>NC_056746.1:1225777354-1225835669 GCF_019279795.1 Protopterus annectens | reverse complement strand
AATGGTATGAGATATACACAAGAGAACAAGTCCATGTTTACTCGCATTTTTATGCAATTGTTCCTTTAAAATTCCAATTAATCGGAGTAATTAGCATTTAATTATCTGGCTGGCTTTACTATATATATATATATGGCTTTATTTATACTGGTGTTCATCTGATGAAGTCTGTGAAATAAGACGAAAACGCTGTGGTTTATAGTCAATGTGTTTATGAACTTTACGTTGGTCTGGTTTGTGTGTTTTTACTTTTTGGCTAATAAAACACGGTTGTGGAATATTTTTTCATCTCTCACTTTGCACCTCAAAGGATTTATTGGATGACTACATACACTTTCTATCCACCCCATGGTACAGAGAACTGTAATCCACCATTTCTAAAACTTTGCAAACTTCCCACATGTACTTGGTGCAATAGATTGGTACCATATCCCTAGCAAGACCCCAGCTCATCCAGAAGAAAACAGATACATTAAAAGAAAGGGCTAGTGATCCCTGAGCTGTCATGTTACATATGCAGCATATGGCAGCATAACAACCCTCATGGCAACACACCATGTAAGTATCCATGATGCTGCCATATTGAGGAAAATTGTTCTGAGGGCTGCATCCAGCAAGGTAAAATACCTGTGGGACTGCTACTAGGTAAGTACAGGAACACAACTAAGATGTAAGCTAGGGTCATCCCTACCAAAAATATCCATACTGATAACATGTGTATTTACTTCTCACAACAAAGAACTGTGGCTATCCACTTGCGTCATGGAACCATCAAAACCTGCAGAGGAGGCCTACAATAGATGTCTGAAGATGATATCCCCCAGGTATCAGTGGAGGAGAAGAGAGCATAGGGGTCAGAAGACATAGGTGTGGGTGGCAGAGGGGTGCAAACCACTAGTGCAGGCCCAAGAAATATGGCATTGTCTGATACACAACTTTGATGTTCATAGGTTCATAGGTTCATAGGTTTATACTAGGCTATCTGCCCTAAGGCATTTATAAGCCTAGCCCAAAGTTTTGTGGCTTACGCCACCCCTTATATGAAAAAATACTGTACCCATTAGTTTGTTGTGCCTCTGTCCAGCAGTGACACAGAGATGATTCCCGGGGTAAACCTATGATCTCCCATCCACAGGTCAAGATTTCTCTTGAACAGAGCCAGCAAGGTGCTCTGCCTCACATGGACCGGGATTTTATTCCACAGCATAGGGAGTCTCTGAGTGATAAATCTATCCCTCCAGAACATCCTATTTATATCCGTGCTAAGGTTTAAGTCGCTTGCTCTAGTGGTTTTGGTGAATTTGGATTTTTTGAGGTGGAGCATGTCCATTAATTCCGGGTTGGACATGGCCTTGTATGTCAGGCACATGTCACCTCTGAGCAGACGGTATGTGACTGAATAGAGCTGGAGTTTCTTCAATCTGGCAGCATATGACAGATTTTGGAGTCCCTTTATCCTTTTGGTGAGGAACTTTTGGGGTCTCTCCAATTGCTGCAGATGTCGGGTGAGATACATCCCGAATGGGGCATTGTACTTTCGATCATTGGTCTGATAAGTGAAGAGTACAGGGAACAATGACCTCACTAGATCTGGATGTGAATCCCTTCATGATCAGGTGGGCAATGTAGAAGGTCTTTCTAACCACTTTAGCAACGTGAGTGTCAAAAGAAAGGCCACTGTCAACCTGGGTCCCCAGGTCCCTGATAACCTCTTCAGTGCTTAGTGGATTGCCACCTATATGGTAGCTTGGGGTTACCTTGTTTTTCCCGAAGGGTATGACTATACATTTTTTGGCGTTTAACTTCAGGCCATGGCTCTGGCACCAGCTATCTGTTTCCGTGAGTCCCTTCTGAAGGATATCCTTGTCCGATGCACTTTCCACTATGGCACCCAGTTTGCAGTCGTCTGCAAACTTTGTCAGCCAAAGTCCTCCCATGTTGGCCTGTACTTCTGAGAAGTAGATGCCGAACAATAGGGGCCAAGGACCGAGCCCTGTGGGACACCACTTGTGACCGGCTTGGAGTCTGACAGCGCCAGCAACTCTAAACCTGTGGGTTCTGTCCTTAAGCCAGTTTGCAACCCATCTTGTGACATATGGGTTTACATTTAAGCTGGTAAGTTTTTCTACAATACCCGAGTGGGGTATTCAGGTGTTGTTCCACCACAACAACACATATTGCATCTAAAATACAATCATCCTGTAGATGAACATACTGAACATCTGACATAAAAACATAATCATAGCATATAACATTATGAACATATACAAATATATTACAGCAGGGATCATCAACTAAGGGTACAGCTGACATCGGCATGCATGCATACTCATATTGGTGTGTCTGTGTATGGCACACAATAAGGGACACACAACAATCAAACACAGTCCTATCTGTCCACTATAAAAAGCTGCAAACAAATAATCAACTCAGGACATAATGCAGAACTGCTGTTCATATCACAAACCAAATTTATCACTATAAAGTACGGATAAAGTAAAGTAATAAATGGAGTCAACTATGTTTAATAAAACTATCAGACTTCTGTGGCATCAGACTTGTCAATGAACACAGACAAATGACATTATCAGTGTTCTGTACAGTAATCATCATCACTACAGGGTGAGACTGACACTACCAGACTGAGTGTATCAACTGTCTGTGTTACTCAAACAGTCTTGGGTGTCCACACTGATGGCTCACACTGCAGTCTGGTCTGCTCCTGCCACATATGGAAACATTTGGCCCAGGTTGCTCCACAGTGGAGACTGCTGGGGTAACACCAGGATGTGGATGTGAAGGAGCATGACTGCAACGTGCTTGTCTGATCAGGATTGTTTTGCCCATATCAGAAGTGCCAGCAGTGGAAATGTGTGCATGTTGAAGCACAGACATTGATGCGTGATGGGCAAGGTTGGTTGTGCTGAGAGGGGGCCTGCCTCTATCATATAGCAATCAGCTAAGCAGAGTTAGAGAATGTAGAACCCTGCTTGTACAATGGTACACCTTTAATACTGTAGAGGCCATGTCACAGATAACATACTTTCATTCTGAGCAATCAGTCATGCCATTACCTCACCATGCCTGTGGTCCTGTCCTTCATGCAGCACACCCAGCTGGTGCACAACATGATCTGTGGAACAGACAAGTGCACAGATGTCAGATTCATGATGCAGCTGGGAATGTTCATTTGTCTTTAGGAGTAAGTGGACACCCTCTGACATATGCACATGCACACCAGCTGCATGCCTTCATCACAGGCCTCATTCCATCCTAACATCTGATGTCTCCTCATTGTTAGAATGGCTAGAGAAGTTTCCTTCCACATCTGAAGATACAGCCACATCCACGAGTGTCATCATCTTGGCCAGACTGTATCATCATGTCACTGTGTCACAGGCCATGTTACCAAACTGAGACACATCAGATCCAACATCGAGATCAGTGGATGAGCTAATTGAGGATACAGGCAGTTGATGTGCTAAAAGAAGAGACAGATGACACAGATCAGGACAATGTCTTTATATCACATGCTGTACATCATTAAAGACATAGGACACGTGTCGCTGCAATGTTACAGAGAATACTGATTTACAATTAGATCTTGTCTGTGTATGGGTCATGGAATCAACATAACATGGATGTCACAATTTTGCTACATATATAGCATACATGACATATGTGATGAATACAAATATACCACACACCTAAGAAGTCCTCGTGGGAAAATGGTGTGAAAGAAGAGGAATGAGCTTCAGTTGTTGTAATGAAAGACAAAAGACAGCATTATTATTCACATTACTGCCAGCATAGACCATTGCAGCAGCTTTAAACCATACAGTAGATTTTACATAGACATACCACTTGTCTGTGCACCTGCAGATGATGCAATCTGTCTTATTAATGGGTAGAAGGTCACAGTATTAATGGAGGACGACAACAGAAATAACAACAATGACATGAATGACAGCTAGGTAACAGCATATCACTAACAGACTTTCGCTGTTGTGACTTCATGTGTTGTTCTGTAGATCCTGCAATGGGAAAGTAAAGAGAAAGACAACACAGTCATGTCAGCAGGTGATGGAATGCTGGCAGGATGACATGTGTGACACAGTAACAGGGGCTGCAGATATACTCAGGTATAAATGAAAGTAAGACAGCCAATGTGCTTCCATCATTTAAGTAAAATTCCAGGTTTGGAATCCCATTTGTGCATGTCCAGATAAGTTCTCAAAATTTGCTGCAATAACTAATTCCTCAGAGTAACGGGAAAGTGCTTCTCACAAGTACCCAATAAGTATCGATAAATGGTACAACTTGCAGCAAGTGCCTGTTATCTGCCAATGATCTGATGACATGACATAAGAACTGCTTTTAAATACTAATTTTGATACATTTACAAATCAGACAATTGCTAACTGTGAAATGAGTGGGACCTCAGTGACCAATTTTCAGAACTGACTACTTTTTCGTTTGAAGTAATGACTTTATCAAGATGGCTATTTACAGGAGGCTTCAATGTATCTGGGCACCCAATTGGAATAAGAAGGGGTCTACCTAGATTCCTACTGTCTATGTTGCAGCGAAACATTGGTTGAGAGCCAGGCCGTGGAACATGGTGATGATCGATATTTGGAAATGGATTGCAAGGGATCATCAACAATGTATGGAGATTTACCAGACTGGAATACAGATTTACCGCTGCTATGATGACCTGCATCAGAGGGATGCAGAGGAGCTTCGTCAGAGGTCGCCAAGGTGCATTGACAGCTGGAAGATACCTATAGCAAACATCGTAATACTACATATACCTAAGCATTCGTACAGAATTTTGAGATATAGCTCTGCCCCAAATATATCAAATACATGGCTTTTATAACTATTAACTAGCTGTTCTGCCAGTTAGCTCATCTGGCTAATTAAGAAGACATGGTGACTGCTCCCCATATAAATATGGGTTCCATTCTCATGCTATTGACTGATTTATTAAAGTTTATAAAATACATAATGCTGAACATTGTAGATGTACATCTGTTTTCCAACATATAACGACATCATTTCACACATCCACTATAGTCGTGTATCACTGACACCTATAGTGCATAGGCTGCTCATGACCAAACATTTCATAGTTATCAATTATAATATGAAAGCATCACCTACTCTATCTGGTTTGTGTGAATATTAACTCATAAACAACTTCTTTACTTCCTTTCGCTTGATAACGTTAATATTTGTTGTTACAGTCCCATTTGTTTAAGCCAAGAGGAATCCATGTGCAACTGTGTACAAATATCTTTTCATTTATGTGTTGATAACTGTTATTTCTTTAGATTATAATCATCAATAGTGGTTATGTGTCTGATGTTTCCATATTCATCTGTTATCCAGATGAATATGGATACACATGCAATAATTGTTTGATAAGAAGAAACATGTGCTGACTGGTAGCTTAGCCTGAAAAGAACTTCCAGTGTATCTATAGTTTGGCATGCTCTGGGTTCAAATCCACATAGGTGAATTATTTCATTATATTGTTTTCTATTCTTCTCAACATAACTGCTTATTCATACTAACAGTTACTTTGTGCATGCTTATGAATAACTTGGTTAGTCATGAAATTTCTATGAATATCTTTGAAATCCATAATGTACTGTTAACAGCTACTCTATAAGTACAAGGTTATAATAAATAGACTGTTATATTTCTGACAAAAAGTGGTGTGGAATATGGTATTATTTGCAATAGTTCTATCAAGTGTGGTTTTGTCATTCATTATTACATCCACTTCAACAATCACCTCATCTTTATCTTTTGAGGGAGTCACATGGACAGACATACTTGAAATGCAGAACAGGGATTTACAAAGTTGTATGCATTTGATTTGTGATGTGCACTTTGCCAAGGAATATCTTTAAATGTAGTCCTCCCAAATACCTTACTGTATCCCTGATGTACAGCACTGTTTAGGTCTCTGTTAACAGATGTTGTGTGATACACAACACTCTCCCACTGTCTAAGAGAAGAAGGTTTTCACTTCCACTTACTGGCTGTGCCCACAGTACTGACACAAATTCATTCTTGCAAATTATTTATCTAAATGCCCAGCACGCTGTCCTTTATGGAAGTCCTAAGCCATGATCCATATTAGTATCCCATCCCTGCACATTCGTAACCCCAAGTCTTTTCACTGCATTCACAACACCCCTCTGAGGCTTGATAGATTAGCTAGTCAGGTAGATGTTAGGTTAGAGTGTGGCTAGAGATTAAAGTCACAGGTTTGAATCTCTATTCCTCCAATCTGTGTTCATCTCTGTTCAAAAATATAAAGACCTGTTTGTGTACTATTGTGAAATATTTATGGCGACTCTCTGATTTTTTTTTTTAAAGGGAAGCTTTAGAACCTGATCTAAGCAATGTATATACATGTTATTTGAGGACTACATCATTCATAGTTGCTCCTTTCTTTTTGCAAGTGACGAGTGCAGGACCCAGAATTGTGCCCTGTGCATTGAGTGGTTGCAGAAGCTTGAGGTGTAATAGGAGAGAGGTATGTTGCTTAATTTTTCTGTTTTGTTAAATAAATGTATTTTTTCACTACCTGTATATTGCTTAGGATGTCAAACTACCCATCATGCATCAGTAAAGTAAGTGCAATAATTACACTATATATTTTCTTGCAAGTCTGATTATGATAGAGACATTTTAAATATCATTAAGCAGCAAACCATACTTTCTGAAGATAGTTTTTGAAATGTAGGACACAACCTAAACAACAGTTGGGTTTGTGTAAATGTCACATGTATTTGGTAGTGGATGTTTTACACACAAGTCTCTAGTACTTTGAGTATTGTTTATACATATGTGTTGATACACTTTATTTGTAGATGTTGTTTCCAGTGACTGAGCTGTTGTGCATGGCCTTACTGTTTACATGCATAATGGGTGCGTGTTGTCTTATTGCTTACACCATTGTTGGCTAACTATAATGGGTGCATGTTGTGTTATTGCTTACACCATTGTTGGCTAACTATACAGCATGCACTTAAGTTCTTCTTTGTTAAATGCTTCTTTCTGCAACACCATGGATGTTTGTGTTACAGCATACTTGTATCCTATGTTTGTGGACACGTGCACACAGGCATTTCTTTGGACCATTTTGTAATCAGCAAGCATCATCAGGATGTTTGTATTTTGCAGGCTACTGATTGCTAATAAATATCGATAAGTCATCTATATAGTAGTCAGACAATACTGTTTGTACAACATATACTAGATTCTCATCTTTCACATACTGTGACTGTGTTTATGATTGAACATTATTACTATTTGCACTGTTGTATTCCTTATGCTGATCTGAGGTCAGCCACTGACCATGTTGCCTGGCTAAGATGTGTGTCATATAGCTTGTGTATTTTCCACAATATTGTCATTTCACTTTTGTCTTCATTTTAACAACCTTAATCAGTTTCTGTTCACTAGTCATTACATGCAGAGACTATAATTTGAATTTACAAGGACATAACGGCTCAGGGAACACATACAAGGGAAAAAGAATGGAAATAATGAGATCCTGCTGGGGTCTCAGCTGGACAGTTTACTAAGGCAGACACCATTATTAAACAGTGCAGGTCCAAATACTTATGTTATCGTGTCATTTACAAACTTCTATTTTATCAGATTTCATTTGTGTTAACGTTGCATGAGGCAGTGTCAGGCATGCTTCCATTTGTATGTCAGGATACGTTGCATGCGCTTGCTTTGCATATGCTTGCCATGCTTAATGCTGGCCAAAAAACAACTTTTGCGGTCATGTCATGATTTCCATTAGTAAACTGTGTTATGCATGCCATTGCACGACCTAGATTGTACTGCTGTCATTGTGTGATATATACGTTCTCCCTGACATGTTTTGTTATTGGGTATGTCCGTAAGTATAGATAAAGTAATATAGGGAAGGTGTTGTGTGCATGAAGAGACATTCTATAACAACAATTCTGATGATTATAATTGGGCTACTTGCTATGTTCACACCATTTCAACTTGAACTGTGTTTTAAATGCAAATGTTAGTGTATGATAATGCACTTTTGGTCTAATATTTATAGATGCAGAACTCGCATGTGGATGGGATGCTAGTTAATGTATCTTAGATTGCAGATATGCACATCGGTTTAATTTATGGTCAGCTATGATCTCCATGGGAATGTGCAGCATGATACACATTTGATTTTCATTGTTATGGCTTTGACTACTAAGAATCATCTCATATGATGGCACACTGGACTATGGTCATAATGTATTGTTTTCTGCCTGTTCATTGTGTCACAGTGGGTATGTTGTACAAACAGATATTTTCAGGTATGCATATGTAATTTCTGTCTTCTGTTGGGATTTATCTGTGACAGAGCATGGGACCCATGGATAATCACAAATTTGACATAGATAAGTATATGTCAGGCCACTGTCAGAGACTTCAGTTGATGAAGACCATAACTATTACAAAAATGACAGCAAGGCAACTGTACCTGCACCTGCTAGAGCCATCATCCCTGCTGTACTCCAAAGGAGATACCACCATGAACAGCAGAAATATGATTATTGGGAGCAGATTCATGAGGTTGAGACTGATTTGTTTTGAACACAGATGAGGAGACATGATAGGGATTTTTCCAGCACATAGCACAAGCCATGCACAACTCATTCAGGGAGATAGCCTGAGACATCATTCGCTTTCTTCATCCCCATCAGGGCAGTCTCTCTAGTCCATAAGTATTGTCTTTGTGCTCCACTTGTGTTATGCTGCCAATATGCTGATTGCCATATAATTAATTGGACTGTATATGCACTATTGTGCATGCATACCATGTAACTGCCATGCTTATGTGTTACATGTGCAAACATACAATGCAGAGATTGTTGAGTGACATTTAATTATGTTTTCAATGTGTGCATAATACACGTTAATACATTACACTTTCCTTCCACATTCAGCATCCATGCATTGTAGCAGCGAACCCTTAGCTTCTACTGCAGCAATTATTCTGTAAACATGCATTTTACTGTTAGAAACTGACAGACACATGTCCATAGTCCAGCACTACTACAGTAGTATGGTAAAGATTTGTTCATTGCCATATCATGTATGTGTAACAAAAGGACATGCCATTGCCTATGTTTTTTGGATGACTATTTTCATGCTGTCCCATTGACATGATGTCATGCTGTGTGCCATACATTGCCAGTGCTGATGCCATGGTAGGTCATATAATGGTAAGTCATATTTATGGGCAGTCCTCCTTTTCTGACTGCATCAAACACCAATATAACATTCATGTATACACCTAGGTGTGGATAATTTATTAATTAGCAACACAGTATGTTGTGTTCACTGTATGTTACATTTCCAAATCCATTCCTTATTCACATAAGTTCACACCTTCCTATAATATTTGTACACATTAACTTATGATTGCACATGTCTCTGCAAATATCCAATACATACTGAAACACCATTGTACCTTTGACATGTGAACATTCACTGACTTATTCTTGATGTGCTGTACTGATGCTCACAAGAATGCCCTCTAGTCAGTAATGAGCAGGGTGCATGACATACACGTGCGGTTGTTTTTCCATGTTGGCATGACAGTATATGTGTATGAGACTGAAATTCTCAGCCTGTTTACCTATGCCTTTTGATGTTACATGATTGCACATTACTGTGTATGTATGATTTATACATGCCCATTTTGGTAGCCTTCAGCAATGAAGTCTACCTATGTGACATACATTTGCTATTTGCTTAAATGTATTTTGGATTGACTTCATTTACAGTGTTTACCCTTTCCTTGTTGTCCTACTTTTTCATTGTCTTCCTTGTTGTGGGCCCAGGATGTCCACCTCCCTTCTGCCGTCATAGCTAGGTAATATACTTTGGAGATATGTTTGCATTTGTTGCAATTATTGTCCATTATCATGCATTGGGCGGCCACGGTGGTGCAGTGGTTAGCATTGCTGCCTCACAGCAAGAGGTTCTCCAGTTCGATCCCCGGCTGGGGTGCCTTCTGTGCGGAGTCTGCATGTCCTCCCTGTGGTGTGGGTTTCTCGGGGTGCTCCGGTTTCCTCCCACATCCCAAAGACATGCTGCAGGTGGATTGGACACTCTAAAATTGTCCCTAGGTGTGAGTGTGCCTTCTGTGGACCGTAAAACTCCACTGCCATTCAATGTGCGGACAAGGTGATCGAAGAAGAAGATATTCCATTATCATGCATTACATTTTTGACACAGTCAACATGTACCAACTCTATGGACATTTTATAGATGTAGGACATCTGCACACAAGTCACTGGCTACTGCTTGCAACACACCCTTATTCTCATTATACTATGTGTTAACCAGTGTACGTTGCTGAAATCCATGTGTATGAGCTGATTTTTTTTTAAGCTGGAGCGTTAGATTTGTGCAAATAGTCTTAAATGTCATTGGTATGTGTATGTGTATTGACATTGCTTTCATGAGCATTCCATTTAGTCCACTAACAGTCATACATATACATATATACCGGTGTATTGCCTTTGACATGGTACATGTGTTTCACATATATGCATTTCTTTACAGGTCGGTTTGAGTTGTGTGCACCTGCTTGTATATTTAGCAGCCATTTTGTTGCTTTGTTGCAATACTGCTGTTTGGCACTGTGCTTGGTTGTCTGCCTTTCACATGCATGATCAGAGGTTCTATTCTGTCATGTGCTAGAATTATCCAGCACCCCTCGATCTGCATTTGCTCACCTGTGATGTTGCTTGGCTTACATTTGTACTGCTGACAGACTACTCATATATGTGTTTATTTATCTGATGTGTACTGTGCTCCTTATTTGTTACCCTAGAGCACACATCTACCATCTGTCATACAAATTCAGGTATAACTGCTACACAGTTTGTGACGTCATGATGTAATATTGCATAGGTAGATTTGCTTTTCTGCATTTCACCATGGCTGGTATGTATCCCCACCCTGTTTGACAACTTTCCATTGTCCGAGTTGTGGATTGTGCTGTCTGTGTAACTTAACTGTCCATACTGTTTTTTTCCAACATATGTCTGTCATGTATTGTGATATTTCTTCTGTGTGTATACCTGCTGAGATGATCTTCTCCTCCTATTTCCATATCTTTACCTTTCCTTCTATTACTAAAAAAACGGGCCCTATTCCCACCACAAAAAAAAAAAAAAAAGAAAACACACAACATTGTCCATGCCCTTCTGACTGTCACTCAGATTTTCTCTCTAGAAACATAGGATGCCACAAGCAGGAAAGGAGCAAAAAATGCCAACCAAGGACAAGTGTTTTATTAATGCAATAATTCTGGTACCTCTGCTTCTTGCCTTCTAATGGAACAATTTAAAAAAAAAAACATTCTAGTCCCTTATATACCAGCATCAACGTAATTACATTCAATCAATCTGGCAATATTCCAATTAATTAAATAATTAAGCAGAAAGTCACGGACTTTGAAATATTTTTTTTTAAATATTTCTTTAAGAAAAATATTTCATTAAGAAAAGAGCAGATCCCAAACAAATACCCACCATTTACTATGCATACCAAATGTATTTTCAACATAGAAATAATCAGAATTACCAGCAGTACAAATTTATGATCTCAAAGAATGAATGTGTACTCAATATAATTTACCACATCATGTTAGATACTAACATATGCACTATTTTGCGATTTCATAGACATTAAGATTCATGTTCTTCAAATAATATTATCTAACATTGTGGGTAAAAAAATACTTTTTATGTGCATGAAATTTCCCAACAAACACACAAATACCTAGAGTTCATGAAGGTTTGGGATGCATGGTTGAAACTATATACCTCTCAAATGAATAAGCTATTTACTTCACAAAGGGCTGATGGATTAGGAATCAGTTTATTGAGAAGCCATAATATGGCATTTCAATGTTCTGGGGATACCCTGTTTTTTCTGTTTTCTGCATCCTCCAAGCACTGCTGAAGATACTGAGCCACATTCAGAAATAATAAAAAATATAATTAGATATTATTGTGTTCTTCAAGTATTTTAGAAAAACAGCAGATTTTAGAACATGAGTGCATGCTTTCAGGTAATGAAAAGTTTATACCATGGAATTTAGTATCTGAAAAAAGGCTTGATAAGTTATTTGAAGGCTCCCTCTAAAGTTGTATGACAGTTATCACAACAAAGCTGGTTGTTTGAGTACCCAAAGCCTATATAACTGTAGTCCTGCTCATAGCAATGCATTCTGTATTTTCTGTATTAATAGCCAATGTAGCAGTTAGCTGTTGGAAAGTTTGATCTATTTTGTAAGCAATTAACACTATAGTGAATATTCTATAAACACCCCAACAACCATCTGGCTTTTCACAATTTTAAACCATTAGCCACCTCTTGGATAGAGTTCTCACTCATCTAAGGCACACAAATTAATAAAACATTAAAAAGCAGACCCAATGAAGACATAGTAACTTAAGGGTTAAACATATTAGCAGAACACTGGGTATGTATAATAGATGATTTTTAAATATAACAAATGTAGCATATACAATACAAAGCCCTTTTTTGTTAGTTAAATCCTCAAGCGAATACTATGAATTCCAAACTGACTGCATGAAGATTCAAAATCTAATGTTGAAATATTGACTATGCATACACAATATTTTCCCATTTTAGAGGAACATTCTAAGACTCTTTCTAAGACAAAAATGGAATTAAAGGCTAAAACATTAAATGTGTATATGTATATATATATATATATATATATATATATATATATATATATATATATATATATATCAATGAGTCCTTCATTATTTTCTTGGAATAAAATCAAGAACACAAGCCAGACAGGTGTGCATTTTAATTTGCATGCTAGTAATTAAAGTAATAATAGACAGAGAACTTATATTAAGCACAAATGTGGATGTATATATGCGAAAACAATACCAAAAACTAATGACTCTTCATTTTTAGAATCAAATACAACTGATGAAGCGTCTTCTTTTCCTATCACACAGATACTGATTTAGATTATGTGCAGGATTTGGGGAAGACATGCAACTGACTAAATAGAAACTTACTATGCTATATGATTTGGATACAGCCATACGCTTTGGGATTTTTTACCCTTTCAAGGTACAAAGTTAAAAAAGAAGAATGGGTTTCAGAATGCATGCTAGCAATAAGAGCAACAAACATAGCATTTCAAAACCTTATGGGTATTGCAACAAAGACTGCAATTTAGATCATAATAACTTATGTATAAATATGGCTTTCTTTAATTGGTTGAATTATTTTTTTTTGTGTGTGTGCACACTGAAGATCTTATTTGATTCTAACAAATTTTGTATCTCAGATACAGTCTGTTAATGACCTAAAGAACTTTTGGAGGCTTATGAATTAAAAAAAAAATAAAAAGTCGGTATATTGAAAGAGAAATGGTCTGTGACTCCTTTGACAATATTGCTTTCGCATTTAAAAAAATCTTTTTTCCAGTATTTAAATTATTTGAGGATGCTGTTGTTTCAGATCTACATAAGCAGACAGTGATATTTTAAGAAACTTAGTAACACTCTAGATGATGCTGAAAGACAAGCTTTACTAAAATTAAGCAACGGGAGAGTCCATGTTTATCACGTCGGTGGATAAAGAAGTACGGGTAGTAGGTTGGATCAGGCTGCTTCTCTTTCATGAACTATATAAACAGTTAAGGAACTCATTGGATTATTCGACAATCTGAAGCTCTTAAACAACAGATATTTAAATTTTGTATAATATTGGGAAAGTCAATGTGATACTCCATGAGTTTAAACTTGACTTTCTGTAGTTAAGCCTGAACACACTTTTTTGTTCAAATTACCTAAGATTCACAAAATTATAAAATGTCTCCAAGTTGACCTATTGTGGTAGGTAAAGGTTCATTAACTGAAACATTATCTGCATTTTTAAAAATTCAGTCCAGACCTTTCATTGATTTTACACAAGTCTGAATGATATTAATGACTTGATTAGATGCAGTGGATGAATAGACCTGGAATATTTACATTTTAAATGTCTTTTCACTGTACATGAATATAACACATGGGATTTGCAGGTGTTATGTTTATTGGTTTCTGGAACTGGACTATATATTTGAACTGAATGATTTTTTTTTTTGTGTAAATTAAATGAAGTGATTCTTGCTAAAAATATGTTTTTTTATTATAAGAAGGAATGCTATCTTCATTTAAAATGGACACTAATCAGGTTAGTGTTTGTCCCATATGCTGATGTTTTTACTGGTTATTTTGAAATCATATACATTTTCAATAGAAATAAGTATACATATCTTGTCATTACAGATATCTGGAAGATATTTTTGCATGACTGTAGGATGGCATGGAAACTTGATTATTTTAAGATTTTTCAATTTATTAATTACTTGAGTAGAAATTTGTTTACTACACAGTTTGTTTTGAGAGCTTAGCCATGTACTGTTGATTCTGTTTGGATGTTGCATTCACCAAGATATTGTAAGAGAGTTAAGAGAGTTTAGAAACCAATTTATATTGAAAACTTTTTTGCAAGAATTCAATGTTGGTTAACAACAGTTGCATCTAGAACATGTTACCATATGTTCCAAATCATAGTTTATGAGAATTAAACACATTTGTAGTAACTCTGTGGGATTACAGACAGGCCTCTGATAATTCAATACATATGTTTGTACATTGGGGGGGACTATAATTTATGGACAAATGGCTGAGATCCAATGACAGGTTGGTGCTATTCCCAGATTAGAATTATTGCAATATCAATCACCTCACAATGCAAATAATCATCAATTGATAAAGTATGAAGACTGGAAATAGTGGTTAGTAATAATAAACTCTGTATTTATAAAAATACTCGTTAGCATAACATCATTCAATCCTATTATAAGAAAGACAAAACACCTGTACAGAACTTCCAGAAGTTGTAAATCCAGGTACCTTTCAATTTTATATGTTTATTGCTATTATCTTGTGACCATGCAAGTAATACCATGTGACAATGATATATATATTTTGTTCATTTAGATGTAATGAATGAACTGTTTTATACCCTGTGTATGTAAAATAGAAACTTTGTGATAGTGAAAGAGTTGTTTGTCATTTGGATAAAGGTGCTACATCATACTGAAAGATGGAGAACACCACTGAAAGTCTTACTGGAAGATGGAGAAAGACATTGAATCTCTTATAAGGGTTGTCAGAAAACAGATAATCCTTAATAGGGAAAATGGCAACAACAAACTTTACAAGCGGGCATACAGAAACAAATCAAACTTTGTCCTTAAGAATAACTGAACTTATAGAAGTAATTCAGGGGGATATTTCTACTATTCATTGTGTGGTTCTACCTACAGGAGTCTCTAATCCATGGGCAGTGCCTGCTTCAACAGGACTAGGTCACATTAAGACCACTGCCTTTCTACAGAGTTGAATGCAAATGATAACATAAACGTCTTTCTTCTTACAGTTTAAGATTTGCTGTATATCAGGGCTGTCACAAAAAGGCTACTCTGATCTACAGATTGTCAACATTTTAATGACAAAGTGTATGTGGTACTAGTAGTGCACAGTGGTGTAACACCTACTGTAAGTGCTTACTAGTAGTGCACAGTGGTGTAACACCTACTGTAAGTGCTTACTAGTAGTGCACAGTGGTGTAACACCTACTGTAAGTGCTCACTAGTAGTGCACAGTGGTGTAACACCTACTGTAAGTGTTCACTAGTAGTGCACAGTGGTGTAACACCTACTGTAAGTGCTCACTAGTAGTGCACAGTGGTGTAACACCTACTGTAAGTGCTTACTAGTAGTGCACAGTGGTGTAACACCTACTGTAAGTGCTCACTAGTAGCGCACAGTGGTGTAACACCTACTGTAAGTGTTCACTAGTAGTGCACAGTGGTGTAACACCTACTGTAAGTGCTCACTAGTAGTGCACAGTGGAGTAACATCTATTTCAAGTTGCTCAAAGTTCCCATGCCTAGGTGCACACTTTGAAGAATCAGCCTTATTCATTGTGTAGTCTTTCTAGGACTGGCAGACTGTTTCTGTACATTTACACCTAATTTTGCATAGGTAGTCTACCTTCTGATGAAACTTACTAAGGCTAAAGCTTCCCAAAGTGGAAGTGGATAACTGACTTTAGCTTTTCATCAATACTGCTTATGCCTGATTTGTCAAGGTCTTTTATTGTGCCTACTGCTGCATCTGCAATTGGCCTGGGTGCTGCCCTGTCACATGAATATCAGGGAAAATGATACCATGTTTGCTTCCTTAGCCATACTGTCATGCACCAAGAAGCTAAATATGATAATATCAAAGAGTATTTAGCAATTATGTGGGCACTTACTCCTTGCAGCTGTTAAGCTGCCTCTTCATATTAGTCACAGATCAATCTCTTTTTCAGGTTTCTCTCAACTGACTAAAGAGTGCAAAATTGATATGGTTAGCATGGTTACCAATTGCCATTTAAGCTTTTAAATTTAAAAGCCCTGATTTGCCCAGGCCCTTTGAACAGTAATACACACAGTCCCTCTTGGATTTATAGACTGTGCACAATGGGAGAAAGTCTACTTATCCGTTACTATTAGGCTGTACTACAAGAACTACATTATTTTCTGTTAAAAATTAAATTAATTGTGATCAACTAAAATGAGATCATGATCTCTACGAGTTAAGAAAAAACAAGCTGTAATCCTGCAGTTGTTAAGTTTAGGCAATTCTTTCATTTATTTATTTAATTATTTACTTGTCAGCCAGGATAGTCCATCTGGGCAAATCTCCTTTTTAGTGGTCGCCAATGGAAAAAGACTCTATGTTTGTTTTTAAAACATAAAACATATGTTATTACATTTTTTAAATTATCCAAAACAGCTATAAGTAATACAAAAAGTTTCTAAAAACATACATAAAAATGAAAAGAAAATAAGAGACATTCATTAGATACCTACAAAATCAGGGAACAATGCACTATTATTAACCACGCTTGTACTTGGAATGAAGAAGGTTTACTTTTTTATTATTTCAATTAAGTAACATTTAATGTTGTAGTTTAGCATTTCAATACTCCTGTTTTATTCCCCAATCCTTAGCCAAGAGGCATAAAGATGTGACAATATGTATATATATATATATATATATATATATATATATATATATATATATATATATATATATAAATAGAGAGAGAGAGAGAGGGAGAGAGAGAGAGTTAATCGAGTTCAGAGTAACTACCGAGCTCAAGCTTATGCTGGCACTCAGTGGGTACAAGGCAGTGAAAATCATCCTGTACAATTACCAAGCTAAACCAGGATTAACCTCCTCAACACACATATACACAGTCATACAGAACACCCCCTGAACACGTGCGCACGCACACACACACACACACACACACACACACACACACACACACACACACACACACACACACACACACACACACACATGCACGCGTGCACACACACACACACACACACACACACACACACACACACACACATACGTACATACACACACATATGTATATCTTCACAAACACACACACACAAATGCATACACAGACACAAGCACACACAGATGCACACACACACACGCACACACACGCGCACACACACACACACACACACACACACACACACATACACACACACACAAGAGCACTATATAAATAAAATGTTTGGCTCTTGTCAGTTGAGGTATCTTCTATGTGGAGTTTTTTCTCATGTAGGATTTTGGTAGGAGATCCTGTTTCTTTCCACATCTATAAGACATGGCATAGATGTATTGCTGATCCTCCAAATTGCCTGCAGGTGTTTGGGTGTTTGTACCTTGTGTAAGTAAATTAGTGTGTTCATATCCATAGATGAGAGCATGCATATGAATGTACATGCATGTGTGACCATGTGCCTGCATGCACATTTATCAATGTTCATATGTGTGGTCATGTGTAGATGTGTGCATGCTTGTGCATGTGTGTGTGTGTGTGTGTGTGTGTGTGTGTGTGTGTGTGTTTGAGTCTGTGCATGTGTTTGTTCATGAGTATGTGTGTGTGTATTTGTGTGTGTGTGTGTGTGTGTGTGTGTGTGTGTGTGTGTGTGTGTGTGTGTGTGTGTGTGTGTATGTGCGCGCATGTGTTTGCTCGCAAGTCATTGTGTGTGTGTGTGTGTGTGTGTGTGTGTGTGTGTGTGTGTGTGTGTGTGTGTGTGTGTGTGTGTGTGTGTGTGTGTGTGTGTGTGTACAGATTCAACACTAGGCAAACTAGGCAGCTGCCTAAGGCCCATGTTGGCTGGGAGGGCCCTGAGTTGGCTTGATAAGAAATAAAACTGTTAATAAATAAAAAGTCCAAAAGTATAAGTTGAAGATATCTGTAAATCTGGAAGGCTTTAAGACCACAAAGGAGAGTTCAGTAAGAAAAGAGCAGCAAGCCCCAGAAACCTCTAGAAGAAAGATGAGCTCCCTAACATACACATGCCAGCAGCCTACACAGTGGGAGACTTTATGGCAAGCACGGAGCAGAGGACTGAACTACCAGAGCAAAGGATATTATGGCCAGAATATAGCAGGACTGAACTGCCACAGTGAGCATGCCAAAACAGTAAGTGCCATAAATGGAACTGTGTGTGTGAAATGCTCCATTTTGGGATGGCAGGTTGGTGAAATTATTTAGGCTCAAACCTTGTACCTTGAGTATAGTATAATAAAGCCTTAACCCTCAACACCAACTAAGCAGGTACATTTTCAAGGGCTGTTGAATTTCTGTGCATTTTCAAAGAATGTTGAGTTCCAGTGCATTTTAATTTCTCTGCATTTTCAAGGTATGTTGAGTTTCTTTGTATTTTCAAGGAATGTTGAGTTTCTGTACATTATTAAAGATTGTTACGTTTCAAGGGAAGATATGTTTACTGTTGCTCATACCATCTGTTTTCAACGTGCATCTATTTTGCTCAGCAGTTGTGATGTAAAGCTTAATAAGAATGTTAGTAGCACAGTGAATAGAATTCTTGCCTTTGGTGTAGAAGATTGTGGGTACTACTCCCACAACATATACATGAAATGATGCTATTGCTGTGTCCTCTAAGGGAGATGGGGTGTGGTACTTCTGAACATATCCTACTTTGGATGAGATGCACAGTAATTTGAAACCTGTTGCTGGTTTGACAGCCATTCCCATTTACAATATTAGTAGATTTACATTTTTTTAATGTAACATGGGCAATTTATTCTTCAAGGTCAGCAGGCACTGAATTTGAACATGAATATAAATTTGTTTGCCAGGAGCAACTTCATTGTTAGTTATAGATTTCTTTAATGTGTAATTATTCAGCGGCTCTTTACTTATAGGTTCATAGGTAGGTACTAGGCTATCAGCACAAGGGCCTAAGTAAGCCTAGCCAACAAGGTTCCCTGGATTACGCCACCCAAGAAAATGATTTTCCTGTGCCCATGTCGAGCAGAGCCACAGAAGTGATTCCCAGGTTGTATATCCTACTTCCCATCCACTTATCAAGATTTTTCTTGAAGAGTGCCAATGAGGAATTTTGCTTGACATAGATGGATAGCTTGTTCCAGAGTATGGGAAGTCTCTGGGACAGAAATCTATCATTCAATCATGTCCTGTTTATTGTGGTGACAAGGTTTAGGTCCCTAGAGCATGTAGCTCGGAGGGATTGGGATTTCTTTAGGTGTAGCATGTCCAACAGCTCTGGGTTTGAAATAGCTTTATATGTTAGGCAGAGATCACCTCAGAGTAGGCGACATGCTACAGAGTAAAGTTGAAGTTTTTTGAGATGCTCAGTGTAGGGCATCTGTTTGAGGCCAACAATCCTATTTGTGAGGTACTACTGTGGCTTATCCAGCTGCTGCAGATGTCTTGTGAGGAAAATTCCAAAAGGAGCATTGTACTCTATAATGGGTCTAATGAGTGTCAAGTAGAGGGGGACAATGACATATTTTTTCCTAAATGACAACCCTGTTGTGATGATGTGTGCCATGTAGAAGGATTTCCTGACCACTGTGGTGATGCGATTATCAAAGGAGAGACTACTGTCCACTTGAGTCCCCAGGTCTCTTATTACACATTCGGCATTAAGTACAATGCCGCCTATGTGGCAGTTCATCGGTACAGAGTTTTTACCAAAGGGGATGATGATGCACATTTTGGCATTGAGCTTGAGGCCATGGCTCTGAAACCAGGCATCTGTCTCAGTGAGGCCCTTCTGAAGGATGCCCAAACCATTTGGGGACTCGACTATGGCTCCTAGTTTGCAGTCATCTCTGAACTTCATTAGCCAAAGGCCTTCTGTGTTAGCCTGTACTTCAGAGAAGTAGATACCAAACAGGAGATGTCCCAGGACTGAACCCTGTGGTACTCCACTTGCCACTGGTTTGAAGTCAGATTTGGAGTCTGCAACTTTTACAGTGTGGGGTTCTATCAGTCAGCCAATTGGCAACCCATCTTGTGACATAGGGATTTATACCGAGTTTAGTGAGTTTAGCTGTAATTCCAGAGTGGGGGATGGTGTTGAAAGCCTTGTCTACAGCTTTGGTGACTGCCTCAAAGAAGTCGATCAGGTTCAGGAGGTATGATCTGCCTTTCAAAAACCCAAACTGGGTGGGGTCCAGAATTTGGAGGTTACCAATGTCTTTGTTTATGAGTTCCACGATAATACTTTCCATGGCCTTACAGACCAGGCTTGTTAGGCTAATAGGGTGATAGCTCCCGGGATCAGTGGGGGCTCCCCCTTTGTGGAGTGGGATTACTGTTTCTGTGCACCATTTAGTGGGCACAAAGCCTGATGTCAGACTATGACTGCGCATGGTGCTTAGGTGGGGAGCCAGTTCATTCTGAAGTTCATGTAAAACACAGCCTGGGATGTTGTCTGGTCCCATGGATGCTGTGCTTTTGGCTTTAGAGAGTGCAGCTTTTATGTGCGTAGTTGTGATTACAGGGGACTCTGCATTCTTCCTGTACAGTTATGGGCCCTTTAATGGGGTGAGAGGGAGGTAAAGTTAGCACTGAACCTATCTTCCAGGATGTTGGCAATATTAGTTGGTTCTGTAATTTTCATGCCATTGTGCTGTAACTCAGAGCAGATCTGGGTGTTGCCATTGAGATGCTTGACATACCTATAGAATGCTTTGTGGTTGTCCCTAGAATCAGTGGCAATTTTGTTTTCATAGCTAGCTTTGGAGGATCTTATAAGGGATCTCAGCTTCTTACTGAGGCTGACCAGGGAACTCCTCCACTCATGGGATTTTACTCTCTTTAGCAACAGTTTCTTCCTTCTGTTGTAGAGTTTGTTTATGGGAGGGGACCACCCAATTGGCTTCCTTTTTTTGGAGGATAGCATCTTGGTTCTGTTTGGGATAGCATGATTCATGCACTCATGTAAGTGCTTATAGAGTGCATCTGTGTAGTATTCAGCAGTCATAACTGTATTGTCCATCTGCATGGGTGTCATGAAGTTCGCCACTTTTATCTCAAGAAGCATGAAGTTGGCTTTGGAGAAATTTTTTACCATGATTTCCTTAATGGGGGGTGTGGGCGGAATGTGGATATCTAGGGTGATTAGCTTATGGTCGGATCTGACCAATGAGAGTTGAATTCAGGTGTGGAGCACCAGTCACTCATGTTGGTAATGACTAGGTCTAGGATATTTTTGCCCCTGGCGGGGGTGTAGATAAGTTGATCCAGGGCATTGGAAATTATGAATTCCAGAAAACGTTGAGTGAAGGTGTTGGTACATGAGTAGTTTTCCCAGTTAAAGGTGGGGTAGTTGAAATCGCCCATTATTAGGGTGTTTGGTTGAACCCTAATATTTTCCAGTATATCAAGAAAAGAGGAGTGGGAATCCTGGGGCATGGTGGGGGATCTGTAGCAAGCTACAATTTGGATTGCAGTTTTGCCCAGAGTTAGTTGCACTTGGATAACCATGGATACATTATGCTGAGCAACTAGCCTGGAGGTGTGGATATCTTTAATGAATATGGACACAACTCTGCCTTTGGTGTTCTGATCCATGTTAGGTGGCCGAAAAGTGTGGTATGAGTTATAGCCTGGTAATGCAGGGGTGCTCTCTGGAACCTTGAACCAGATCTCAGTCACTGCATAGATATCGATGTTCTCCATTTTAAGGAGTGCCTCAAGGGAGTGCATTTTGAGATTTAGACTTCTAGCATTGAGTAGCATTACCCTCAGTTTTTGCTTGCCTGTTCCTGTTACGGTGGTGAATTTGTCATTTGAACCTTGCCAAAAAAAGGTACTATAGAGGCAGCAAGAGCCTTAGCCAGTATCCAGAATCCCAGGGGTGACAGGTGCAGGCCATCTCTGGCAAAGCATCGTGGTCTGTCGACATTGTCGTCCCAGGCAGACAGATACCAGATCCCCTTAGAATGACACCAGAAGCTTAGCCAATTGTTGAAGTCAATCATTTTGTCCTTGTATTGCAGTATCATTCTGGGCAATGGCAGAATGCTACTCAGGGCTAGGGTCATACCTGCCTGGGCTACAAGATCAGAGATCTCTTCCATGTCTCTTTTCATGTAATCCAGGGAGGTACATCTCAGGTCATTCACACCAACATGGACAATGACAGAGCCATATTTGTACTTGTTGTGGAGTGACCTGAGTCTCCTTGTTTAGCCTAGTGAGTGGGACATTAGTATGCCTGACTATAGAGTCACCTATGACTAGTGTGTTGGGCACGTAGTTTTGCCTTATGGGCTGTGGTTGAGTGGCACACTGAGTCTATGGGCTATGTGGCATTTGGGTTGTGTTGGGGGGGTGGAGGTTGCTTACATTTCTACTTTGGAGTTCTCTGTTGCTTGAGCAGATTATTATTGCGAGCCTCCGCAAATGTTTTTGTGTTTCTATGTGTGGATTATGGTGGTGTAGGTTTAGTGGGACTATGTGAGGAGTGTGGTGTGGTGCAAGTATTTACCTTCTCTTCTTGACTGTCAAGTTTGGTATTGGTTGGAGAGAGCTTTACCTCCATTTTGGCTAGATAAGTACATCTCTCACAGGTTGTGGTGTTGGGTGGTAGGAGGATAGGGTTGTCTGTGTGCATGAGGCAATTGCTACATTGCCCCAAGATGCCCAGATTCCTCAGATTGACAGGAGAGAACACTGGGAGCTGACCCTTCGCCATGCCTGAATAAAAAATTACTTTCCTCTAGACAAGTGAGGAAAGTGAGTGTAAGAGCTGTTTTTTCTCTAAGCAAGTGAGGAAAGTATGAGAACTGTTTTCCTCTAGGTAAAGAGGAAGGCTGAGTCATGTAGAAATTTGTAGCTTATTTAGTACTAATAAGTTCTGAACAAGTGCTGAGCATGAATAAGCAAATTCAAGTGCTAAAACTAAGAATCTGTACCTGGATCTTGTGGTAGATAGGCTACCTAGTGCTTATCACTCCAACTGATATGCTAGAATGCTTCCCTCCAACAGAGAAAGGCTTGGGGGGCTCAGAAGCTTACAAACAGTTCTGGATACAGCAAATCTGTATCTGGACTAGACTAGTTACAGGAAAGTTGGGAAACAAGCGCAAACGCGGGCTTTTAAACCAGAAAGTTGAAAGAGATGGAAAAACTGCCCACAGAGATTGTGTTATATTGACTGATATGGTGTGTTGCAATGATAGAAGTCTGAGTGGCCCTTTGTGGCTGAAATGCTCTGGAATGAGTAGTTTTGTCATTATTGGTTCAAATATTTTATTTTATTTATTTACTTATTTCATTTTGTTTACTAGGAGGTCCAGAGAGAAAAGTTTCACATATAGAAAAGACAAACAGTACAGAGAAATTACAGTTGTTGCATACAGAAAATACAATATAATATAATACACATCAATAATAATGACAAAAAAGTATTTGCTTTTAACAATATTGTGTCATTGCTTTGTAGAGAAGTGTTCAAACCTGCAAATGTAAAACACAGTGTAACAAATAGTGCTGAATTATAAAAGGAACATAATTTAATACATTGAAGAATGCATGCATGTATGCAAGTTCCAAAAAATGTGTGCAAGGGACCTGTGGTTTGAAAACAGCCCAAAGGTAAACTTAATCAACCATTGTTCAGGTGCATTTTCTTTGAATGCGGAATTCAAAGCCATTTTAGTAAATGTGAGTTTCAAGGACAGAGAAACTTCTTGTTCATGCTAAGTCTGTTTTCATTGTGAGACTGTGTTGTTTTGTTTTGCAAATGGCTATCAGTGCTTGTGATACAAAATTTGAAATAAAAGTTTTAATTATCTGTAATCATAGTAGACGTAAAGAAAAAAACAGTATGCACACTGAAAGATTTGAGCTGTGTATGGTAACTGGGGAGAAATAACCAAGTAATGGGTCACTGGAATGGCTGGGCAGGGGGTGCTGCCAGGGGGGGGGGCTCATCCATGAACCTGCCTAGGGCCCCATTTGACCATTATCTGGCTCTGTGTGTGTGTGTGTGTGTGTGTGTGTGTGTGTGTGTGTGTGTGTGTGTGTGTGTGTGCGAGTGTGTGTGTGTGTGTGTGTGTGTGTGTGTGTGTGTGTGTGTGTGTGTGTGTGTGTGTGTGTGTGTGAGTGTGTGTGTAACCTATATATAGCTACATAATGAAATTATACATATGCTATGTTAGAAATGGTGTATAGCCAGTAGATCAAAAGTCAGGTAGACAACATTCCATATTTTAAGAGTGCTCCTGCTAAGTTATTAAAGGGCAGCATTGAAAAACCCCATTCACCTCAGTCTGGAAGCATTTGAAAGGCTGTTTTAGATGAAGTGAGGCTTTCTTTATTACTTGTTTATAGTGAATGCTAGTAGTATCTGAGTCTGACAATAAGTACGCTTGTATTTTAAAACAGAAACTGCACAATACCAGTCTGAACAGAGTAGAACAGGTTTGTTTACAAGTCACCACCGTGATGTAATCTGAAGATTCCTCACATGCTAAATACATCAGCACTTACTTTGAATTACTATTGAGAGCTATGGCTTCACTCTGAATGTAATTAATTGTTCTTTGTTTTCTCATTAAAATTAGACACTTGTAACCATATTAATTTTTAAGAGCACCAAACATATTCTACTTTAAATACTTTAATGAGAATTGAAGACAAATGATGTGGGGCAGAGGGCAGGAACATCGTACAGCATATTGATTTTTCTGTAGTATTACGTGATGCACTCTATTCATAAATATGCAGCAATGTTGCAGCTGTGGAAATTAAAACAGAAAATTAAGTACTTTACAACAACCCTTTAAAGCTCCTTTTTAGTATGGCATTATTGCCGAATCATGCTTACATTATTTTATCACGGTAAAAAGTAAATGCATACTTTGTGATATGTTTGGGAAGAGAAATACCATAGCTTAGAAAAAGGGTAGAACTTATACACAAGATGGTGTTTGAAAACAATCACCAACAGGGTATTACTGTAGGATCAGAGCCTGATATTATGTTTTTGTCTTGATGGCAGCGAAACACTGGCTGAAACAAGACTTATCATTATCTGGTCTACACTCACTGAATGTTTCAGTTTCACAAATGCCAAAAAATAAACAAATAAAAACGATTAAAGTATTAAACGTACTGTAACAGCAGTTACACAAACATGCAATTTTACGTTTTTTCTCGCAAAATCAAGCAAATGTAATACAGTTAAGTGATTGTGTGTGCATGTGTGTGTATGTGTCTGTGCATGAGCTTGCACTCACTCTTGTGTCTGCATGTGTGCATGTTAGTGTGTTTGTGTGTGTGTCTGTGTATATAGACATTATTAAATACTTATATAATGTATATTCTGATGCATTTTCCAACAACAATTGTACAGCCTACAGCTCTCAAACATTAGGAGAAGGAAATATTTAACAAGTAAAATATAAAACAAACGTATATACTATATATACTAATAATAAAGCAAATATAAAACAATTTAACAAATGGGCTTTACAAAGAAATAACAGACCTTTTAGGGGTGTGAAATACCTGCATCCAGTATGACCTCACAACACTCATAGGTGATACTTACTGTGCTGGATGCTTACAGCAAAACTACAGGTTCCCTTCAAGAAGTTGTGTGACTGCGGAATCATGACATGCATGGAGACTTCTTGTAAGATGTTCTGACAATGGAGGTTGAGTGTCAGTTATTTCCTGAGACAAGTGAAAGCTGTGTACTCTGCACTGATTACCTAAATGACCTATCTTGGTGCACAACCAAGACTGACCTTGGACAGCACTGCCAATATAGGCAATGATGGCTGCACAAGCAGTATTACATACATACATACAGACAGACAGACATACAAATATTTCAAGCAAGGGTGTAAATACCCTTCTAGCTTGCCTATATACCAAAACACTTGTTCCCATAATGTGTCCAGGCCGTTCTTAAAAATATCTAAACTAGTATTTGCTTTAATCAGCTACTCTGTCAGAGAACCAATTAGTGCACTTCTCATTCCTATAGAATATTCTACACAGGTTGTCTGATGATTCTGTAGTAATTTTTGATAACCCCAAAAATTCCCTGAGGTAGTTGTCTCTAAATGCCCTATATACCTGAATAAGATCTCCTCTCAGATATTTATAAGAGACACTGTACAAGTGCAGATATTTTAGTCTTTCATAATAACTTAGATTTTCAGAGCTATGAATGCCCTTGGCATATTTCCACTGTACTCATTGTTATGCCATACTCAAGTTTGGGTATAATGTAACTAACAAACAATGACTTCATCATTTTTAATTTCCTAGACTTTATAAATCTTTTGCACAACCTATAGTTCTATAACTGTTATTAACCAATTGGTTGAAATGATTAAAAAAAACTCATAGCTGAATCTAATCATATACCCAGGTCCTTAAATGAATCTACAGTTTCAATCACTGTGTGCTGTATTAAATAGTCACCTTTCAGTTTATGTCTACCAAATCTCATATGATTAGTTTGTGATGTATTTATCAGCATATTATTCTCCTGTACCCAAATGGTCAATTTAGTCAAGTTATTTTGGTGACATACCTTATCTGTAACACTTGTAATCAGTTTACCTAATTTCAGAGATGGAAACAATGCATACCACCACACACCTGATAAGGCCAATCATTGTTGTGATCCTGGACCTGTCTTCATGAAGCTGCTGGCACTGCTGGAAGATATTATCAAAAAATGTGGTAAAACTCAGTAGTCAACTCCATGCTAGAAAGCTTAGCTGAAAGCTGACCTGGAAGATAGTTCAACACATTGCTGGATACCATCTGCATGTCATATGCCAAATGTGAAATGTGACAGCATTAGACTCCTCTTCAAGATTAAACTTTAATCGTTATTCCTACATTAGGTTGTATACCCTCATCTGCTAGTGCAGCAATGGGGAAAGATCTTTTGTAGTCAGAGCCATGAAGACTCCTGCCTACTGGGAATTGTAAGTACTCAGGCACTACAGTTAAAAGGTTTATCTGTAAGTGAGATCACATCTTCCTGCTATACTCCAGGGGAATCTCCACTCAGGTTCATAGGTAGGTACTAGGCTATCAGCCCTAGAGCCTATACAAGCCTAGCCAAAAAGCTACCCTGCTTTTTGCCACCCAAGAAAATTATTTTCCTGTGCCCCTGTCAAGCAGAGTCACAGAGGGGATTCCCACGGTGAATTTCCTATTTCTCATCCAATCATCAAGATTTTTCTTGAAGAGTGCTAATGAGGAGCTTTGTTTGATATAGATAGGTAGTTTGTTCCAGAGTATGGGAAGTCTCTGGGACAGGAATCTATCCCTCCAGCATGTTCTGTTTATTGTGGTGACAAGGTTTAGGTCCCTAGAGCATGTAGCTTGGAGGGATTGGGATTTCTTTAGGTGGAGCATGTCCAACAGCTCTGGGTTTGACATAGCTTTGTATGTTAGGCAGATATCACCTCTGAGTAGCCGATATGCGACGGAGAAAAGCTGGAGTCTTTGTGATGGTCTGCGTAGGTCATCAGTTTGAGGCCAGTAATCCTCTTTGTGAGGTATTTCTGCGGCCTTCCCAGTTGTTGTAGCTGTCTTGTGAGGTACACACCAAAAAGGGCATTGTACTCTATAATGGGTCTAATGAGTGACAAGCAGAGGGGAACAATGACCTCCTTTTTCCTGGATGAGAAACCTTTTGTGATGAGGTGTGCCATGTAGAAGGATTTTCTGACTACTGTGGTGATGTGATTATCAAAGGAGAGACTACTGTCCACCTGTGTCCCAAGGTCTCTTATCACACTTTTGGTGTTAAGTAGACTAACACCTATGTGGTAACTCATTGGTACAGAGTTTTTACCAAAGGGGATGACAATGCACTTTTTGGCATTGAGCTTGAGGCCATGGCTTTGACACCAGGCATCTGTCTCAGTGAGGCTCTTTTGTAGGATGTCCACATTGTTAGGAGTTTCACTTATGACTCCTAGTTTGCAGTCATCTGTGAACTTCATTAGCCAAAGACCTTCTGTGTTAGCCTGTACTTCAGAAAAGTAGATACCAAACAGGAGAGGACCCAGGACTGAACCCTGTGGTACTCCACTTATCACTGGTCTGAAGTCAGATTTGAAGTCTGCTACTTTCACAGTGTGGGTTCTGTCAGTGAGCCAGTTGGCAACCCATCTTGTGACATAGGGATTTATACGTAGTTTAGTGACTTTATCTATAATTCCAGAGTGGGGGATGATGTCAAAAGCCTTGGCAAGATCTAGATAGTCTGTTTGAACCACCTTACTATCGTCTACGGCTTTGGTGACTGCTTCAAGGAAGTAAATCAGGATTAGGAGACATGATCTGCCTTTTACAAACCTGAACTGGGTGGGGTCCAGAGTTTCAAGATTACCATTGTCTTTGTTTATATGTTCCATGATGATACGTTCCATGGCCTTTCAGATCAGGCTCATTAGGCTAATGGGGCAGTAGTACCCGGGGTCCATTGTGGATCCCCCTTTGTGGAGTGGGATAACCATCACTGTGTGCCATTCAGTTGGCACAAAGCCCGAGATGAGGCTATGATTGAACATGGTGCTTAGGTGGGATGCCAGTTTTTTTCTGTAGTTCATGTAGATATGAAGCCTGGGATGTTGTCAGGTCCCATAGATGCTGTGTTCTTGGCTTTGGAGAGTGTGTTTTTTACCTGTGCAATGGTGATTACAGGAACTTTGCATTTTTCCGATATAGGGATGGGCCCTTTAGGGGGTGGGGGGGTGAAGTTAGCACTTAACCTATCTGTCAGGATGTTGGCAATATCAGTTGGTTCTGTATATTTAGTGCCATTGTGCTGTAACTCAGAGCACATCTGAGTGTTGCCATTGAGAGTCTTGACATAGCTATAGAATGCTTTGTGGTTGTCTTTAGAATCAGTGGCGATTTTGTTTTCATAACTAGCTTTGGATTTTATGAGGGATCTCAGCTTTTTACTGAGGCTGACCAGGGAGTTCTTCCAGTTGGGATTTTGCTTTTTTTGCAACAGTTTCTTTCTTGTGTTGTAGAGTTTGTTTATGGCAGGGGACAACCAGATTGTCTTCCTTTTTTTTTTGGAGGATAGCATCTTGGTTCTATTAGGGATAGCATGATCCATGTACTTGTGTAAGTGCTTATAAAGTGCATTTGTGTAGGATTTAGCAGTCGTACCTCTATTGTCCATCTGCTTGGGTGTCGTGAAGTTTGCCACTTCTGTCTTAACAAGTGTGAAGTTGTCTTTGGATAAATGTTTTATGGTGGTTTTCCTAAAGGGGGGACAGGGGTGAGATGTGGATGTCCAGGCTAGTTAGCTTGTGGTTGGGTCTGACTAACCAGGAATTGACTGGTCTCCCATGTTGTTAATGACCAGGTTTAGGATATTTCTGCCCCTGGTGGGGGTGTGGATAAGTTGATCCAAGGTGTTGGAATTTATGAATTCAAGAAAACATTGAGCAAAAGAGTTGGTACAGGAATAGCTTTCCCAGTTAATGGTGGGGTAGTTGAAATTTCCCATTATTAGGGTGTTGGGATGTACCTTAATATTTTCCAGTGTATCAAGAAATGAGGAGTGGGAATCTTGTGGCATGGTGGGGGATCTGTAGCAAGTTATAATTTGGATTGCGGTCTTGCCCAGAGTTAGTTGCTCTTGGGTAATCTTGGATGCATTATGCTGAGCAACTAGCCTGAAGGTGTGGATATCCTTAATGGATATAGACACGCCTCACCCTTTAGTGTTTTGGTCCAGGTTATGTGGCCGAAAGGTGTGGTATGAATTATAGCCTGGCAATGCAGGGGTGCTCTTTGGAGCCTTGAACCAGGTCACTGTCACTGCACAGATGTTGATGTTCTCCATTTTAAGGAGTGCCTTGAGTGAATGCATTTTGAGGTTTAGACTTCTAGCATTCAGTAGCATTACCCTCAGATTTTGCTTGCTTGTACCTGTTATGTTGGTGAATTTGTCATTTGAACCTTGCCTAAAAAGGGCACTATAGGAGTGGCAAGAGCAATAGCCAGTATCCAGAATTCCAAGGGTGACAGGTGCAGGCCATCTCTGGTAAAGCATCGTGGTCTGTCGATCATGTCATCCCAAGCAGACAGATACTGGATCCTCTTAGAATGACGCTAGAAGCTTAGCCAATTGTTAAAGTCAATCATTTTTGTCCTTGTACTGTGGTATTATTCTGGGTGATGGCAGGACGGTACTCAAGGCTAGGGTCATACCTGCCTGGGCTACAAGATTGGAGAGCTCCTCCATGTCACTTTTCATGTAGTCCATGGAGGTACATCTCAGGTCATTCACACCAACATGGACAATGACAGAGTCATATTTGTACTTTTTGTGGAGTGACCTGAGTGCATGTGTTATGTGGTGGATTCTGGCACCCGACAGGCAGCTGACAGTAACTTTCTCCTTGTTTAGCCTGGTGAGTGGAACATCAGTGTGCCTGACTATAGAGTCACTTATGACTAGGGTGTTGGGTATGTTGTTATGCCTTATGGGCTGTGGTTGAGTAGCACACTGAGTTTGTGGGCTATGTGTCATTTGGGTTGTGTTCGGGGTGGAGGTTGCATGCTTTCTGCTTTGGAGGTCTCTGTTGCTTGAGCAGATTTTTATTGAGAGCCTCCGTGAATGTAGATGTGTGTTTTGTGTTGCTATTTGTGTGTTTTGGTGGTGCAGGTTTTGAGGGACTATATGATAATCATGGTATGGTGCAAGTGTTTACCTTCTCCTCTTGACTGTCCAGTGCAGTCTTGGATGAAGAGAGCTTTGCTACCAGTTTGGCTATATAAGTGCATCTCTCACAGATTTTAGTGTTGGGTGGTAGGAACAGAGGGTTGTCTGTGTACATGAGGCAATTGCTGCATTGTCCCAAGATGCCCAGATTCATCAGGTAGACAGAAGAAAACACCAGGAGCTGACCCTTAGACATGCCTGGATAGGTGCTTATTTATTAAGTACTAAAAACTGTTTTCCTCTAGACAAGTGAGGAAAGTTGAGTGATGTAGTAATTTGTAGCTTATTTAGTGCTTAGAATGAGTTCTGAACAAGTGCTGAGTTCAAAGAAACAGATCTGAGTGCTACAACTAAAACTAAAAAACTGTCTAGTTCTAAGGGAAAATTTGAAGACCAGACTTTATGGCACCAGGAATAGTTTAACCTTAGCTAAGTGGTGATGCAAAAAACTATATTTTTTAATATAACAGTAGCAAATGAGCAATCTGATTTAAACAAATTAACCAATAAAAGCTAAAAACTGAGCCCCGTTCCAGCAGTCTTCGATCAGACAAGTTCTAACTGCACACTCCTGCCACTAGGCTGCAGGGGAACCTTCTACAAAAAAAGATGGTCTGGATTAGTGCTCAAGTTATACAAACAAATCTAGATTCAGCAGGTCTGAATTTAGTCTATGCTACAGCAAACAAGGTGTACCAGTTTCAAAAAGAAGTTCAAATAAGCAGGCACAACAAGCCTTTAACCAGAAACTCCCAGTTCAAAAGGGCAGAATCTATCCTCTCCTCCCAGAAGAGTGCAGATCACACTTTCTTAATGTAGAATAACTGGCCCAAAGCCCACGTGCTTAAACCAGAACTAATGCACTCTTAGAATAACAGACTCTAAGCCTTCAATCAGCAACTCCCAACTTAGAAGGATGTAAGCTACCTGTGCTGCCACAACAGTGCAGACCACAATCCTTCTTAATGTAAAACAACTGGTCTGAAGCCCAAGTGCTTCAACCAAAGGCTTAGAATAACAGTTACAATTTAATCAGGCTACTTACAAGCAGTAATAAATGCAGCAGAATAAATGCAATAAAGTAAGAAGAAACACAAATACAGTAAAAGCAGATGAATAAAGTGCATTTTTTATATAACAATAGAAAACAAGCAAACTGATTTAAACAAATTACTCAGTTAACTAGTAAAAAAGCTCAAACCTGAGCCCTGTTCCAGCAGTCTTCAATCAGACAAGTTCTAACTGCACATTTTGGAAAAGTATCTATCAACATCCTGTGGAACATAACAAAGATGCTAAATGGATAGAAGAAGTTAAAGAAAGAATAAGATGTTCAAAGATACAGGATATAAAATGGGATTAAGTAACAGCCAGAGAGATTAAAACAAAGTTAAGAAAAGCCTCTAATTGGAAAACCCCAGGCCCAGATGCAGTACCTAATTTTTGGCTGAAAATATTAACATCTTTGCACGAAGATTTAGCCATGAGTAAGAACTATTTATATGCACACCCTGAACAGACACCAGCCTGGCTAACAACAGGAAAAACAATACTCCTACTTAAGAGTGAACCTGCAAGCTACCCTAAAAATTATAAACCAATAACTTGCCTTCCAACGACATATAAACTATACTTGGGAATTGATGCTAACAGAGTTTATAGTCATTTAGAAGAAAACTCAATTATGGCAGTAGAACAAAAGGGCAATAAAAGAAAGCCATATGGAACAAAGGATCATTTGTTGTTAAATAAAGTCATAGTGGAAAACTGTAAAAATGGGAAGAATCTGAGTATGGCATGGACTGACTACAAAAAAGCATTTGGTAGTATCCCACATTCATGGATAAAAGAGTGCTTAAAAATCTATAAGATACCACACCCTATGGTGATCTACTACATTACAGTGACCATGAAACAGTAGTAGACCACTTTGCAATTAAGCCATGATAAAAGACAAATTATTATTCCAGGGATAAAAATTCAAAGGGTGATATTTCAGGGTGACTCTCTGTCACAGCTGCTATTCTGTCTTGCCCTTAACCAATTAAGCTGTCTACTTAACAGCTTAGGCCATGGTTATAATTTGGCTCCTAGAAAACAAAAAAGTACAAAGACTTCTCATCTTCTTTTTGTTAATGATTTAAAACTGTATAACTCATCAGATGAGGAACTGAAAGCACAACTGCAAGTTGTCAAAACTTTTTTCAGATGATATAAGAATGTCATTTGGTCTTGATAAATGTGCAAATGCAATCTTTAAAGCAGGAACACTACAACATCAGGAAAACATCAGTCTGGGACAAGAATGTGATATAAATGAACTTGAGCAAGAGGGAGTGTATAAATATTTGGGAATTGATGAAAGATCAGCAATTGAACATGAACAAATGCGAATAAAACTTACTAAAGAATATTCAGAAGACTTAAATTAATCTTGAAACAACACTGACATCTAGGAGCAAAAGTCAAGCGATAAACCAATTTACTCTTACTGTCCTAACTTAGAGTTTTCTGGAGTGATTGACTGGCCACAAAATGTGTTGGATAGATTAGACAGGAAAACAAGAAGGAGGCTTCATGCTCACCAAATGATTTATAAAAATCAGTTAATACCAAGATTATATATTCCCCATTCTGAAAAAGGATGGAACTCCTTGAAATTGATTATATGTATAGATTTGCAATCATGGGACTCAATACATATCTGCTGACCTCACAAGACCCAAATGTAGCGAAAGTTTTGCAACATGAGGAGAATAAATCTAAGATGACTTCTCTGCTTAATCTAGCAGAAGCATACCAACATCAAGCAAGAATGGAAATCAAACCAGAAGTGGATAAAAATCAGGCAGCAAATGAATGTGCCAAAAAACAAAAGAAAGAATATAAGATGAAGGACCAGATGAGAAGGCAAGAAATATGGTAAAAGCATAGATATAGTTGCAAGTATAGAAAACTTCTGGAAGAACCTCATGTTGATCAGGAATGAATGCAGGAAAGATTAAGGAGAGTTGAATTCAAACTAAGAGATGAAAAGTTGATATTGGCAGCCCAAAACAATGGGCTATGTACATGTTGGTTTATAAAGTCCATTGAACCATGTGGGAGAAACAGACAAATGTAGGTTGTCTAAAACCGAATTAGAAACAGTTGCACACCTTGTTGCAGGCTGTGACATACTAATGACAGAAGGACTGTATACTGAAAGGCATAATAATGTGGCAAGATTGTTGCACTGGGGACTGTGCAAATATTATGGTATTGAAGTGGCTGAAAAACACTGGAAACATGAGCCACAAACCATCATAGAAAATGATGAAGTCTACATCACATGAGATCATCCATTACCAACAGTTCATACTTCAGATAGATGCTGGAAAACCGGATATAGTGGTTCAAGAAAAGAAGACAAGAGTAGCATTGATCATTGAAATTGCCACACCCAGTGACTACAGTGTCTTACGTACAGACAGACACAAAGTCTTAAAATGGCAGGATCTGTAGGCAGAAATGAGAGCAGTGTGGAAGAATGATACCCAGACAGTTCCAATAGTAGTAGAAGCAACGGGTCTTATAAAAAAGAATCTACAATCATACTTAGATATATTACCAGTCCATGTAACTCCATAAAAATTGCAGGAGTCATTGCTTGGCACATTGCAGGTGCTCCGATGAGCACTTTAGGCTGACATCAAAGATTGAAACAATACTAATTTCATGAACTGCAATTGTACTTTGACCTGGAAATGGGGTCCATTCACATCATGTATTAGACACCCAAAAGACTTGGAGAAATTAAAAAAGAGCAATTATGGCCACAAAGCATCATACAAAATGATGAAGTTTATATCACATGGGATCACCCATTACCAACATTTCAAAAGATAGATGTTAGAAAACTGGATATAGTGGTCCATGAAAAGAAGACAAAAGTAGTATTGCTCACTGAAATCATCACACCCAGTGAATACAGTGTGTTGTGTACAGAGATTGAGACAAAGTCATAAAATATCACGAACTGCAGGCAGAAATGAGAGCAATGTGGAAGAAAGATACCCAGACAGTCCCAATAGTAGCAGGAGCAATGGGTCTTAAAGAATAATCTACAATCATATTTAAATATGTTACCAATCCATGTAACCTCATATGAATTGCAGAAGTCATTATGGGCATATTGCGGGTGCTGCAAGGAACACTTTTGGCTGACATCTAAGATTGAAAAAATACTAATTTCATGAACTTTAATTGTACATTGAATTAGGAATGGGGTCCATTCTCATCATGGTATTAGGAACCCAAAAGGTATAGAGAAATTAAAAAGAGTGAGGATGAGCATCTGTGCTACAAATGTGGCCGTGTGACATGCAAGATAAAGGCCAAGGAAGATATACTATCCAATTCTCTATACCTGTGTTGTAATCCTGAAGTGGCTGGATACCTGATGGTATTGTAGCAAACCATAAACAACATATGCTGTGGTCAGCCCACAGCTAGTCTGTGCAAGTACTGTTCTAAAGAAATCATCTGTATGTGGTTCTAACCTACTGCATCATCCATAGAGATGTAGGAAGTGTTCAGTGTGTCCTAATGTTAGTGTTCAAATCCCACAGCAGTGATGTCATTACTATGGTCCCTCAACAGAGATACCAGAAACTCCACTGACTCTGGTAGCCTTGTGATCCCAGGTAATCTTCTAAACTACATGGATGACATCTGAGCTGCTATAGAACATGTATTTGCTTTTGCATGGTGTAACACTTCACTAATATAATTATAATATTGAGGAGGTGTGGATGTTTCTGGACTCTATAGTGCTGAAGTCATGGCTGCTGTGTGCTAGGACCATAAGAGGACAAGTCAGTCAGTCCACCAATCATATACACCTCGCCTAATAACCACTCAGGCTTTGCCGCATTTTCCAAAGAGGGTGAGGACTATAAATCCTGGCATAAATTTAAGGGAACCCATCCAGTCATCCAGAAAAAAACAAAGAGTTCCTTTAGTTGACATGCAGAGGAAGTCTGTTCCATAACAGGGAGAACTTCCTCCATTATGATTTATTTATTTCCTGATATAGGTTTAAAGTATTGGTTCTAGTTTTCACTGAACTATTCAGTTTACTGAAAAAAAGAAAGTCAAGGATAACAAGGATCTTTAAGGGCATGATAAGTGAGGCACAAATCACCCTCAGGAGTCTATAACACACACTCAGAATAGAGACAGAGATTTCAGTCCATCTTGATAACTAAGATTCTTGAGACTAGAGATCATTTTGGTTAGAATTCTCTAGGGCTTTGCAAGTTTGTTAATACTGTGTAATGGGTTTGACTATGGTTGAATCTAGGGAATGATCAATGATCACTTCCTTGGATTTGAAAGAGGTGGTTTTGGTAATTCACTGCAAGACATAGAAAGATTTCTTGATTTCAGCATCCACATGGTGATTAAAAGAGGGTAACTACCAACTAAGTTCCAATGACTTCTAACCGCTGTTTTACTTACTAATGGGGTATACTCAATGGTGTAGATTGCAGTGATTTGCTGTTTACCAAAGGGAGATTATACTACATTTTTTGGTGTTTAATTTCAGTCCTTTTTCCATGTACTAGGTATTCACTAGTGTAAACTCATTTTGAAGGATATATGTATCTTCAGGGTTTTTGACAAAGATACCCAATTTGCAGTCTTCAGCAAACTTTGTTAACCAGAGGTCATTATGTTCTGTTTTGAAGTCAAAGAAGCAGATACTAATCAAGAGACAATTAAGTACAGATCCCTGGACTACACATACAATGTACATTCTACCTTAAGCCAGTTATCTATCCATTCTTCCATCAGAACACTCAATGTTTAAGGCCAATAACTTCTTTACAATTCCTCCATGGGAGATGGTACTTCGTGTCCTAGATCTAGATAAGCATGCATGACCATCGCTGACAGCTTGAATGAACTTCTCAAAGAAGTTTACAGGATTTAGCAGGCATGGCCTACCTTTTATGAAGCCAAATTTGTGTGGTCAAGCCTAGTGAGATGTTTGATACCACAGTTCATAAGGTCAGAATTGATACACTCAATTTCAGACTTGTAAGGCTGATAGGCCTGTAGTTCCCAGGAACAGGGGTGGATCCAACTTTGTGGAGTGGTATCACAACAACAGTACATTAGGATTTGGGAATATAGCCTGTAGCTAGGTTTACACAGTTTAAAGCGGGGCTATGGGAGGGCATGTTTGTCACTTTTATCAGACAACACAGTATGTTATTAGGAGCCATAGAGAAAGTGTTTTTCTTCTTCAAAGGTACCATTAGAACATGTTTCTTTGTAATTTAAGGGAGGGAAAGTGAATCAGGGATGATATGGGAGTTTCAGGGGAAAATTGGTAGCAAACCTGTTTGCCAGTATACCTGCAATGTAATTTATATTTGAATGGGGTACTCCATAATGGAAACCTTCAGCACAATGTCTCAAATTACATCTTAGTTTTCCAACATACCTGAAGGAAGACTTGTATTTATTCTTTACCTCAGATTCTAACCTCAGTTCATGGGATGCCTTACTTGCCTTTATAATGGTCTGCTTCCTTACGAGTTGTTTTTTTTTAAGCTGTCCTCAAACCAGGAAGTTCTGGCACCATGTAGTATTATGAAGAGTATCTTCCTTTTGTTGTAATGTTTACTTATATCAGCAGACCACTAGGGTGGTTTGTTTTGGAAATTCTCATTGTATGTGCATTTAGTAGGGAGAGCTAGATTCAGGTTTGGTTAAACTGGCACAAAAAACGTTTGTGTAGGTCAGCATATTCAGAGTCAGCTATGAGAATGTCATGAAATTTAGAGATTTTGCCACACAAATCCACAAGGTTTACCTTTCTGAAGTCTCTAAAGAGGGTGGTGCTACTTACTTGGGCAGTGTAAGTTCTGAAAGTGAAAGTCACAAGTTGATGATCTCACTTAACTGGTGAAGTGTAGACCAGGGAGATGGAGCAGGTAGAAGTTTTGTTAGTGTAGACTACACAAAGAAAGTTTCTGCCTCTGGTACATACCTCTCAACTGTTCCTGATTTTCAGGGACGTCCCTGATTTTGACTCAAATTTTAACTCTGTCCCTCTTAATCCCTCCTAAAACTAGTGACATTTGGAGGAAAGGTGGTGAATTACACTTAATGAATAATGACAATAATTAAGAGTTACAAACTTCTTTTACTTCAGAAAATGTGTATTAATTCATATGCTCTGATTCTGTCAATGTTTCAAGTTAATAGCACTAATATTTTAAAAGTGCCCCTGATTGTCCCTGATTTTTTCTTGACTTGTCCCTGGTTCTGTTGAAATTTGTCCCCAATTGGTTGAGAGGTCTGCGTCTGGCAGGTTTGAGGACAGTTTGCTCTGGGGAGTTTTTGTTTATCCAATCCAAATATCTTTGAGCATACTCTACATTAGAGGTGTAGGTGTTCCAGTAAATGGAGGGGTAACTGAAGTCACCAAGGGTTACAGAGTTGTTGCTTTCAGGAATATCTTCTGGGAATGCAAGCAACTGTACATGATCAGCTGGGTTCATGAAGGGGAATTTATAACAGGCTATAAGTCAGAAATTAGACTTGCCCAAAATCAGCTGAAGTTCTAAGAGCACTTCTCACAGAGTAACTGGATATCAGTCTTGAGGAATATGGTCAAAAGCAAACACCTGCGTGTGATCTCTGCTATGACTTTATCCTCCAGACCTGCAGAAACCTGAGAAAACAGGAGTCATAGCTATAGATTTTATAATGCTGTTAATGACAATATGGCAGTTACATTCACAGAGATAAATGGTTATACCACAGCATAGTTGACGGTACCATTATGTCACACTTTAATAGGGGGGGCAGATATGAGAATGTATACAGCCAGGGTTTCTGTGTATGTTTGTATGTTTGCATGTAGGTTCATAGGTTCATAGGTTCATACTAGGCTATCTGCCCTGGGGCAATTATAAGCCTAGCCCAATTCTGTATGGCTTACGCCACCCCTTGATTTGAGTATACTGTGCCCTTTTTAAGGTTTAGTTTACTGTGCCTCTGTCTAATAGTGACATGGGAGTAATCCCTGGGACAAACCTACGATCCCCCATCCACCTGTCGAGATTCTTCTTGAAGAGATTCAGTGAGGTGCTCTGCCTCACATGAACTGGAATTCTATTCCAGAGCAAAGGGAGCCTCTGGGTTATGAACCTGTCCCTCCAGCAACTTCTATTTATTTCTGTGCTGAGGTTCAAGTCCCTCGAGCATGTGGCTCTAAGGGATTTAGATTTACTGAGGTGGAGCATGTCCATTAATTCTGGATTTGACATAGCTTTGTATGTCAGGCATAGATCGCCTCAAAGTAGGTGGTATGCAACTGAGTAGAGCTGTTTTTTTTTAACCGAGCAGCATATGCCATCTGTTTGAGACCCTTGATCCTCTTGGTGAGATACTTTTGGGGTCTCTCTAATTGCTGGAGGTGTCGGGTAAGATACATCCCAAAAGGGGCATTGTATTCTATGATGGGCCTGATGAGGGATGAATAAAGGGGCATGATTACCTCTCTTGATCTAGATGTGAAGCCTTTCATGATGATATGGGCTATGTAGAAGGTCCTTCTAACCACTTTGGCAATGTGGTTTTCAAAGGAGAGATTCCTATCAACTTGGGTCCCCAGGTCCCTAATAACTTTCTCTGTACTTAATGGGTTTCCTCCTATGTGGTAATTTATGGGCACATTGTTTTTGCCAAAGGGTATGACTATACATTTTTTGGCATTTAGCTTTAAACCATGGCACTGGCACCAGTTATCTGTCTCTGTGAGACCTTTTTGAAGGATGTTTGTGTCAGCTGGAGAGTCGATTATGGCACCCAGTTTGCAGTCGTCTGCAAACTCGGTGAGCCATAGTCCTTCCACGTTTGCCTGTACTTCGGAAAAGTATATACCGAACAAGAGTGGTCCCAGGACAGAACCCTGTGGGACGCCACTTGTGACTGGTTTCGAGTCTGACATGGCTCCAGCAACTCTCACTCTGTGGGTTCTGTCTTTGAGCCAGTTTGTGACCCATCTTGTGACATAGGGGTTTATATTTAAGCTGGATAGCTTATCTATGATGCCCAAGTGGGGTATTGTGTCAAATGCCTTTGCAAGGTCCAGATAGGCTGTGTGGACTACCTTCCCTTCATCTATGGCTTTGGTGACTGTTTTGAAGAAGTCAACCAGGTTCAAAAGGCAGGATCTGCCCTTGACAAAGCAGAACTGGGTAAGATCTAGTGTCTGTAGGTCCCCAATGTCTTTGTTTATGAGTTCCATGATGATCCTCTCCATAGCCTTACAGACTAAGCTAGTCAGGCTCCATTCAGTGGGTATTCCTGTCACACTGTGTTACACATGTTGTCCCTGCAGGGCAGCTTTTTGTGAGGCCCTTCAGTTATGTATAGGGTAAAGAAGTCATCTCTGGTGCCAACATTAGGGGACAGTTAGAGAAACGCAGGTGCCACAGCTGCACCACACTACATCTCAGTGGGAAGGATAGACATGTGAAGGCATGCATATCCTTTATCCAGTATCTTAGGCTCTCATATGCATTGCACAGAGCACACTTCCATTAAGAACTGACACACGTATAGCAACAAGTTGTCTGATATCAGGGATTATCTCATTTCATGTGCAATATATGTATGCATAATACATGCAGGCACACATATTCATATTTCTAGACTTATATAAACTGAATCCCTATGTAAGTCTGCACACCCATAAGTCAGAGAAGCAGATGCTAACCAAGAGAGGCAAAGATAGCTTGCCACACACATTCAGATTGCTACAAATCTCCTTACAGCTGCCTGTAAGTTCAGAAAATGGTATTATTCATCCAAATGTTGCTCCAGAATCATTTCCAGGATGTATATGTGTTAGCAATTAAAATGGTGGTGCTTCGTCTAACAAAGACATGGGCCATGTCAGTTTCAAAGTTTATGAACTGCATTATTGTTTTTATGTTTCTACAATGTAAGTGTGACAGGAAGCACAGCTTGACTATGACAAGCAGTGAGCAAGAGCTTTAGTCATAGACTTGCACAAGTACAAATGCCATGCTACTTTACAGCTGCAAGTTGTGGTACCTGTGATTCATTCAGAAATCAGATTGTAAGTGGGATTCAAAAGATATCATTCTATTCCATGTGAATGTGTTACCATTTTCTGAGTATACTATTGTGGCCATGGTGCCTATGGCAGCTTCTGCTAGCATCAATTAGTGCCTGAATTAAAAATAAGATCATGTTCTACCGCCATCATGTCCATTTCAAGGTGTTACTACTGGGTGCCTGTGATGGTTCATTCAATAGAGATGATGCCTTGGGTGAGATGTTTGAGATGCTGACCTACAACATGAGTATTACCAGGTACAGTGAAGAGTGTAGACATCAGTATTAGAAGTGGACATTTGGCTGAAACACCCCATTTGGTACTATAACTGTATTACATTGTACTTGTATTTGTGTGCATATATCTAAATCTAAATACCTAGATAGAAATGTGTGTGTGTGTGTGTGTGTGTGTATATATATATATATATATATATATATATATATATATATATATGTATATATATACATTTATATGTATGTATTCGATTTGAGAAACTCCTTGCTACAGGCAGGTGTTTGTCCAGAGAAAATATATGTGAGCTACTGTGTGGTCACTGTCAAGTGGAGATGGTGGTGGCATTGATGGGGTTATGCTACACCATCACAGGATGCCTACGTGCTACCTAGCTTGTCACTGTATGTATTAGGGCCATGTTGCTGTGTAGTTATGTTAACTATTGCACAAGGGACACACACTTACCTACTTCTCTGGATGTAGCTAATGGGACGTATATGTCACAGTTCTCTGATTTGATTATTTTCAGCACAATCAGTACAAGACACTAACTGTGTCATCGTGTAACTTACTTCAAGAAACAGGTGAGACTAGATGGCAGGCAAGGTTAGTGTCAATAACACATGCTAATAGTCCCTTGGTAAAATAAATGCAATTGTGACAACATTTTTGACACTGTGTCTAATAAAAACTCCCACTATAACTGTCTACAATGATCATCTCTCAATTTACCCTTTAATGGTTTAATAATTACTAGTCAAAATAATACAGGCAGCCAAAAGGACTTTTACCATTTCCCTATTATCTACCTGTCATTACAGGTGTAACACAAGGCTCTATACTTGGTCCTCTGCTTTCTAATATCTTTATAAACAATCATCATGCTTCCATACAAGAATCCCCTGTACAATATGCAAATGATTTCCCCCTTATCTGCCTCCCGGAAAATCTAGAAAACTCAGAAAAGTTTATTCAGCATGCCTTTAACTCTACTGAAAACTGCCTTTCTAATCACCATCTCCATCTTAATTCCAAGAAAACTAAACACATTTTTTTTTATTTTTCCCAAAATAATTTACCAATGTGCAAAATAACTTAAAGTATCACATCCCTAAACAATAAGCCAATTGAAGTTGTGTCCGTTATAAAACTGTTGAGAGTTACTATAGATGACAGCCTCAAATATGACCTCCATATACAGAGCAATATAAACTCACAAAAAAAACCCAAAAATCTGAGTGCTATATAGAGACAAAAAGTTCCTTATTGCATCTACCAGAGTCACTCTTGCCACTACATACTTTCTTCCCCCTCCCATCCTGACAAACTTCAAGAACACCCTAAAATCTAAACTATAACAGTGTTACAAGGTAACTAGATTTGCTGCTCATACAAGTCACAGAACACATCACTGTTCTGCACTAAAAGCTCTAATTTGGCTAGAGTTATTCCAATTAAAATATACCAAACTTCTCTTAACACACAGAATTATATTTATATCCACGTCCTGCCCAGCTATACGTACAATTCTTCACAGCTACCTTCCAAATCAGCTTCAATCTTTTGACAAAAATCTACATCATAACTACTAGACTTACAAAAATCTGCAAAGTCTGTACTCACGCTGAGTAGCAAAAATCTAGAATACTAACCCTGCACTAATCAGAGCAATACATAGCATGCATTTATTTAATCTGCAACTAAAAGAATTCCTCTCTGACTCCCAGCTTTGCACTTGCTGCTCTCCTGGCTAAGATTTCAGCTCCTCCTGTTCTAATACCTGCATACAGCCTCCTTTTCCTTCTTTTTATTTCTCTTACTCTTATTTGACTTGGTCTTAATTGTGTTTTTCTCATTGAGCTGGACTCCATAAAGTTTGTGGAAGTTATTGGCAGACACAGCAGCATGCCAAAGGAAGACTTCAATGCACTTGTTGCAGAAGCAATTTCAGAAGACACACTGAAGGCAGCCTGAGTACTAAGCTATTCAGCTTTGGATAATTACAGATTCCATGCACACCTGTCTGATTCCAAAATACATCATGCACACAAAATGCAACTTAAATGCAGCAAAATGCCACGCCAACTCAGTTTTTGAAATCCTCGGTGTATGCTTTACAGACACCAAGTAATTAAAGCTAATACTACACATTTTGCTAAAATTCCATAGCAAAAGAAGAAAAAAATACATAAAATGTAATCCATTGCTAATGAATTGTAACAGGCTGCAGTGATACAAGCCACAAATGAGGCTGTGGATGGGTGCTCTAGAAAGCAGCCAGCTAGAGTCAGAGCAAGGCTACAACTAAACCAATTGACAGACAAGAAAATAATTGACACGTACCACCTAGACAGACAAGTGATGCAGGCTGTTCACAATATGTGCGCCCTGCACATGCCTATACAGACAGAATGAGGAAACCCCCATCCCCCTTTCAACCAAAGTGTGACTCAGCCTGGATGTACTTGCATCTCAGACATTCCACAGACACATGGAAGATATTGTGGGAGTGTCACAGACAGATGCCAGCCATACCCTGGCAAAATTCCTGGAAGCAAGGTGCAGCAAGGTGGATGACTACATAAATGTTCCATCAACCCCCATGGAGCACAGAACTGTAATGCACCAGTTCTAAAACACTGCAAACTTCCCAATGTACTCGGTGCAATCGATTGCACATGTATTCCTATCAGGACACCTGTACATGCTGAAACAGACCAATGCATAAACAGAAAAAGCTGGCCATCCATCAACTGCCAGGTTGTCTATGCAGAAGATGGTAGCATAACAAACATCATGGCAACACACCCTAAAAGTGTCCATGATGCTGCAATATGGAGGGAAAGTGGACTGAGGGATGCGTTCAGCAAGGGGAAATACCAATGGACTACTACTAAGTAATTACAGGAGCACAGCTAGGATGTAAGCCAAGGATAAGTCTCAGAAAAAACATCCATTCTGACCAAATGTGTTTTCATTCCCCACAAACAGGTGACTGTCATTACCTACTTAAGCTGTAGCTAGTGGCTTCATACAAAAGACCATCCGACCCTGCACAGGAGGCCCTCAGAAGACAAACAGAAGCACCACAGACCATGTGTTTAGTTTACTGAAAGCTAGGTTCAGATGTCTAGACACATCTTGGAGTACACTGCAATGCTCACTTGAGAAGGCAGCAAATATAATAACAGTGTGTGCCATGCTGCACAACATGCTAACTAGAGCACATGGCAGTCTTCCAGTTGCAGGTGTGGGTGTAGTGCACAAGTGCAAGCCCAGGTAACATGGCAGCATATGACCCACAACTTTTAAGTTATGACAAGCCACATGTGCATGAGTACACAGATTAAATGTTGATGTTCAGCTGTTGCCCCACTGCAGAAGCACAGATTGCATCTAATGGCAAGCAACCACTAGATGTGCACAAAGAGTATCAAACAAAACACCATCATCATAATATATTACAATATGGACATATGCAAATGTGTCATGACAGGGATAATCAATTCAGCGCACAACTGGCACAGGTATGCATACACACTCAGATTGTTGTATCACTGTATGGAAAACAGGTCTATATTATAAACCTGAAAGTTTACTTCAGTGAATGCTCACGAGTGAAAACGCTGGTAAATGAAAGGGTGTTTGTGGGGTCGCGGTACAGTGAAGAGTGGTATTTTTGCCCTTTCTTCATTGTAGTGTGATCTTGAAGTTGGAATATATAGTTAGCGGTGGGTGTGGGGGGTGCAACCCCCCCCCACAATCAGCAGTTCGATTACCAGCGTTTTCGCTCATGTGAACGTTCGCTGAAGTAATCTTTCGGTCTTCTAATATACACCCATGGAAAACAATAACGGGCACACATCAGTGCTGCACATTCCTATCTCTACAATATAATAACATGAAAAAAAAAGAAACCGCACAGGACAGAATGAAGAACTTTTAATAGCCACAGAAAAATATATCATAGCAGAGTGGTAATTCAATAATATGAGCCAGCTATGTTTATGACACTGTTAGACACACTTTAGCACAGTCTAGGGAAACCTTATTGGCATCTCACACCATAATCTACTCTGCCCCAACCATGTACAGAAAGACTTTGCCCTGGTTGTGCCACTGAGGAGACTGATGGGGTGACAACACCGTGTTGAGATGAAGGAGCATGTCTGTAAGTTAAAGGCCTTCTTGTGACTGGAAGAAACAAAGCAGATGGGCCAACAGTTGAACTCTGTGCAGGTTGGACCATAGATGCTGAAGCTTGATGGCCAGTGGTGGCTCTGCAGACAGGTGGCCTGACTCCCTCCCATGTGGCAATCTGCTGAACACAGTCAGGCAACACAGAACTCTGCTGGTACTACAACACTGCAGAAGTACCGTAAAGGTCAGGGTTTCTACCAATCATGCCACGGTTAGCAGGTTGAGTGGCCAATACAGCCATTATTTCAGTGTGTCTGTGTTCTTGTCCTTCATGCATCACACATAGGTAATGTGCCAAATGATCTGTGGCATATGCAAGGGCATGGATGTTTGACCGATGCCATTGCGGTGGACATTCATTTACCTGCAGCATGAAGCAGACACCATCTGACACCAAGCCACACACATCAGCTGTATGCCTACATCTACTGTGATGCCCTGTTTCAAGTTGTTTTGGCAAACTGTCATCAGTAGCAGTCTCATCTGGGGTCTGTCATTCAACAGCCTCACTCTGTTCAACATCCAGTGTCCCGTCATCCTCCGAATGGCTAGACAAGTTCCTCTCCACATCTGAGATTACAGCTGCAGCAACACCACTATCAACATATTGGATGGACTCCCCCAACACATCAAGATCCTATGTACCAGGGGCCATAATTTAATACTGAGACACATCTGAATCCACATCATGATTGCTGGATGGGCTGATGGAAGACACAGCTGATGTGTTACAAGGACAAACCACAACACACGACACACACAACACCACACACACAACACGACACAACCACATGACACGTCCGCAACACATAACACACAAAACAAAACCGACATAAACGAACGGTACACAAACCACGAAACCTGCCCACACTGACACACCACAATAAACATTAAAAAAAAACACAACAAAAAACACACACAATACACACACAACCACAAGCACAAACGAAACCCTTACAAGCCCACACTAACCCACCTAAGGTCCCCTAAGGTACCCTACTACTTACCTACTACCCGCCTAACCCCTACTCCTAACTCCGCCTAACCAACCCGCCCCTAACTCCTACTCTAGCTCCCTTAACCCCCTATGCCCCTTAACCCCTAACTCCTTAACCCACCCCTATCCCCCACAGTCAGTCAATCTCCACCCTACCTCTCGCACCCTAACGTCCGTCACTCATCACACACAGCCTCCCCCATGCCGGCATCCACCGGGCGTTGGTGTTGTCATCCCGTCGTGTCGTCTTTCTGCATGTCGATGTTCTGCCACCATCGCGATTCGCGTCGGTCTTCTTCGATTTCGATCTTCTGGAGCTCCGGATTCCGATGTCGGTCTTCTGCGCTGTCGACGAAGTCAGGTAGAACCGTTACAAGATACAAAGACACAGATTGTACAAAGTGCTTACATCACTAGATAGGCAGCATCAAAGACGTATGACATGTATATCTCACTGCGGTGTTGCAGATAATAATGACGTTACAGGACTACTGTATGTGTGTTTCATGGAAACCACATACATGGTGTATATAATTAGGTTACAAGGCTGACATACATGACATATGTGAAGAATACAAACAAAACACACACCTGACAAACCTCATGGGAAGATGGTGCTGTTGAAGAGGGATGAGCTTCATCTATTGTAGGGAAAAAAACAGCATTAGTGATGACATCATTGCCACCACTAACCATGTGAACACAGTTAAAACATACAGAAGCTTTGACATACACATACCACTCATATGTGCATTTAATGAGGTTGATGCAGACTGACCTAGGAATGGGAAGAAGGACACAGTAGTAATGGAGGACAACAACAGGATTAACAGCTATGATAGGTATGAGTCATAGTTAATACCCTACCACTGACAGACTCTTGCTGTGGAGAGGTTGTGGGTTGTACTGTGCATCCTGCAGTGGCAAAGTAAAGAAACAGACAGCACAGTCATGTATTTAGCAAAAACAATGCTGGCAGCAACACATATACAACAGAATAACATGGCTGCAGACATACCTCTCAACCGTACCAAAGTCTTTGGTATTTACTGGTTTTGAAGGAAAAATAAAGGGGTGCCATGAATTTCCGAGTGGCCCCTTAAATTCCCAAATTTTTTTTATTTATTTACTTATTTCTTTTTACAGTTTTAAGTTGTGGCCGATGTCATCACGCATCTTTTGTAGGGGTGTGTGTGATGACATCAACTTTGTACCGAAGTCCATTGTCTGTTGCCCGAAGCTCTTTCTAGTACAGTATACATGTAAATATTAAGTATAATGTTTTCTCTGTTCTCTCACAACACATATTGTGAACCTGTAATGGTTGGAATAAGTAGTGTGCCTGTACTACCTACCATGGATCCAAAGAAAGTTCATTAGTTGGAGATGTTTGTGAAGGTGATTTGAGTTTGCTAATTGTGCATTACGTGGGCTGGGCTTTAAAAAGTTGTAGTTTTTCCATGTTTTTTTGTGATTATACAGTTGTACTTTAGCTAACACTCTCAAAACAAATATAAAAAGGATCGGGGCTGGGGGAAGTTCAGAAACAATCACGGAGATTTTTTATAATAGTACGACTAACTTGCACACTGACAGAATAAGAGGATGTAAAATGTGAATTAATATACATTTTCTGTAGTAAAATAAATGTGTAGGTAATTACTGTTATTATTTATTAAGTGCAATTAACTGTTTTTTCTCCAAGAGCTAAAATTTAAGTCAGATTAACGACAGTTGACATGTGAGAAGTATGCTAGAACTGTTTAACGAATGCATAATGGAAGGGGTACACCTTGCGGTTTCTGCAGAAAGCAAAGAGCCATGGCCCATTGTTGGATATTTCTTAAGTCTAGGTAAAACAGTACAAAAACAGGAGAAATTGAAGTAAGGAAGACAAGCATCAGCTTAAACAATACACTTGCATGCCTTTTAATAACTTCTGGACAGAAAATGACGGCTTCACCGGTTTTCTAAACAGGTGTTAGAAACGAGTCAGGAATACCATCAAATATGGACACATTTCTTTAATCCAAACTCCAGTTTAGTTTAAAATACAAACATATTTGTAAATTGCTTTTCATTTTTCTGATGAAGTTTTAGTAAACCGGTGAAGCCGTAAGCCGTTAACTTCTGGACAAAGTCAAAGATGGAGGGGGTAAGTCATGGACTAATTTTAAATATTTTTTCAATGATTTGCCAGAAAGAAAAACACCACTTTTATGAGGAGCAGACCAAAAAACTTAGGCAACCATTAAAACTTTTACTTTTATTGTAGGAGTGTCCTTTCTTGTCAGCTTTCATTACATCTTGATGATATGTTAGTTGGAAATGACTGTCCACCACTGGATAATACAAAATAGTATTACTTAATGATTGATGATAATTTCATTGCCTACATACTTAATGAGCATTGTCACTAAAGTTTGTAGCCCACAGGATGCACAGCACAGATTATGCTGGTCAGCTGAAGTTGAAGGACTATTTGCTTTTTAAGAATTTCAGTTTCATTTAATACTAGGTTATATGGGTGCGTTACAGATGTTTTTAGTGGTTCTGCTCGCAGCAGTATTATTTCAGTGTGTATATCACAATCCCAGCAATAAACCTCCAAAGATCCTCACCTCCAAAGTATAGGTAGGCAAAAGTATTAAAGAAACAAGGATGAGGAACACCACGATGATGCAGCAACAAAGTTCGTCTTTATTGGTACAAAGAACAAGGAAGATGAGCGCTTTCTCGTACACACTGTACGCTTCTTCAGATCTAATTCATATAAACTAAAGCAAACCTTATATAGTGCTTCTAATTGTCCATTAAGTAATTAGTGTCTTAATTAATCAATTTGAATGTTAAGATGATTGTCTCAAATGATAGCTGCTTACTCAATGAGACACCAAAAAACTTCCTGTTGCTGCAAACAGCAGCATTATGCTTGAAACTAGACACAATAAGATATGCTAAGCTGTTTCAAGAACACAGTACAGTGCTAAGAAGTTATAACAACTCATATTGATAAAAACTAAGCATAAAAAATTATACATTTGATCAACTATTAAAAACAACCATAGAAAAAACAATACGTCTGATAAAGTGCGTGTGTGTAATAGAGAGAATCAATAGTAAAAAGACAATACATGTGCAGTAAAAACCAGACAGCTCACTAAAAGCTGTGTTCATTAATATTTCTATAAATAGTAGCTGTTTGTAGGCTGAAAAAGCAAAACAAATGAAACGTTATGATAGAATCACTTGACATTATTAAAAGCTTATGTCGCTACTAGAAAACAACTATAGCCCCACCCAAAAAGCATAAGGCTCACTAGCTCAAAGATGTTAAAGAAATCATAAATACTAGAACTAGTTGGAGCTAAAGGTCTATTAATGAGTGTATGATGAAGCTGATGCTTCTCCTACTTGGCATAGGACCTTATAAAACACAGATTATAGAGAACACTAATAGAAGGAACCATGGGATATACTATAAATAGTGTCTGTTTATAGTAAAAAATATATGCGAACTAAAGTGCATATAGGATAAAACTACCTAAAAGCAACGAACCCTATGAGGTGTTTACTTAATAAAAATTATTAAATATTTATTTATCTATTAATTAATTATTTATTGTCAATAGTTAAAAATTTTTAGGATGAACTATAACCTATATATGTAAAAATGTGCAACTTAACTTATATAGAAATTCCAATCGCATGATAGGAACATCTTAGAAATATTATATAGACGTATAAAGTGCATGAGTGGCAACCAAATATTACAGAATATTTGTAAAATATATAAATCAGAGTATGTAAAAATAGTGTAGTATAATTGATCAAAATAAGGAGTGAAACATAGTATATTATGATAAAACAGGTGACTAGTCATATATATAAAAAAGGAATATAGATAGAAGTAATTAGTAATTACATAATTAATCATTAGTAATTAATAAAAACATCAATGTCACTTATATAATGAACAATGTAAAAATAATCTTAATATTATTAAGAGATGCTGTTAATATTTAAGAAACTATAGATAGCTATCTATACAAATCAATGTATAGCCTTAGTGTATATGGGACATGAGGGTATATATCTCTCTATAAAAATTAGAATAATCTAATTTAATTTAAATGTAGGTAGCCTCAAAAAGAGAAACCCAAATGATGTATTTGACAAAAGGTTTCCAAGGACCGCTTATGTATAGGAAATGGGGACTATATGTTATTTCAGGCTTCTTTTCTTCAGAACTGATCTAACACTAACATACTGATTAAGACCCGGAGTATAATGTGCTTTAAACTTTAGAATCCATTGTAACTCTATACTTTCCAGTTCATTAAAAACATCACCTTTCCTGTTATTGGGATGTATCAGTTGCAGTGTTCTAAACCTAAAGCTGTGCTCTGGGTTATTCAATATATGTTTAGTTAGAGCACTTTTCGGATCTTTCTTTCTAATGTCATAGGTATGGTTGTAGATGCGTTCCTTCAAGGATCTTGTAGTCATCCCAATATAGAACGCATCACAGTCCACACAGTTGGCTAAATATATCAAGTTTGAACTTGTGCAGGTTGATCTAAAACTTGGTTTAAATATAATATTTAGCCTAGGATGTGTGAATTCTATATCTTCTGAGATGTAAATGCACATGTTGCATTTATTGCATGGAAAGGTGCCTGTCTTAATCAAGTGAGATGATTCTCCTTCCATGTTTTTCTGTATCATAGCAATAGTCCTGCATGTCTCTTGTTCTGATTTTTCTATACATAGCAGTCTTTTGAGGTTCTTACTATTAGTATATAGAAAGTTGGGTTTAATACCTATAATGTCCTTAACCTCATCATTAGTGAGTAATATACCCCAATTTTTACGAATGATATTAGTAATATTGCTGTTGTCACTAGTGTATCTAGTTTGAAAGGGTATAGTTTCCTTGTATGACTTAGGTACATTATAAATCCTTTGGGATCCCTTCCTAGATGTAAAGGGGGTGGGGATATTTTCAGTTAATAATTTTACTCGCTGAATCAAACGTTTATCATAGTTCCTTTCTATGAACATATCTTCTAGTTTCACTAGTTGTTCCGTTTTATCATCCTGTTTATTACATAATTTGTTAACCCTCATGTATTGAGTTTTAACAATGTTCTGGAATATATGTCTGGGATGCATGCTGGTGAATTCTAATAATGTGTTCTTCCAGCACGGTTTCCTATAGATAGTATGGCTCAATTTTCCATGTTCATCTTTAGTGATGGTAACATCCAAAAAATTTATTTCAGTCATAGAATGTTCAAAATTAAATCTAAAAAAGGATGTTGTGGTTTCTAAGTCTTCCACCAAGTCTAAGAACTCTTGTAAGGTACCATCCCAAAAGATTATAATGTCGTCTACAAATCTTTTGTATAGTAGCATTTTATCAAAATAAGCATGTTTAAACAGATGCATACATTCCCAATAGTAGACAACAAGATTTGCATAGGTGTTTGCACAGGGAGTGCCCATGGCCACTCCCCATTGTTGCAAATATAACCTTTTATCATACATAAAAACATTGTTATTCAATACAAGGTCTAAGACAGCGTTCAGTAAAATTTTTTCATCATTACTATAGCTATCAGTGTTGTGCAGAATATGTCTAATGGCTTCTGAACCATACCCATTAGGGATAGACGTAAAGAGGTTTCTCATATCCATAGTAATGAGAATGGTGTTTTTAGAGATACCCTCTTTAAAACTGGCTAAAACCTCTAATAATTGGTATGTATCCTTCAAGATCGAGCCAATTTTATTGATAATAGGTCTAAGCTTCTGTTCGACGAAGACTGACATTGTTTCAGTAACCCACCCTTCGCCTACTACTATAGGTCGTAGTGGTGGTGGGATTATCCCTTTATGTACCTTCGGCAACCCTTTTATATAGGGAATCTTCGGTTGCTCTATCATAAAGTATTGGTATAAATCTTGATCTATCTGCCTGCACATCAAAAAATCATATAATTCTTGATGTACAGAAAAGATAACTTTAGTAAGGTCATTAAAAGGGATCTCTTTGTAAGTGTCAGTTTCCCTAAGCATAGTAAGCATTAATGTATTATATGTAATGTAGTCTAAGACCACTATCCCACCCCCTTTATCTGCAGGCTTAATAACTATTCTTTTATCATGTTGCAGTGCATAAAGGGCTTCCCATTCAATGTGTGACAAATTAGTATATAAATTAGCTTTCCTTTCACTATTAAAATATCTATAGAAGTCTGTTTCGCAAGCCTTAATAAAACATTCTGTGACAGGTGTTAGTGATGGTGTAAAAACACTTTTCTTTCTAAAATTCTTAATCTGTTCTTGACTAGCACCATTGCATTGCACACTATTCTTAAACATACATTTTAAATTAACTTTGCGAGTAAAAAGCCGCAGGTCAGTAAGAACTTCACTTATATTACTAACCTGGGCTGGAATAAAGGATAATCCTTTATTTAATAGGTTACAGTCAATCTCTGTGAGGGTCCGTTTGGAAAGGTTAAAAACTAAGTCCTCTGTTCCCTTTTTCGATTCCTGTTGTTTGATGTCATCTCTTCTCCTGAGAACTTCCTCTTGGTACGACCTCTGCTTCTTGACCTGCTTTGAAAATTCCGCCGAAACTTTAGCGGAAGAGGTAAAAAACCCTCTATATTTCCATGTTTGATCTTCGGTTTAGCACCTCGTGTATTTTCATCTTGTTGGGCGAAAGCTTGCTGGTTACAAGGGGGAGTGTCTCTAATAATATTGTTTTGCGTATGCGTCAGAGAAGAAGACGCCAAAGGTATTGCAGTTGTGGCAGCTGATTCCCTTAAGGTGGAGCTGATATTCGTTACTGCTAAAGCATAACTCTGATTTGTAGAAAGTCCTTGGTTAGAATCTGTGCCGATAGGAAACACATTCTCATTAGTATTGGTTTCACTGTATCTTGGCCAGGAAAAGACATTATTGTTGGCAAAGTCAGTATGATCCCTATGTAGTTTACGCGTTTTTATTTGTTGCAATTTATCACCATAGGCAAAAAGTTGACTAAACATGTTATCCAATTTCTGCTGAAAACTTTCCTCCTTAAAATTAGTGAAGATATCTTTATTTAGAGATTCAGCTCGTGAATGAAGATCCTTCTCTATAGGAAGAAAATGTTCAATCAACAATTTTATATAGCTAAATCCCAAATCAAGGTTTAGTTGTTGCCACTTCCGAAGCAGCTCAGGGTGAGTTTCACCGTACAAGGGCATAACCAAAACCCTCATGACTCTAGGAATCAATTTAAAGTGAAGACATGCCTCTAAGTGGCGTCTTTGCCAAGTTAGTCTATATAGTTTATATAATGTGTTTTCCAGTTCACGGAAGGTAACATTAAAGTCTTTCATTCTGTCAATGTTACCTTTATCAATATTTGGTGTTGTAGCTGTGTGTTCCATGTTGATATTCAACAGCGGATTCTCCTTAGATTCCAATAGACCATTCCATTGCCTTTTTGACTTGTTCGGAGCATAATCCAGCTCTATTGCGATAGCATCCATCGCGTGTGGTTAGCCGAGGATAAAGTACGAAAACAAACGTGTATATCACAATCCCAGCAATAAACCTCCAAAGATCCTCACCTCCAAAGTATAGGTAGGCAAAAGTATTAAAGAAACAAGGATGAGGAACACCACAATGATGCAGCAACAAAGTTCGTCATTATTGGTACAAAGAACAAGGAAGATGAGCGCTTTCTCGTACACACTGTACGCTTCTTCAGATCTAATTCATATAAACTAAAGCAAACCTTATATAGTGCTTCTAATTGTCCATTAAGTAATTAGTGTCTTAATTAATCAATTTGAATGTTAAGATGATTGTCTCAAATGATAGCTGCTTACTCAATGAGACACCAAAAAACTTCCTGTTGCTGCAAACAGCAGCATTATGCTTGAAACTAGACACAATAAGATATGCTAAGCTGTTTCAAGAACACAGTACAGTGCTAAGAAGTTATAACAACTCATATTGATAAAAACTAAGCATAAAAAAATATACAATATTTGATCAACTATTAAAAACAACCATAGAAAAACAATACGTCTGATAAAGTGCGTGTGTGTAATAGTATTATTTCAGTGTGGGGAATTTATGTGACACATGATAGAGCAACAAATGCTTTAATCATGTTTTATGTAACTGTTTCTGGAATGGTGTAGTAAATACGCTTCATTTGCGGTGGCTACATCTTTGTGTAAAAATAAATCTTGGATCATTTTGGAACAGGACCGGCATTTCTCTGACAGTAAACATTTTGATAGTTGAGCCTCATGTACACTTGGACTGCTGAAGCGTTAGCTACATTCTGTGTTTTAAATTTTGGTTTACATCGTGCATTTGAGCTTTAATGTTTTATTACCCTGATAACACTGTGAAGGTAATCAAAATCAGTCAAACTTGCTGAGAGTTTTGGCTTTCTGGTGCCCTTTAAGTGGAGAGAACACGTTGGACTTCAATACTTTGTGTCTGAAACTTGCCGTTTGTCACATCTTCAGACTTGCAGTCTTTGTATAAGTAGGGTTGAGTTAGGTGCCACTAAAAGGGTAATCTTTTAAAATTACATTAGTGGGACAAGTGGCTGTGAACTTGTATCACGTGTTTGAGAAGCAAATATATGGTGTGGGACTATTAACCATACCTCTCAATCTTTCAGGGCAAGGAACCTGGACAAAGCCAGAAACATAATGTGGGACAAAGGCCCAAAAATAGGGACAGACAGATTTTAATTAAATACTGCTCCTGTAAATTCAGATAGCTGCTAGAATCACAGGTGTTGCATTATTATGTATTTCCTGAAGAATATGAAGTCTGAAACTCAACCGTCTGCCATTATTTAATTAGTGACTTCAGTCTTCATTTTTGTATCCCACAATTCCATTGGTGTGGGCGGGGATGCATGATTATGTATGCAAGTTTTACATTAATTATTATCCCAATTTTTGGCCAGTTGTACCTACTTTTATGGGCCTTTGTCCAGATTTTTGATTTTATCCAGGTTGAGAGGAAAGGCTGCAGATACTCACAAGATGGATGTTACACCTGTATACCATATGGGCCCATGTTTAAAAATATTGTCCTAAATGCTACATATCACCTGTGGGCTACACATTGATGCAGGCTATGACAATTTTGTAGTAACATACCTGTTTTTTCTGAACTTGAACCTGCATGGCTTGAGCCTTCACTGGATGCAACTGTAGTGTACAGTGTTAGGGCAATAACAATATGACAGTAAACAGCAATGCCATGAAATGTGGCTGAGGCAACAACAGGTAGTGGCCACAGTAATACTAACAGTAATGAGACACTTAATTGCCATTCCCTGGTTTTGTCCCGAAGTAGATGTATCTGTGAATATTAATGCAAAAGGCATTACACATGTTCTATGGACTGCTCTGTCTGTACTTCAGTTGTATGAATATATGTCATCAGGCTTACATTCATCGTCTTTACCCTGTGTGGATGTGTGTAGTTTATGCAGTTGAGTCTGTGGACAGTGTATGTCAACATAAACAGCATACATTCCTGTGCAAAGCAAAGGTCTGTATAACACTGTCTGTGACAAATACTAACGACATATAAAAAGTAACAACAATGTCTTCATAATAACATTTGTAGAATCAATATAACTTGGTATATCTTAAGAGTTTATGTGAGGGATTAGAACCACCCACCACACCACATATATGCTGAAGAGAGGTCCAAAGACAACATCATCATGCCAAAGGAGTCTATATGCATTTTATATGAAAATACTACAAAAAGAAACAATCGAACAACTTACAGAAAGCATAAGAAACTTCATATATGTATATTGAGCCAGTAGTGAGAACACCTTTGTTAAGAAGCATGACTGAAGAAATATCCATAACAGCAACAGCACATATGTTTTACAAGAAACATAAATGAAGAAATATCTGTAATATCAAAATAACATAGTACATACAGGCAGTGCCAGAATCTGTAGGTTTCTGTAGCTACAACACAGAGTGCAAGGAATTACTAGTAAGAATTGCAGATGGTCCATAATTTTGCCTTTAATTTACTGTTCAAATTTGCAAAGTAAATCTGTCTCTACAGCTGCATATGGGACCGAAATCAATTTTTTTTTCAATTCAACACCTGTATGCATAAATTTCAAGTAACCAAAAAACGGAGGATGCAGAACAAACCAGTAAGCAGAAACAAAGCACCCTGAACCACTGCTAGGTAGGCAAACAAATTTATTAAGCCGAACAGTTCACTCGAAAAAATAACGCTGAATCAAATCACCATACGTTTTCGTCCACAACTTCATCAGATTACACTAATACATTCAGTTAACTGCTTTTATATACTCATCCAAATTTTAAAAAACAGCCAGTAAAAACAATCAGTGAAAACAATCATTGTACATAGAAATGCATTGAGTTACTGCCCTCTACTGACAAGGAGGATTATTACACATTAAAGTCACAATTTTGCTGATCTCATTTTTAATACAGGGGCAAGTGAGATCATGTCATTTAAACCAGGAATTTACTGGCCTCCAACACCACTTGCCAGTATAATTCCCTGTATTCAACTAAAGTCTCCCACATACCGCCCCTGGGGTCCTTTGGCACAACCTCTAATATAAAAAACTGAAATTCAGCTTCAGGACAAGTTTTTGTGTGTTTGTACAGAGAATTTGTTTCACATTTTGTACGAATATCATAGGTGTGCTCATAAATTCTCTGCTTAACCTTTCTTTTCACTCTTGCCAATGTAAAAAGCATTACATTTTTTACATAACCCAACATAAATAATCCCTTTTGTGTTACAATTTGCAAAAGTTTTTAAAGTTAAAATTTTATTATTTCTGGCAGGTAAAGTAATGGTATCCCCAGTAATCAAATAAGAACAATAATTACAAGCACCACATTTAAATACACCAGCTTTTTGTTTGTACCTGCTAACCTTGAATTCCCTTTACTACCTCTTTCAAAAATATCCTTCAGGGTGTTCCCTTTCCTATAAATATGTTTTATTTCACCCTGGAAAATGTGATTTAAGTCAGAAACTTTAGAAAAGTTAATCCACTCTTTGTCAAAAATTCTTTTGATCACACCAGCTTGTCCATCATATGTGGTAATGATACCTGATACGAATTCATTGTTTAACCCATCTACTTTCTTGTTTGTGACTTGTTGAGTTGCAACATCTTCAATTTTACCCAATACAGGGGCAAACCTTCCTTCCTCCCATCACTGACTTCTTTGGAAACTCTATCAATGAGCTCTTCCGGTAGCCTCTATTCAGGAACATGTTTCTCAGGTTTTTACATTCGTTACCATAACATGCATCATCAGAAGTCATTCTACACAAGCACAAATTGCCCTTTTATAACACTCCTTTTCTGGTGTGGGGTGCGAACTTGAGTAGTGCAGATAAGAATT
>NC_056746.1:1225692354-1225772354 GCF_019279795.1 Protopterus annectens | reverse complement strand
TACTGGTATTGTGATTGGTCCTTTTGGGGGGGAGGGGGTAAATTTAGCACTGAATCTGTCAGCCAGTATATTGGCAATATCTGTTGGCTAAGTATAGGAGGTACCATTGTGCAGTAGCTCAGAGCAAATCTGGGTATTGCTGTGGAGATTCTTTACATAACTATAGAAGACCTTGTGGTTGTATTTACTATCTGCTGCAAATCTGTTTTCATAGCTAGCTTTAGAGGATTTGATGAGGGATCTCAACCTTTTGTTGGGGCTGATAAGGGAGTTTTTCCAGTCTTGGGACTTCGCCTTATTCCACATCAGTTTCCTCCTTCTGTTGTAGAGTTTTTTTATGGCAGAGGACCACCATTGGCTTCCTTTATTTTGAGGAGAGCGTCTTAGTTCTATTGGGTATGGCAAGATCCATGCATTTGTGTATGTGTTCATACTGTGTACTGGTGTATGATATGACGGTCATGCAACTATTCTCTATTTGCATGGGTGCCGTGAAGTTAGCCACCTCTGTTTTTAGGAGCCCAAAGTTAGCTTTGGAGAAGTTGTAGATGCACATTGTCATTGCAGATTTGAATCTCATGGCTTTCAGTCTGTGTTCAAAGATATTAAACTTGTATGTAACACTGGAAAATGTATATATTTATTTATTTATTAATTACATTTGTTAACCGGGAAATGTCCGACTGGGCCAGGATCCCATTTTCAGTGGAGGCCATGGGAGAAACTACTGTCATGTTTATTTAGCATTTTTCATGAATAAATTGTCTGGAAACTGTTCTGAGCAAAGTTCTTCACTGTTCTTTGAGGAATACATCATTCATACTTTCAGTTTTTTTGTTTTCAGGCAATGAAGATCAGATCAGGAATCAAGTTTTTTTCATCAAAAGAATGCACAGGTTTAACGAGCAGTGAAGGGAGAGAGGTATATTGACTGCTTATGCAGTTTTATGAAATGAAATGCATCTGATCCTGTTTACAAGCCTGTATTGTTCACAATAACATGTATTTTGATTAGAATGCAGGAATGCCAGTCATGCAACTGTAAGGTAAGTTAGATTACTACACTACAGCTGTGCTTACAGCTGTGATTTAAATCCAAAAATGTTGAACCATCATGTATCATAAGCCATTGTTTCAGCACACAGTTTTTGAATTGTAGCCACAATCTAAATAACAGTTGAGTTAATGAATCTGTCACACATACTTTAAGGTAGGCATTTTGCATAAAAGTCTCAGTGCTTTGATTGTTGCTTCTAATGTGTGGTCTGTTTTACTTGTATTTGTGGCTTTATTTTCTAGTGACTGATCTGTTGTGCATAGCCTCCTGTCCCCCTGACAGTGAATCATGCCATCCCCAACAGTTGCCCTCATCTCCAGTGAGTAGATCATAAATGTTCTCACTAAGGCAAAAAATACTGCCTCCATGGGTCTCAATAACATCCCAGGCTACATCCTCCATGAGCTCATGCAGGAACTTATAACACCACTGGACACCCTGTTCAATCACAGCTTGAGGAGTGGATTTGTCTGAGCTGAGTGGAGGACTGCCACTGTCATCCCACTGCATAAAGGTGGTGCATCTACTGACCCAGGAGACTATAGGCCCATTAGCCTAACTAGCCTGATCTGTAAGACCATGGAACCCATTATCATGGACCTCATTGACAAAGATATTGGTAGTGTCCAGGCACTTGATCTTACTCAGTTTAGGTTCGTCAAAGGGAGATCATGCCTCTTAAACCTGGTAGAATTCTTTGAGATGGTTACCAAAGCCCTATATGAAGGTAAAAGTGAGCATACTACCTACCTTGACTTGGCCAAGGCTTTTGACTCCATTCCCCACTTGGGCATCATAGACAAACTCACACAGGGTAGAATCAACCCATATGTCACCAGATGGTAGCCATCTGGCTGACTGACAGAACCTATATGGTCAAATTTGGGGACTCTACCTCTAGTAGTAGACCAGTAACTAGTGGGGTACCTCAGGGATTGGTTTTGGAGGCTCTGTCTTTTGGAATCTACTTCTCTGAAGTGCAAGCCAAAACCGATGGTCTGTTGCTAACAAACTTTGCAGGTGACCACAAACTGGGGGCTATCATTAACTCCCCAAATGATGTGGACATCCTCCAAGAGAGTCTCACTCAAACAAATAACTGTTCTAGAACATGGCATCAGGCTCAATGCCAAAAAGTGCATCATTATTTCCTTTTTAGAAATTATGTTCCTGTGAATTACCACATCAACAACAATGTCCTGAGCATGCAATCAGTGGTGAGAGATTTGGGCACCCAGATTGAGAGCAGCTTGACATTTGATCACCATGTAGCCTTTGTGGTGTGAAGAGCATTCTATATGGACCACCTCATAAGAAAAAGTATCACATCTAGCTAAAAAGAAGTCATAACCTCCCTTTATTCTTCACATATAAGGCCAATACTAGAATATAATGCGCCATTTGTCATGTACCTCACCAAACAGCTACAGCAGCTGGAGAGACCACAGAGATTCTTGTCAAGGAAAATACAGGGTTTCAAACACTTATCCTACACGGATAGACTAAAGACTTTGTCTGTTTACTCAGTTTCATACCAACTGCTGAGAGGAGATCTCTGTCTGGCAAATAAAGCTTTCTCTGACAATGCCTTTTTGGAAATGCTGCATATTCACAAACCAGCAACATACATGTAACTCATACTAGGGACTTAAACATGGCCTGCAACATCAATAGAACTTGCTGTTGGGACAGATTTGTGCCCCAGGGGCTCCCCATCCATGGAATAAGCTCTCTCTTCATGTTAAACAGAGTGCATCACTGTCCATTTTAAGTGCAACCTGGATGATTGGCTGGGAGACAGAAAATTTACCCCTGGGATCCCACCAGTGTCCCTACTTGACAGGGGCAACAGATGTTAACTTGAGCACAAAATTTGGCTAGGCTTGTAAGGGCCTCAGGGCCAGTAGCCTAGTAATTTCCTATGATCCTATGATCCACGCACAGTTGAGGGACATAATGAGGACATTCTTTTAGGTTATGGCACAGGCGTTATGAGCGATTCATTCAGGAAGATAGCTCATGAGGTCATTTAAGAGTCTCAAACCAATCAGCCTGGTCCCTTCAGTTCATAAGTATTGTCTGTATGCTCCACTTGTGTTATGCTGCCAAAAGGGGGATTGCCATATTTGACTGGACTGTATATGCACTCTTGTGCATGCATACCATGTAGCTGTCATGCTTATTATTACTGTCATGTGACATTTATTTTTGTCTCAATGTGTGCATGACGCACATTAACCCATTACAATTTCCTCCTAAATTCAGCTGTCCGTGCATTATGGTAGTTAAACTGCAGGCAGTTCTGCAAGATGTAGCCTGTAAATATGTTTTACTGGGGAAAATGACAGACAGCATATGCTGTCCATAATCCACCACTAACACTGTGATATGGCTTGGAATTTTGTATTGCCATATCATGTTTGTGCAACACAAGGGCATATCATTCCCTGTGTGTTTTGGATAACACTTTTTACGATGTCCCACATGGCATGGTGTGCTCTGTGCCATGGATTGGCAATACTGATGCCATGTGATCATATTATAGATATATCATTTCTAGGTGCAGTCCTCCTTTTCTGACTGCATCAAACAGCAATTTAACATTAATCTACACATAGTTTTACAGATAATTAATTATTTAACAGTACATTACACCATGTATGCTGTATCTTAAATTTCCACATCCATTACTTATTCACAGAATTTCATACTTTCCACAAATATGTGTACATATTAACTGATCGTGCATGTGTGCATACAGTTAGATCCATAGTGACACATAATTGTACCTTAGACATGTCAGCATTCATTAAATTACCACTGATGTGCTGTAATGATGCTCACAAGAGTGTCCTCTGCTTCATAACCGTTCAGGTGAGTGACATACACCTGCATTTGTTTATTCAAAATTTACATGAGAGTAAATGTGTATGTACTTGAGATTCTTAGCATGCTTACCTATACATGTTAATGTTCATGATTACACACTACTGTGTATGTGCTTTATACATGGCCAGTTCTGTGGATATCAGCAATCATTCTGCCCATGTGACATACATTTTCTATCTGGTTAAATGTATTTTGGTTTGGCTTTTACAGAACCCTGTACACTTGCATTTGCAGTGTGTCAACTTACTTGTCTTGCTGTTCCCTAATGTGGGCCCAGACTGCCAACCTCCCCTCCACCTACATATTTCCCTATTTTAATTTGGAAATATGTTTGCCTTGTTGCAATTATTGACCATTGCCAGGTACTGGTTTTCACATGCTGAACATGTGCCAAATGAATGTCCATTTTAGAATGCAGGACATCTGCACACAAGTTGCTGGCTACTGCTTGCAATACATCTTTGTTCTCATTAAACTTGTGTGTTAACCAGTGTACATTGTTGAAATCCATGTGCATAACCTAGTATACTTATTAAGCTGTACTGTTATATTTTTAATATTCTTACATGTCATTAGTGGGTGCATGTATATTGACCTTCATTTCATGTAGGTTCCATTTAGGTAACTGACACTCATACATACACATCTATACCCGTCCGTTGCCTTTGACATGGCATATGTGTGTAACATACAGTGGATATAAAATGTTTACACACCCCTGTTAAAATGCCAGTTTTTTGTGATATAAAAAATGAGACCACAATAAATCATTTCAAAACTTTTCCCACATTTAATGTGACATATCACCTGTACAATTCATTTGAAAATCAAACAAATCTGTTAGGGGAAAAAATATAAAAAAATAAAAAACATACAATATGCTGGTTGCATAAGTGTGCACACCCTTAAACTAATACTTTATTGCGTGTGCACCCCCTTAAACTAATACTTTGTTGAAGCACCTTTTGATTTAATTACAGCATTCAGTCTTCTTGGGTAGGAGTCTATCGGCATGGCACATCTTGGCTGGGCAATATTTGCCCACTCTTCCTTGCAAAAGCAGTCCAAATCTGTCAGATTGCGAGGGCATCTCTTGTGCACAGCCCTCTTCAGGTCACCCTACAGATTTTCTATTGGATTCAGGTTTGGGCTCTGGCTGGGCCATTCCAAAACTTTAATTTTCTTCTGGTGAAGCTATTCTTTTGTTGATTTGGATGTATGCTTGATGTCATTGTCGTATTGAAAGGTGAAATTCCTCTTCATCTTCAGCTTTCTAGCAGATGCCTGAAGGTTTTGGGTCAAAAGAGACTGGTATTTGGAACTGTTCATAATTCCCTTCATCTTGACTAAAGCCCCAGTTCCAAATGAAGCAAAGCAACTCCAAAGCATGATACTGCCACTACCATGCTTCATCATGGGGATGGTGTTCTTTTGTTGATGCGAAGTGTTGTTTTTGCTCCAAACATACTTTTTGGAATTGTGGCCAAAAAGTTCAACCTTGGTCTCATCAGACCATAATACATTTTTCCACATGCTTTTGGGAGACATGATGTATTGTTTTGCAAATTTTAACCAGGCCTGGAGGTTTTTCTGTGTAAGAAAAGGCTTCCATCTTGCAACCCTACACAATAGTCTAGACATATGGAGAATACGGGTGATTTTTCTCACATGTAGTACACAACCAGTACTTCCCAGAAATTCCAGCAGCTCCTTCAGTGCTGCTGTAGGTCACTTGGCTGCCTCCTTGACCAAATTTCATCTTGTCTTTACATCCATTTTGGAGGGACGTCCAGTTCATTGCAACATCGCTGTTGGCCCATATTTTCTCTACTTTTTGATGACTGTCTTCACTGTGTTCCATGGTATATCCAATGCTGTGGAAATTATTTTGTACCCTTCTCCTGACTGATACCTTTCAACAATGAGATCCCTTTTATGGTTTCTAAGCTCTCTGCGAACCATGGCTTTTGCTGTAGCAGGCAACTGAGTAAATGTCAGGAAAATCCTACTAGGACAGCTGAATTTTATTTGGGGTTCATCAGAGTATCTTTAATTGATGGCAGGTGTGTACCCAAGAAGACTGAATGCTGTAATTAAATAAAAAGGTGCTTCAACAAAGTATTAGCTTAAGGGTTTGCACACACAACAACGTATTAGTTTAAGGGTGTGCATACTTATGCAACCAGCATATTGTACTTTTTTTATTTTTTATATTTTTTCCTCTAACAGATTTGTTTGTTTTTCAGTTGAATTGTACAGGTTATAGGTCACATTAAAGGTGGGAAACATTTTGAAATTATTTATTATGGTCTCATTTTTTATAGCACAAAAACCTGGCATTTTAACAGGGGTGTGTAAACTTTTTATATCTACTATATATGTATTCCATTACACATTTGTTTGGATTATGCACATCTACTTGTGTATGTAGCAGCCATTTTGTTGCTTTTCTGCAGTACTTCTGTTTGGCACTGTGCTTGGTTGTTTGTCTTTCACATGCACAGTCATAGGTTTGGTTCTGTTCTCTGCTGTTTGATCTGGATTTGCTCATCTGTGATGTTGCTTAGCTTATACCTGCACTGCTGATGGATTATTTGGGTATGTGTTTATTTATCCAGTTTGTACTGAGATCTTAATTTATTATCCTACAACACATATCTAACATTGGTCATATACATGCAGTATGTCATAACAAGATAGTGTATAGATAGATATGTTTTTTTCTACATGTCACCATGGCTGGTATGCATCCCCTCGCTGTTTGACAACTTTGCATCGCCTGTGTTGCGCAGAGTACTGTCTGAGTAACTTACCTGCTCTTACTGTTTTTTCCAAATATTGTCGCTCTTATATTGCAATATTTTCTCTGTGGGTATACCTGCTGTGATTTCCTTCTTTTCCTGTTTCTTCCTGTTTCCCTATATTTACCTTTCCTTTATTCTTAAAAAAATGGGCCTATTACTACCAAAAAAAAAAAAAATGCCCACAATCCTTTGACATTCCCTCAGATTTTCCTATTCCAACATCACTCGTGCATATCCCTCTTCTTCACCCATAGCCCACATCTTCTTTTCTATCTCTCACTTTCATTGGGCATGTGTGCTATGTGTGTTCTCCACACAAGTCGCAGACCTATTGTTAGCAAATGTTAGCTGTGGTGATGTGGCTATGATTTCCCTTCCCCAGAATTATTTTTTTTTTATTAGAAATTTTACTGATTCCATTGGAATCCATAAGTGCACACAGGCATATTTTATTAGTACGTCTTGCAGAGATATCCATATTTGTCTCTGAGCTTACTGGAAAGATTGCTGACAATATATATTACAAATGGCACTGGAGCTTTGAAGGAAGTATTTTTTGTTAGTGAATGAATTACAGAAATGCCCATATTTGTCTGAATTGGTTCTGGGCAAATTGGTGAAAATACATATTATGAATACCATGCAGCTTATGTTGGGATAGTTGGTATTCTTTTCATGTTTATTGTATCAAAACAGGGTCAGTTATATAGTTATAGTCCATAGCTGTCCATAATCTTACTTGACAGATTCGGTTTAATAGATATATATATATATATGGGTCCCATTCTAAAGACCGAAACGCCGATTCCCCGACGCGGAAATCACCGACGCCAGATGACCGACAGGTACGTATACCGACAGGGTGATTCGCCGACAGTGGAAAGACCGACAAGGGTAATGTGCGATCGCGACCCGGTAAGTGTGCGAAAGTGACGGAGGTAGGAGTGGTCAGGTAAGTGAGTTAGGGTTAGGGTGCAGGTAGGTGATGTGTACGTTAGTGTCGGAGCTTGGGCTAGGGGTGTGTAAGTGAGTTAGGGTTAGGGTGCAGGTAGGTGATGTGTGCGTTAGTGTCGGAGCTTGGGCTAGGGGTGTGTAAGTGAGTTAGGGTTAGGGTGCAGGTAGGTGATGTGTGCGTTAGTGTCGGAGCTTGGGCTAGGGGTGTGTAAGTGAGTTAGGGTTAGGGTGCAGGTAGGTGAAGTGTCGCGATAGTGTCGGACCTTAGGGTTAGGGTTTGGGTCAGGGCTAGTGTGTATGGTATGTAGTGTCGCGTGTTGTTTACGTTCCGTGTGTCGGTGTTTTGGTGTTCGTGTTTTGCGTTGTCGGGTTTGTGTGTTGTCGGTTATTTGGCGTCGGTGAGTTTTGTGTCGGGGAATCGTCGTGTCGGTGTTTAGAAGTAGACCCATATATATATATATATATATATATATATATATATATATATATATGGGTCTATATGACTTGGTCGACAGTTCATATGATCGACTGTTTATTTGGTCGACAGTTCATTTGATCGACAAGCATTTTAGGTGGGGGGCTTCACCCCCCCACACACCCCAATGTGGGGGGCTGTGCTCCCCACACCCTCCCTAACTATATATATCAACTCCAGGGTCACACAACATTGGGGAAGGGGGCAAATGCTGTCGATCAAATGAACTGTCGACCAAATAAACAGTCGATCATATGAACTGTCGACCAAGTTATATATATATATATATATATATATATATATATATATATATATAATATGCAAATTTGTTTAGTGCACTGTTTCTGCTACAATACTCCACTGTGCTCTGAGCTATTCTGAGTTTCTTGTGGTACATTTACATGTTACAACATTATCTGCAAGTTTAGCACTGATATGCACTGAAATCCGCAAACTTTACAGAATGCAGACCATTATCTCTCCTGCCTCCCATATCTATTCCACTTATTACCTCTAATAAACATTTTTATCATGCTCCTCTTTCTTTCTGTCCTCCTTCTAATTCCACTGTTTGAATTTTCCAGTCTGACATTTGCTTTATAATTGAGTATTAAACGCTTGCTTGTACTTACAACATGTCAGCACATTGCAGTGCTACATGATATTCTATTTATCTGGTTTTAATGATGGTATATATGTATTATACTACATGCTCTATGTATGCTAGTGTTTGTACTAATCTATGTATGTGCAATGTATTGTAATATTATGTCAGTTTTCACCCATGTCTATGTATTTTCTGTTTTTTTATTTGTGGAACTTTTTTCCCAGGTCTCTACTGGAAACCAATAACACTATCCAGGTGGATTTTTCTCTGTAAAGAAATGTGAATAAATTATAAAAAAATACATTTCGTATTCAGTCTTTTCCCTGTAAGACTAGATGATAGATGTGCACAGCATGTAGCTGAACGACAAATATCTCCTGCTTGGGAGGTAACTGGGAATTATTATTTAACTGAGAATGCCACAATTAAGGGGGTATCTCAACCTTTCATTGATCAGAGGCATAGCCCTATTGCCCAAGATAGCCCAGTCACATTATGAGCACATGATGTAAGCTATACTACAGAAAGCACTTTGCAGACACATTGCAAGAATGGAAAACCATCTGGATTATTAAAGGTTTATTCAACTGGCTGGCACTGATCATTAAGATCAGTTTGTAGAAAATACCGACAGATGCGTTTTTCCATTGGCTATTGATTGATTACAGTAGTTTCACTCTGGGATTTGGTGGCAGATAGTTGTTGCATGTACCTCACCCTAGCTCCAAGTCCAGTGTAATATATCCCATTTGTCCTAGGTCAAGCCTCATAATTTATTGTTGTCCAAACCTCCACATCACCATTTGTCTGCCCTCTTTTTCCGTGCATTCTGTGTTTCCCAAATCTAATGTGCGTGAATCTATTCCCAACAGTTGTGCCCATTCTGTTCTCAGCTCAGATCCTGTTGTACAGCTGAGTACTATCGACCTCTCACATCCTACACCATTACTTATGTCCTTAGATTCTTAACATTCCTCCCCCTATGAATCTCACAGTGATGTTATCATGATGGAGAATTTTCTATGAATGTATTTATTAAATAGTTAATTATTTATACTAGTCAAACATTGACCAGGTGCAGGCTTAGCTCAAGTTACAGCATTACATAACAAAACATTGTACAAATAATAGTGAAAAATCTGAAAAACAATATATGCATAGAAGATCTAACAAACCAAATATATTTACTGTTGCATAAGTGGAACAGAAAAAGGAGACCAGAGTTAAAGTAGGAGGAGTAGAAGTGGTGGACAAGTGGTTAGTAAGGAAAGCTAATGGATACCAGAAAGATGGAAAAGGGGACTAGATCATGTGTATTGTGTTTGCAGCAGTAATGGTGTGGTAATCTGAATCATAGTTTAGGATGAGTGAGTTCATCAGGTGGATCAGCTATGTGGGAGGGAAATGTACTACACAGTTGGAGATATTGGGATAGGTGACATGTCCTCTACATGTACAGCTACATTCAGACTGTTTTAGTAAGCATTATTTTCAGTGTTGGCTAAATAAGATGTATTTTCTGTGATTTTTTTAAATGAGGAGAAAGTGACTGCCTTATTTTGGATCCATTTCAGATAAACAATGGCTCATAGAATGCAGTCTGAAAAGGACTGGATCTGGCTTGGTTTCTTAGGTTAAAGGTTGGAGTGTCACTAAAATGTTTGTAAAAGATAGGGAGGAATATCAAGATTGAATATCTGGAGGAGTAAGGAACATAGAATTAGATTTTACATGGTCTGATCTGGAAACCACTTTGAAAGAGTAAGGCACAGTTGTCCACTCCATGGTAAGTTAGACATAAAGCAACATATTTAGTAAGGCACCGGTGTCCACTCCATTGTAAGTTAGATATAAACCAACATATTTATTAGGGCACCGGTGTTCACTCCATGGTAAGTTAGATACAAAGTAACATATTTCACTGGATAAGTACTGAAAGGTAGCAGTGTGCTTGACAGAGGCACATGCAAACAAGCCAAGACCATAATTTAGTTAAGAAAGGAGGATATCTTTTTTCTACAGCAGCCATTCCTGGATGTGTGAGGAACTGAGATAATTTTGCTGATCTGATACAAAAGAGCAGACTATTAATCTTATCTGTCAACCTTTATATGCAGGCTTCCACTGAGAAATTCAAACTTCTCTCCTTCTTAGAATATTTAGAAATATATCCTTCCTTCAGGACTCATAACAGTTTCATAAACCTGCATGGCTAAAGATCTCCATTAACCTCCCCTCCTTCTCAACCAAGTTCAGGCTCTCCCAGTCAGTCCCTAACACATTGGAAATCCTCATAAGCTTAACTATATATATATATTTTCTTACAGTACTGCATTATTCCGTAGCCTTTCTGTCAACCTTCTTGATTGACACGACCGAGGAGGTACTGTTATTAGCCACTTGCACCCCCTCCCACATTAACTACAAGGGCACTTACATGACATGCTGACCTTCACGGATACATTGTGCCTTACATTTGGGGGTGTTCTGTATAATTTCTGATATATTTCATGCCTTCTCCTATGTAAATTACTAGTCTCAATCACCATCATTCTCACATCTCTCACTTCTAAGTAATATGTACCCTAACTCCTTCATTTACCAACCCATCTTCTGGGTGAGTGTTTCTATGATTACAGAAAAATCCACCCTCACCATTACTGTAACACTGCCTGTAGTGGCTCCATCAACTTCCTGTGGGCAGGGCTTTCTGTGTAAGCAAGCACAATGTCGGAAGAGGTAGTGACTGAAGCAAGAAGAAGGGTTTATGTTTGAATGAGTTCTTGATGAAAGTAGCTATGGACAATGATATTTTTGCCTTTGTTTTTTCCCAGTTGGGGAGGTTATCTAAGGAATGCTAAAACCAAGAGGAATTTCATCTGAAAGTTTATAGGACATTTCTTTATTATTGACTTAGTAGGCACTGCATTTTTTTTCTTATAGAATAAAGTATTGATATAGCTTGGGATTATGCATACTGGGTACCCACCTACATTCATGCAATCTGGTCATATACAAATGTTCTGCAAAGTAAATACCTGTCCAGGTGATGCAACAAAGCAACATAAGAATAAGGTCAATCTTGTGTCAGAGATAGCATGAAGTTTTCCTACCTAGTAGTCTAGCTATTTTTGATGAATGGGGCATCTCCTTATTGCCTGTGCTTAATAGAGACTTGATGATACTCCATGGATCCCGATTGAAATGTTAGCTAAAGGGGCATCTCCTTATTGCCTGTGCTTAATAGAGACTTGATGATACTCCATGGATCCTGATTGAAATGTTAGCTAAAGGGGCACCTCCTTATTACTCGTGCTTAATAGAGACTTGATGATACTCCATGGATCCCTATTGAAATGTTAGCTAAAGGGGCACCTCCTTATTACCCGTGCTTAATAAAGACTTGATGATACTCCATGGATCCCGATTGAAGTGTAAGCTAAAGGGGCACCTCCTTATTACCCGTGCTTAATAAAGACTTGATGATACTCCATGGATCCTGATTGAAATGTTAGCTAAAGGGGCAGCTCCTTATTACCCGTGCTTAATAAAGACTTGATGATACTTCATGGATCCTGATTGAAATGTTAGCTAAAGGGGCACCTCTTTATTACCTGTGCTTAATAAAGACTTGATGATACTCCATGGATCCCTATTGAAATGTTAGCTAAAGGGGCACTTCCTTATTACCCGTGCTTAATAGAGACTTGATGATACTCCATGGATCCCGATTGAAATGTTAGCAGTTGTAATGCTGAGTGTGGAAAGGCCAACAAAAAAATGGAAAATGCAGGTGAAGAGTGAGTATCAAGCAACACTCATTTAAACTTCCTTTTTGTAGGAGGTTAAGCCTAAGAAAAGATATAACAAATAAAGTTAGCACAATAAAAAAGTAAGAGAAAGAAATGTAAGATACCAAAAACTTCTGTCATAAAATATAGATGAGTAATTGACCCTAAATAAACTACATAGAAAAACAAAGTCTACAAACACTGATAATATATGGAAGTAGCCATCAATATATGAAGTGTTCAATTGGCAAGGGGCTCAGTTATTAAAGATCAATAAAGTTTTACTAGTGTGAAAATGGAGGTAAAGGATATGTCCGGTCTGTGTAAATTATGTGTACTTTGAGAAGATAAATAATGTTTAAGTTTATTCCAGAACTGTAGGGAATTATTTATAACCATGGATTTAGTTGATAAGGATTTCCATGTGGTACAAGTTATTTTAGTAAATGCTTTTTCACCTATTGATATAAAAATAGGGTCTAAAAAGTTGTTGGCTCTTCTGACATCAACGACTATGTTCAGATGAGCAGGTATAGAGAAAAGACTTAATAGGTATGGGCAATAAGATTCATCTAACAAGTAAAGAAACAAAAATGAAAGTAGATATTTTGAAAACAGGTAACTAGTTAGTCATGTAAAAAGAGTAAATAGATGTAGAGTGATGTACTTGATTGTGGGCTATGTGTATGAATTTTATCATTCTGTTTACAGTTTTCTGGAGTGTGGATATGTTTCAAGCAGAATTATTGACTAATACTGACAAGGCATATTCTACCCTGGAGTTGAGTACATTAAAGTCAATGGATTTTCCTGCTTCAAGTGGTTAGGCATTTTGTAGACTGTTTTGTGTTAGTTTAGAATACTGTGACTGCCTTACAGTATAATGGGTAAAAGATAAAACTTTGGAGTAGCAGATTATTTTTGTGCTTGTTTGCAAGTATAATCTCATCAGCGAATGGAAATACTGCATGTCATGCTAATGTAGATCCTGGGGGACCTCACAAAAGCCTTCGATACAATACCCCACTCAGGCATTATAGATAAGCTCACCAGCTTAAATATAAACCCCTATGTCACTAGATGGGTTGCAAACTGGCTCAAGGACAGAACCCACATGGTTAGAATTGCTGGAGCCATGTCAGACTCCAAACCAGTTACAAGTGGTGTCCCACAAGGCTCAGTCCTGGGACCTCTCTTGTTCGGTATATATTTCTTGGAGGTACAGGCCAACACAGAAGGACTGTGGCTGACCAAGTTCGCAGATGACTGCAAACTGGGCACCATAATGGACTCTCCAGCCGACACAAACATCCTCCAAAAGGGCCTCATAGAAACAGACAACTGGTGCCAGAGCCATGGCCTCAAGCTAAACGCCAAAAGTGTATAGTCATCCCCTTTGGCAAAAACAAAGTGCCCACAAATTACCACATAGGTGGTAATCCATTAAGTACAGAAGAAGTAATTAGGGACCTGGGGACCCAAGTTGATAGCAATATCTCATTTAACAACCACGTGGCCAAAGTGGTTAGAAAAATATTTTATATAGCCCACCTAATCATGAAGGGATTCACATCTAGATCAGGGGAGGTCATCGTGCCTCTTTACTCATCCCTCATCAGGCCCATAATTGAGTACAATGTCCCTTTTTGGATGTACCTTACCAGACACCTGCAGCAACTGGAAAGACCCCAAAAGTACCTCACCAAGAGGATCAAAGGGCTCAAACAGATGCCATATGCTGCCCGGTTAAATAAACTCCATCTCTACTCAGTGGCATACCGCCTGCTCAGAGGCAATCTGTGCCTGACGTATAAAGCCATGTCCAACCCGGAATTAATGGACATGCTGCACCTCAGAAAATCCAAATCCCATTGAGCTAAGCACTCGAGAGACTTGAACCTCAGCACTGAAATAAATAGGACATGCTGAAGGGACAGATTCATAACCCAGAGGCTCCCTTCACTCTGGACTAAAATCCCAATCCAGGTTAGGCAGAGTCCCTCATTGACTCTCTTCAAGAGGAATCTTGATGAGTGGATGGGAGATTGTAGGTTTACCCAGGTATCACTTCTGTGTCACTGTTAGACAAAGGCACAGTATACTAACCTTGAAAAAGGGCATAGCAAAATTAATTTAAAATGGGTGGCAAAAGCCAAACACACTCTGGCTAGGCTTATAAATGCCCTAGGGCAGATAGCCTAGTATGAACCTATGAACCTATAATAAATAGAAAAAAAAAAGCTGACGACATATAACAGGTCCTTAAGGGAATCCTTTAGACTAAGTGATGGAGACTGATAGAGAGGTGAAAAAAATTATAAGGTTAGCTGATCAATAAATCAACTACCATCTGTAAACTTTTAAATTGATGTCAGTTTATTTTCTATGAACACTAGTTCATAGTGAAAGCTCTGTTTGACAGACAGTATGTAGACTATGCGCATATATTTACAAAACATCCACAGGGGCAGAACTTTAAAATTAATTAGTTGTGATTAACATTTTAAAAGTTTTTTTTTTAATCTAGAAAGATTGCACCTTTGTGGTAATAGTACTATATCTGGGCTGAAATCCATGCTGTTGAATTAAAAAATATTATGAGTTTGTATGTTAACAATACTTTGTTGATAGAGATTTTTTTTCAGATATTTTGACTAGCACACATATGTAGGAAATGGGGTGAAAAGCATTTGATGTGGATGGGTTGGTAACTTTTGGAAATGGAACAATAAGACAATGTTTAAATTAGTTTGGAATTATATTAGTAGTAAGAGATAGGTTAAAGCTAAAAGTGAAAGGTTTACAGACAAACGCTGTTGTGTTCCTCATCTCAGGGTTGGCTCCTACAGCCCCTGACTTTCTGCTTGAACACAAATTATTGGCACCATATGTAGGCCTCCAATCTGTGTGCAATGTAAATAGCTGATGTTTACTACAGGACTGAAATAAAGTTTTATATTCTATCTGATGTTGGCACTATATATAGGCCTCCAGTCTGTGTACAGTGCAGCTAGCTGATGTTTACTACAAGACTGAAACAAAGTTTCAGATTCTATCTGACGTCCATAAGGATATTTAGAAACTTGCTTTCACTATATATGTGATTTTCTACTGAGGAAATAAGGGTAATTAGTGTTCATAGAAAATAAACTAACATGAATTTAATAGTTTACAGATGGTAGTTGATTTGCCGCGGTGGTACCGCTGTTAGCATTGTCGCCTCACAGCAAGAGGTTCTTCCATTCAATTCTTGGCTGGAGCGCCTTTTGTGTGGAGTCTGCATGTCTTCCCAGTGGTCGGGTGACATTAAAGACATGCAAGTAGGTGTGTGCGGGAATGGGTGTTGCCTTCTTTGAAGGTTGGGCGTCGGGCTGGCAACTCGGCACTATAAAAATCCACTGCCAATCATTAGTGGACTGGAGTTCTACTGCGGCAACACCTAACCAGGAAAAGCCGAAAGACATTATAGATGTTAGTTGATTTATCGATCCTAGTGAGCTAAGCTTGTAATTTTTCTCTGTACGTGTAGGTATTAAAAATAAAAAGAAACACATGTAATAAAAATGTTTTTGCATATAATGGCTAAATTATAGAAGGTTGCTAGCTGTGAGAATCATGTTTTTAATATATCTCCTGTTTTGGAGTTTATATTTGTTTCATTTATCAAAGTAATCAAATATATACCTTGTTTTTGATACTTGTAAAGTACCTCATCTGAGTTTCTATCTGTCTGTTTTTTTTTCAATGTTCAGATTCAGTAAGGCATGTATAATGTGAAATTGAAGTAACTTCAGATAAGTTTCATATTCTATCTAATGTCTTTCGGGATATTTAAAAGTTTGCTTTCACTATACATGTGATTCTTAACTGAAGAGATAAGCAAGTAATGCCCGATAGGGTGTGTGTTACTGTGTAAATAATGCCACCCAGGGGTGTTACACTGTAACACACACCCTGGAGGGCATTACTGCAATGTGCTGGCTGTAAAATTGTTGTTTTACTTATTTATTTTTATTACTATATTATTTTTTTATTTTGTAATAGTTCCTCCACCTAAAGTTTTAAACTTGCTGTAGTATATGTACATAGTGTTGGAGGAATCATTTTACATCCAAAATATAACATTCTAAATACATATATATATATACACACACAGACACACACACACACACACAGATATTTGCTTTATTTTTAGTCCCTTACTCCAAAAATGTTTGGTCTGCTGCTAGTCATTGGGGACTGAAATCACTAATTAATGACATAACATAGATTTAAGTTTTAGACTTTATTTCCTTCAGAAAATTCATGCTAACACAAATCCTGTTATTTAAGCAACTAATTGTATAAGGACAATAATTAAAATCTGTTCCTATTTTTGAGCCTTTGTGCCCCCTTTATTTTAGGCTTTATTCAGATATCTTGAGCTAAGAGGTGGAGAGGTACAGAAATCTTTTAACTGCTGTTCCTGCCACCATTGGTTGATTACTCTCACTCTTCACTGTCTCTCTTTGTCTCTCACGATAGCTCTCAACCTTCTGTCTCCAAATTGAAGAACACTAGCCCTCATAATGTGGAACAAATGGGCAAAATGTGAAACATATACTAGCAGCTTACTAACAAGTCCAATTAGGAAGATCATAGGATGGTTAAAATATGCTTGCTTTACATATAAAAAAGGAATTTTAATTAATTAATATGATTCATTTCAATTTACCACAGATAGTTAAAAATTCCTAACACTGAATGTGTGACAGATGTTCCTCGTAATAAGCTATACTTGAGAGGTATGTCTCACATACACACACACACACACACACACACACACACACACACACACACACACACACACACACACACTTCCACTCTCATGCACACAAGCACACATTCACTCACACATGCTGACAGAAACATAAACACACATATTTACTTTTTTTCTGGTTCATCTATTTTTTACACTTGCTAAACAGCAAAAGCACCACTTAATGGGTATAAAATAATCCCTGTCATGCACACGTGCACTTTCAGAAACCGAAATAAGCACATACACACCTAGTTTGTTTTTTATTTTTTATTTATTTTTATTTTTTATACTCATTAAACAGCAAAGGCACTGCTTGGCAAGCATAAAATAATGGTGACCATTGGAATACTTCCAGTACTAGCTGCATGGAAACTCGATATGCTGCTATGAAGCAGCAGACTCGTTTTTCAGAGGGGGTTACCGGTAGATTAACACCCTGCTGGTGAAATTTATTTATTTATTAATTTATTTTATTTATTTATATTTGTTGACCGGGAGTATCTGACTGGACGTAGGTCCATTTTCAGCGGAGGCCCGGGGAGAAAAGCTCCACAGTTAAAATAAACAGACAGTAGTTACATTGGATTACATAGCGATTAACAATTTACATAGCAATTACTTACAACATATTTACAGATGAAGAACATAGTACATCAGTAGACAACTAGAATCTTTATCTGTGAAGTACATAACAGACATTAACATATGTTACTAGAAGAAGTTCCTGCTGTATAATAAGTACTGGCTTATGAGCATCTGAGCTTGCTATAATCAAAGTAGTTAGTGGAGTTGAAAGAAAGGTAGTGGTTGGATGGGGAGGGTGATATTAGAGTGGGAGTTGGAAGGGCATAGCCAGCATGTTTTTAGGTGCGCCTTTAGTAAAGTTTTGAAGTGGGTGCATGATGGTATGGAGGTAATTGTGGGTGGGAGGGAGTTCCATAATGTGGCTATGTTGCAAGAGAATAGTGCTTCACCAGCAGAGTTATTGGCTTTAGTGATCTGCAAGTGATTTTTGTTGCTGGATCTTAGTGGTCTTGTGGTGCGATAAGGTTGGAGTAGATTCTGGAGGGATGGGACATTTAGTTTATTTAATTTAAAATTAAAATTTAAAATTTAATTTCTCAATATCATGGTGCCAATCTACAGGTCACCCATACTCTAAGAACAATTTGTGTTCATAGAAAATAAACTGACATCAAGCTAATAGTTTGCAGATAATAGTTGATTCATTGACCGTAGTGAGCCAAACTTTTAATTTTTTTATCTGCATATGTTGTTGTAACTTTCGACTTTTCCCAGTTAGGGGTCGCCACAGCGGAATTCCGGTCCAATAATGATTGGCAGTAGATTTTTATGTACCGAGTTGCCAGCCCTGATGCACAACCTTCAACGAAGGTACGCCCATTCACGCATGTCTCCACAAAGAAGCCGCTTTAGCTGAGAATCGAACAGGACAACATCTTACTGTGAGGTGACAACGCTACCGCAGCACCACCACCACTGTTTTATGTAGGTATTACAAATAAATAAAAACACACATAATTAAAATATCCCAGCATGCAATGGTTAAATTATAGATGGTGCTCAGCTCTGTGAACCACAGACCGATTTTTTAACATATCTCCTGTTTTTGAGTTTATATTTGTTTTATTTCTTTAAGTAATCAAAAATGTACTTGGTTTTAGATACTTGAAAAGTAAATCCTCTATGTTTCTATCTGTCTGTTGCTTTCATGCAGTGTTGACATCCAGAAAGACATTTATAATGTTAGAAAATTGAAGTAGCAATTTCCAATAAGAATGTACCTTGATTAGTGTCACGTATTTGCCTCTGTGTTCTATATATTTTTATTTGTAATTTTTCTTCTCATCGGAAGCACTCCACACTTGATTAAGGAAAACATTAAACCACTTAAAAGTACTATACTGTTGATTGTATATCTCAAAACATTGAAGTATATCCATCAGATAATTAGAAAGATGTCTTTCAAGCACTGAATTTAACATCTCCTCCTGCTGTAATTATTTAAGCATAAGTGAGCAGGTGCATCCGAAAAGGTAAGGAGCTAACATGCACAAGTAGAGATGGAAGGGAGAGAGACAGGGATTAATATTATTTTATGGCTATAGGAAATAAACTGACATTAAACTAATAGTTTGCAGATGATAGCTTATTCAGAAGGAAACTAATACTTTGATCTAGCGAGTTAACCTTATAATTTGTCTCTGCATATCAAGATAAATATAAATAAATAGAAACGCAAGTAAATAAAACATTCCACTATGCATTGGCTGAATTACAGATGTATGCCCATTTAACAACCCTTTGTGATGTAACCCCAATAACAAAATGTGTTACAATGCAGACAAAGAAATCACAATATAATTGCATTGTTCACACCTCAAAACATTGGTTCTTATTCCATCTTTCATTAAAAATAAATCAGACATAGTCACTGTGTTACAATAACACCAGCTGATGTTTCAAAGATATATTGCTAACACCCACACACACACCAAAGACTGGCATCACAGAAAACAACCCTCTGGCAGATCATGCTCCTTTTCCTGTTGTAGAACAAAGCACTGGCTCAGCATTTAGCTGTGGATTAGCTAGCTCTAGTCAGATATTACTTTACTGGAAGCTTGCAAATTAACGTTGATAATGAAGATGATGATGAAGATGATGATATAACACTTTTTCTACTGCCTACTTATTTTAGCACTGTGACTAAAACAGCCTCATCGGACAGTTTTAAAACACATGATGGACAGAATACCTGGTCTTGTCAAGTTAACTCTGGTATGTTTTTAATGTATGCTTTTTCTTTTATTATGTTCATTAAGCATTATCTCTATCAAACCTAAATAATTATTAGAGCATAATACCACCAAACATACACTAGCTAATCAGCATGCTACTGGGGAGGGGGTGAACTTAAAGAATGGTCTGTGACCAGAAGCTATAGTCTCTATGGTTATATCAAAACGAATATCAGTAGTGAACGAGGGTACAACCACAGTACTTCATTCACACCACAGTACTTAAGTGAGTAACATTCACACCGCAGTACTTAAGTGAGTAACAAACTAACATGTACTCTAATTCAAAACATTTTTCTCAATACTGCTTTTTTTCTCCACAAGACAAGACAACAAATGCATTACATTTGTACCTCTACATATAAGTTATCTTTGTATCAGGCAGTTTGCCTTATTCATTCTTCTATATGCTTGCATGATCACTTGTCTGTATTGCTTTATGTTTCATATTCTTGAAGTGAGCACATATTTTAAGTATTAATACAACAGGTTGCACAAGAACTTTTGGAGATTCTGAACAATGTCAAAATTCTTTGAGGTACCATTGAAGTAGCATCATATTCGACTTCTGTAGTAAAAGCTGAAACCAAAAATGACTAGCAAATATTCCATCTTTATTGTGAAATTACTTTTTCTATTGTGTTACTGTTAAGCTATCACAATGCAAGAAAAATCATGGTGTTTGAAAACAGTTTCTTTCTTTCCCAAAGACAGCACTACAATCAGTCATTTAAATTGTGAATGTAATCTGACAGTCTTATCACAGAAAGTTAAGGTATGATATACTGACAACCTTCTGCAGGCCTGAGTTTGATTCTCTTATTCCCCACTTGCAGGCAGAGTTGCCCTAAACAGGTAAACACCAGGCAGTGCTCTTGGCTAACCCTGAAAAGAGGCAGTCATGCCATCTTGCCAAGATGGGAAATACCTGCATATATTACTAGCTGCCTCTGTATTGGAAAGTAATGTAAAGGGGCAGTGCTGTAATGTTATTGTCTTTTACCCAGTGTTGCTCTTGTCTAATCCAGTGTCAGGTTAGCCACAGCTTTAAATGTTAAAAGAGTGCACACTTAGGAACAAGAGCTTATTATTACCTACTGTACTAGGTAGGAGCTCAGTGGTGCTTAAGATACACTGTTTACGGTAAGAAGAATACAAGTAGAGGCTGTGGGGATCAAACACACACCTGTAGTTCAAAATCAGTTAGTAGGTAATTATTGCAAACCTGAGCTATGCTGTCTGTCTTCCCTCTTGTATTTATTTATTTAACATTTGCTTACAGGGAAAGTCCCACTGGGACATTGCTCATTTTCATTGGATGCCAGGGGTGAAATGCTCCAGACACATCTTAAGAATATGGGAGGAAACCAGAGCACCTGGAGGACACCCACACCACACCCAAGCCTTTGTTGACTGGGTTAGTCCCACCAGGCTAGTAGCTTCTTTTCAGGGGAGACGCAAGGTGAAATTTGGCCAGGGAATCAGGGAGCTTCCCTTACTATTTCAATAGGTACTATGGGACCTATTGCATCCACCTGAGCTACCACCAACTCAAGCAGATGGGGCCTTGATTTAATATCTCATCCAAAGGGCAACACACTCAAGAGTACAGCACCCATCCCTGTACTGCACTGCAGGGTCAGCACTCAATTACCTGGATTGGAAATAAAACCCACAACATTCTGCACCACAGGCGAGTGCGTTACTTGTTGCAGCACTGACATCTGTGAGGTACTGTCTGATGCACTTGTATGAAATGTAGGTGGGGGGGTCAACCAGTTTGCTTACAGTTTATATTAGAATATAAAAAAAAATAGCAATAAATATGTTTGCTTACAATGGCGCCTTTGCCATGTGAGGACAGTACTTTGCTGAACAACATTTAATGGCCTTCACAAAAATTTCACTGTCTGTAAAACATTTGCAAGCATCAAATTGGAAATTTGAAAAAATGTGTTATATAGAAGTAGATAAGAATACAGACAGATTTTTGGGGAACTGAGTGTTTAATATTCTGTTCCTAGGGCTCTGTTGAAGAATTGTTCATTGATCATAGGAAATGGTAATTCATGTCTTATTTGGTCCATCCATTATTCCAAACTGCTAGAGAATATAAGGCACAGAAATTTATTTCGGTTTAGGGAAAGCTTCTGTTTTTAAATGTAGGATAACTTTTCATACTGGTCAATGAACTATTACAGCATAAACGCATGCATCTATGATATACTATAGTTTACAAATAGCTCTTAGTGTAAGCGATTACATGGTACCTTGGCTTCTAAGCTCATGTAATCACTTCACACTTTTATCATATCTGTTGAAACTTTATACAACACTTTCTTTTTTTCGAAAATAATGTACTGTAGCAATATGCTAATAAGAGAAAAAGGTCACTAATCATTGGCTAATAAATTCCACTCCTCTATACATTTCAATTTCAGGAAGTAATAACTTTGGTTTCTGAGAAGTTGTCAACAATTAGCAATTAGCAGTATGTTTTAATACACACTGTAGTGTTAGACAGATTCCTATACTACTTGGTAATCACGCCTGCATCACAGGAAATGGCTTAAAACTTTATTTTGCCAATTTACCAAACCATTTTATTAACAAGTAAAATTCACAATGCTCTGTTAGCAAGAGAAAGTGTGAACTGTTCATCACAGTCCACACCGTTTCTAATTGAACTGAAAGGAGTCTAAAGAAATCTATTCTACCACAATGGAGGTACTTGAGAGTTAAAGCATTATCTTTTCTGTTTAGTAGCCACCATACAGAGTTTGTCAAAACAGAAAAAAATATGCATCCCCTCTGCATACTTATGTTAGTACCAGATACATTATTAAATAAGACTTTTTTTTTACTTACTGTGCATACAAAAGTTATACCACCTATATTGCTTGTAGTGTGTTGCTATTCATAGCGTGTAATATTATGTTCCGAGCTGGTACCTAATAAACATCTGAATGAAAGATGTAGTAAGTAATGTTTTTGTTATTTTAACATCAACTTAAAAACAGTATTCAAACAAGTCAGAAACACATATGCTCACAAGAAAGAAATTATACTGAAACACATCTGAGGGATGAAAGCCTAAGAACTGGAGAGGCCTGAATATACGAGGAGGAGAGGGACAGGTGTGGTCTGTTGTGCAATAAGACTTCCCAGTGCCAGAATGAAATCAATAATTTCAGATATTAGCTTTTTGTTTTAAGTTTTCAGTAAGCAGTCAAACCTCTAAAGGTAATTTAAAGCAACCAGGAATATGGTGCTCAGTATTTTTACTCTAGGAGCATGAACGATGTCTGGATAAACTAGGATTAATAGCTGGAAGGAGTAACAATTAAACACTGATGTTATTTACTGCACATAGAAGCAGGAAGGTTAATCAATACTGATTGGCAAACCAACAGAAAAAATTAAGAAACTGCCAAGTGCCCAAAAGGCATTGCTATAAAAATGTAGCTAAAAGACAAGTGGTACCAACTGGTGTGTTAGATTAATTCACACCCTAATAAGAGCCTCTATGTTGAAATCCAGGATCTCTTCCTGGTGAAAATAAAATAATTAGCTGTGCATACATGCAGATTTAGTGAGTACAGAGCTATATGTCACTATTCGTGACTAAAGGGTAATGCAAGCGAAGGAATGCAAAAGTAATGAGTGGTATAAAGGCAGTTAATAAGTAGTGCAAAGGTTTCCAGTGCCATAAGATAGCAAAAGATAGCCTGACTTGGCATAAAAAACACAAAGATGTAATTATAGTCTTGTGAAGTCAAAGTGCTGCCAAATCAGTTTTTAAATATCTAAATATTAACTGGTAGGTACAGAGACATACCATAATTCAAATTTCACTTATTAAAGCAGAAAATGTAATTGTTCAGCAAAACAGACGATGGCAGGTATTAAAAAGAAAGACTATCATTTTGTTCATTTAAAAAATATTCTATGCAAGAATGAAAAAGAAGTTACTCTGAGAATGGTATTATAAAACCTATGTTGAGACTGATTAGAGATGTTAATAGTTAAATATAATTAAAAAAAACAGTTCTGAAGTTAATTTTTTGATTATTTAAAAAACATGCCTATTTTTATGTAAAAAAATTGAAACTTCCTTCCTCCTTTATCTGTATACTTTGTAAATAAATTAATAAAATTCTAAGTGGATGAAGTTGAAACCACAGAGGATAGGTATTCCTGAACTGCATTCACCCAAAAAAGCGGGTGACCCCCCCCCCCCTTCTGCACCCTTCACATCCCCCAAACTTGTATATACCAAGTCCCTATTCACACCAACTTGGGAAACTCCCCTGGAGAGGGCATCACTACGAGCAGGACTCACCAACAGTAATTTCCAATGGAGGAACTCTGACTGTTGACAGGCTGAACCTTGGGCAATCGAAGCACAAGAGTTCAATATTCATCCACCCATATGTTACCCCGAAACAACAAATAGAAAACTGCATCTGTCCTCTGTTGCCTATGAAGGCTGAAAGCTACATCTTGTCAAAGCAGCTAGCATACCCTGTTGCACGTGCTTTTGTTGCTTAAAAAAGGTTTGTTAAAACTTGTGTGCTCTCTGACTGAAGCACTTGAAAAATAATAGGCTCCTATTTGGGGAGATACAGTATTTTTCTAGCTATGTCAAACTGGCTATCACAACACAAATAATCCATTCTTATTATAGACTGGAGCCATAATATGGCACTAATACAATTTCATAATGACAATAAATATTTGTAGGTAATACAGATTGAACGCTAATATTAAAATATATGTCGTCCACATCTTCAAACAAAGGTTGTACTCTGAAAAAAAATCATCTGCTGCTTAATAAATGCAATAAACATTATGCACCTCCAGACATGCTTTTGCTTGTTTTGCAACTTTTTCATGCATTGTCTCTGTATTACTGCTGGCAAATATATTTTTTACTCCTTTATTTTGATCCCTCTTTGATTTATTCATTTGGCAATGATATGTTCTTATGCTGGGCTTTCTGACATTGGCAAAGGGGGGAGTGTCGGGGTGCAGTGCTGGTCTTCAGTAGCTCATGTCGACTTGCTGACAATAATTTCATTGATTTTCATTACTCTGAATCCATAACTCTGAAAAATAATTTCATTGATAAACACTTTTTTTCATAGGATCATAGGAGTTTATTAGGCTATTGACCCAGAGGTCATTTCAAGCCTAGCCATTTCATCCCAACATAATACCAACGTAATACTATTAGTCAATACCCAGGACTGCATTTAGTAATAACCGTCTATGTCCAGGAGGTTTGTGGGTGCAATCCCCCATAAGAATATACAATATTCCCTTATACTCATCTAGGTTACTTTTGAAGAGTGTCATAGAGGTGCTCTGTTTCACATGAATTGGTAGTCTATTCCAAAGATGCAACCGTCACTGGGAGACAAATCTGTCCCTTCTGCATGTCCTATTTAAGTTGCAGGCCATATTTAGGTCCCTGGAATGGGTAGCTCTAGTCACATTTGATTTATGGATGTGCAGCAAGTTAATTAGGTTTGGGTCTGAGATTGCTCTATAAGCCAGGCATAAGTCTCTCCTACAATGTCTATATGATACAGAGTATAGTGACAGGGAATTTACTCAGTCTCTGTAAGGATGTGCTGGAGTTTCTTGATCTTCTTTGTTAGAAACCTCTGAGATCTCTCCAATGTCTGCAGGTGCTTTGTATGGTACATGCCGAATGGGGCATTATACTCAATTATGGACCTGATTAGTGCTGAGTATAGGGATTATAACCTCCTTTGCTCTCAAGGCTATGCCTTTATTAATCAAGTATGTTGCATAGAAGGTCTTCCTTACTACATTAGATACATAGTGGTCAAAGTTAAGGTTGCAGTCAACTTGTGATCCCAGATCCCTTACCACTTCATAGGTGTGTAGGGTATTGTTGTTGATTTGATAGTGTGAAGGGATGTTGTTTTTGCTGAAGGGAATGATGCTGCATTTGTTTGCATTCAGTCTAAGACTGTGAGTTAGTCATTAGTCTGCATAAGACCATCCTGGAGTATGCTGACATCATTTGGGGATTCAATAATTGCACCTAGTTTGCAGTCATCCTCGAACTAGGTCAACCACAACACCTTAGTTTTGGCCAGAAAGCCTGAGAAGTATATACCAAACAGTAGAGGGCCCAGCACTGACTCCTGTGGCACCCTGCTAGTGACAGGTCTGCTGGTTGATGTGGAGTCACCCACCAGTTTGTGAGCTAGTTGGCAACCCATCTTACAACAAAGGAGTTTCCATTCAGTTTGCCAAGTTTATTGGTAATGCCTGAATGTGGGATTGTGTCGAAAACCTTTGCCAAGTTGAGGTATGCTGTGTGCACAGATTTGCCCTTGTCAATGTCCCTGGTCACATTTTTAAAGAAATTCACCAGATTTAAAAGGTAGGATCTGCCCTTGACGAAGCCAAATTGGGTTGGATCCAGGGTTTCGATGTCGCCTATGTCTTTATTTAAAAGTTCCATAATGATAAGTTCCATGGCCTTACAGATGAGTCTGGTCAAGCTTATGGATCTGTAATTTACTGGGTTTGTTGCTAGTCCATCTTTGTGGAAAGTGATAACTGTTGCTGTTCTTTATTATGCAGGAACAAAGCCTATGGTTAGGCTATGATTGAAAAGGGTACTTAATGGTGATGCTAGTTTATGTTTTAGCTTGCTTGGAAGATAGCCTGGGATGCCATCTGGTCCCACAGAGACTGTGTTTTTTGCCTTGGACAAGGCTTTAATAACCTGCTCTTCAGATATGTAGGATGTGGGGGGGACAAGATTTGTGATAAGTTTGGAGGGGGTAAAGGAGTAAAGTTTTCACCAAATCTATCCGCTAGCAGGTTTGCTATTTCTGTTGGGTCAGTGTGTGTGATACTGTTAGTCACTAGTCGTGCACGTGCTTGGGTCCTACCGTTTAGGGTATGTATGTAACTATATAAGGAGGGTGCTTTTCCATTGTTGGGGCCTTGCCTTTGTTTTCTTGGACATCAACTTTCTGCATTTCCTGCAAAGTTTATTCATGCAAGATGTCCACCATGTTGGCTTGTTTTTACTTGCGGCTCTGACTTTGGTTCTTCCTGGTAGAGCTGAGTCTATACCCTTATGTAAGAGATTGTACAGGATTTTAATGTAAGCTTCAGTGTAGTTACCACTTCCAGCTGTGGGTGGTGCTTGGAATGCATTTATACCTTTGCCTTGGAGGGTATAGTTTGCCTTGGTGAAGTTTATTAGTCTAGCTTCCCACTTTGTGAATTCTGGTGTTAGTGCCAGCTCAAAGGTGACTGATTTGTGGTCAGATTGAACTAATGAGGGTCCAACAGTTGCGGCAGTGTATCTGTTTGTCATGTTGGTCAGGACCAGATCTAGTATGTTTGTTCCTCTTGCTGGGCTATGAACTATTTTTTTCAAGGACATTTCAGTTAACAAAGTCAAGGCACTTTTGTGCTAGTGAGTCAGAGCTAAAGTAGATTTCCTAGTTGATGGTGGGATAATTGAAATCTCCCGTAACCAGAGTGTTTGGGAATATTTGGATTGACTGCAATTTGGTCAAATAGGCTTTGTGTGTGGCATGAGCCATGGAGGGTTATCTATAACTGGCTATGACTTGAATGGAGATCTTACTCACAGTTATCTGAACTTGGAGTAAGTCCATGGAGTTATTCAGTCTAACTAGAGGGGAGGTGACTTTATCTCTAATATAGATAGAAATACTGCCTCCTTTGGTTGTCATGCATTTGTTTTGTGGTCTGAAGTGTGTAAGGCATTGTAGCCTTGCAAGGCTGGGGTACTCTGAGGCCTTGAACCAGGAATCTGGCACTGCACAGACATCTTACATCTTCCAGTGATAGAAGTGCTTCCAGGGTTTGCAGTTTTTGGTTTAAGCTCCTAGCATTTAGCAGCATGACCCTTATTTTCTTATGATTGACAAATTTCACATCGGTAACTGTGTGTTTGAGATCTTACCTAAAAAAAGGCACTATGGTGGAGGCAAGAGCCTTTTCCAGCAGCTGAAATCCTAGTGGTGCCAGGTGGAAACCCTCTCTGGCATAGCAGCGATGTTTGTCGACCATTACTTCCCAGGCTGTTAGAAACTGAATCCCTTTTGAATGACACTAAAAACTAAACCAATTAATGAAATCAATCATTTTTTGTTTATATGGTGCCATCATTCTAGGTAAGGGTAGTATGCTGCTCAAGGCTAAGGACATATCTGCCTTGGACATGTATTCAGAGAGCTCAAGCATGTCTCTCCTCATACAGTCCAGTGAGGTAAGTCTCAGGTCATTTACTCCAACATGAACTATGACAGAGTCATAATGTTATTGTTGCTGAGAGACCTGAGTGCACGCATGATCTAATGAATCCTGGCACCAGACAGGCAGAGCACCATAACTTTCTCCTTGTCCAGCCTGGTGAGTGGGACAACTCTGTATCGCACTATAGAGTCTACAATGACAAGCAAATTTGTTTTTTGAGTGTTATGCCTAATGGGCTTGGTAGGTGAGACACTGGTGTTACTATGTGTCATGGGTGCTGTGGGAACTGTGTTAGTTGTTGCAGTCTTGTGTTTTGGAGGTCTCTGGTGTTTTGGTAAGTTTTTTGAGAGGACCTTTGCATATGTTGATTTTTGTGTTTGATGTGTACTATGTATATGAGTAGTGGTAATATGAGCATTAGTAGTGGTAGGTTGGTTGACAACCTCTTCAGTGTTACTGTTTTGAGTGTGGGAGAGCAGGGATTCAAGATTCTTGATGTAGATACATCTCCCACACTCTGTAGTAGAGTGAGTTATTAGTAGAGGATTGTCAGTGTACATGAGGCAATTGCTACACTGCCTTAGGATACCCAAGGCAACAAGGTTGATAGATGAAACAAGGGTAGTCCAACTGTCCATAATCCTAGGTTGAAGAACTGTTATCACAAATGGGGGCTTTTCAGGGTTGATCAAGGACGTGCTCAGTGGATGGATATTTCTGCCAGAGGTTTTTTTTCTTTTTTTGCAGATGGTTTAATAGGTTACAGTTCACTGATAGTATTTCTTTGACCAGGAAAGTACTAAGGATAAGGACTACATTAATGTACTACAGCTATATCTAATTGAAAAATTGTTGACTTTATCTGTCAGGCTATGGCACACAATTGTGCAGCAGTGCGCTGTGCTGCATGACATCCAAACAAGCAGAAATGTGATCAAATACTGGGTTTAAATACCAGAAGCTAAAAACTTGAAAAAACTTTAAAAAGGTTCAAAAGAACCAATGAGGATGCTTACTCCAAGCCATAGATCAACAACCGTTCACCAGACAGTTTCCAATCAGCACACTTCTCTCACTAGAGTGCAGAAGGGCCCTTTCCAATCAAAGATGGTCTGGAAAATGTGCTAAGAACAAACAGACACTACACAGACCTAAATGCAGTCAACCTGTATCAGGACTATGGTATAGCTACTAGCTACCCTAGTGTCAGCTGGAAACACTAGAGGATGTTTAACGCAGCAGAAACATAACAGTAAGACACTAAAAAAACACTTTAAACAGCAGGAAAAACAGCAAGGAGACTCTAAATAATGTTTTAAACAGCAAACTAGTCAGTTATTTTAATACTGCTTGGTGGGAAAACCAAAACAAGCAGAAGAGATTGCTCTGCAACAATGAGAGGTATCAGCAAATACTTAAACAGTGCAAACAGTGAAAAAAGCAAAACAATATGATTTAACAGGCACAGTAAGGCAGACAATTACAGTACAACAGTGCATTTTAGTGCACAGTATTTAAATACAGTATTAAAGTAGGCAGCAGACAATAAAATGTACAGTAAGTACTATAATTAAGCAAACAACAGGCGACTTTGTTGGGAGGTTATGATTTTTGGGGAAAGTCTCCCTGCATTTTCATATGTAGGGAGCTCCCCAGATTGTATATACTAGCTCCACACTCATATAACAGTGGGGAAAAGAACAACCTTGGTGTCCACACACATAGCAGTCATACAACTGACTGGCTCATGTGGGTCAGTCCAAACCCAAAAGGGCATTATTCCATTTTTGTATCTGCTTTATCTCTGCCCCACTCGAGAATGTAATCTGGGGAAATGACAAGCTGCTTTTATCATACCTGTCCAATCCATTCCATTCCACTCTCATTCAGAGCTATTGGCTGTCACTGAAGAAATGCAGCTGTACCCTGCCTCTCATGATCTAATCTATCGCTGTGTATTGCCCCAGATGATCTAATCTATTGCTGTGTAGTGTCCCAGATCCCTTTTCCTCTAAAGTCTGTATATATTTTATCTACCACATTCTAACCAAACTTCCAGCTCATTATTCCACTTAATGTATATAATTCTGAAGCAATCTTATGTCTATTAGGTTTACACTCAAGCAAGTATAGCCATACCAGTGCTCTCAAAAATTAAAAAAAAATCCAACAGTCTATCACATTTATTTTTTATGTATTTGTGCAAATATGTTTTATTTACTTGAAATTCCACCTGCTTTTGAAGGTTAAGGGAGAAAAGCTCCAAATAAAAATAACTGAGGCAGTATAGATTCTCATCTTCTAACCCTGGACAATAAATAGATTATAACTGCAAAATATGATATTTACGATAATATTTGAGTATTTATCTTGATGAGTATATTGGGCAAAATAGATAGAATTATTTTACATTCTGGTTTTGAGTGTGTATACACATGTTAATATAGGATTTGACTATTTACATTTCAGATTCATTCAACTATATGCATTTTTAGAATCTAAAAGTAGAAGTGATACAAATACTTTGATTTCTGCATGTGAATTTGTGTATACATGTTAAAAGAGGCACTATTCTGAGTATGACTGTGCAGACTGATAATTCATCAAGTAGGGAAGACAAAAGTACTGCATTAGAACTATGGCACTTATGTGGCTCCGAAATTTGTGGTCAGTGTACATATGCACAGGCAAATCAATATGGAAGCTGTAATCATTGTTAAAAACTGATACACGTCAAGACTTGCATAACAGGGTAACAGACTTGGAGACAGCATCCTTACAGGAGGAACAATGTACAGTCTTCTCATATTATCAGTGTTTTTAAAATTACTGTTTTCCAAACTCTCTTGACTTAGAGTATGCTCATTAGTTTCAGTTTTAGTCTTAAAAGCAGTCCAATATCTGATCTGTATGCATATGTGTTTGTGTGTGCATGTACAAGTGTGTATTGTACAAGTGTGTATTTGCATGTGTGCATGTTTGTGCACGCACGCATGTATGTGTATTTGTGTGTATGCATGTGTATCAGTGTGTGTGTGTGTGTGTGTGTGTGTGTGTGTGTGTGTGTGTGTGTGTGTGTGTGTGTGTGTGTGTGCAGACACATGTATGTTTGTGTGTCTGTCTGCTTATACCCTTGTATGTCTTTGTGTTCAAAACTCATTGTAGCTGTATCTGTGTGAATGTGTGAGTCAGTGCATATGTGCTGGACACTGTGATCCCTATATACTGGGTCACCTGCTGAAACTAATTTCTAAGTATGGTATTATGTAAGGTAATCACACACTTAATATTTTTACAGAGGTAACAGGAGCCCATTGTAGGGCACCTCCAGATGGATCTGGACAGCAGAAACATAACTTGGGAAGGCCCAACACATGCTCTATTATGTTTTTAATCCATCAATGGAGATTGTTTAACATTACTCAGTGGGGTTGAGTGGATTTCTCATAGAGATCATGAGCCAAGGTCCTTGGACCTATCCAGCATCCCCCACTAGACGTGGGAAGTCACCCTTTACAAACCCTTGGTATAGGTTACAAATGTCCCACTTGTGTGTGACATGAAAATTATTTGGGTGGCCTGCACATACACATTGTAGATGATATCTTGTGTATTACACACCACCTGGAAGGTGATGGAGTGACACCCTTTGCATTCAAATACCTCCTTTCAAGTTCATCAGGTTGGGCATTTATTTCAATGTGGGTGCAGTCTATGGCCCCCAATACCTTAGTGAAATGGACTCTGGTATAGGAATTTTGTATAGTTCTATCTGTTTCCTTTTGGTTATGTGAAAACTGCATGTCTTTTTTTACATGTTGAAGCATTGCATTGAGGAACAGGTAGAGTTTTCTTGAGGCAGAAACCTGTGAAACCCCTACTGTGTCCCCATTAAGTCACTGAAAAGCTGCTATAACTAAAATATTTAAAGCTATGCATACCTTAGTATCCACTGGGATGATTTCTCCATCATTCTCACATGGCCACAGATGGGGTCAGCATATGTCCACTATTTGCTCCATCGTGTCTGTGTCCACTCTGTAATGGTCAATTATTTCAATACCATGGAGCCCATAGTGGGTTAAATATGGTTTGAAAATTCCACACCAACATCAGTACCAGCTCATTCTATCACAGCCTTTTGGAGATACAGGTTTACAATGGCTTAGGCACCACTAACATATTTAGTTTTCCTGTGATATGTGTATGTGAGCATATGGTCAAATTCATTGTAAACTGGATTCATCATGACTGCACATGCCAAGTTCTTTTACTTAATTCACATGCAGCACAGCTGGTTATACTGGCATTATATATGATTGTGCTATCCCTTGCTTGTTTTCCAGCAGGCATTAGCATGTATTGCTGTCTCTGAATTGCACTCACCACGCTCAGTGCTGCTTGCACACAAGCTAAGCATGATGAGCAGAGGCTCATGCATCCCAGCCACAGTCTGTCATTTTTCCATTCATTAAGAATAATAGGTGATTTTCATGTCAACAGTTTCTTGTTTTGGTAATTTATTTTCCCAAAAACTATTTATCAGTCTACCTATCTATCAATCTATCTATCTAAATCTATCTATTGGGTACCTATCAGTTCAGTGAAAAATCAGTTAATTGAACAGCATTTTCAGTGCAATTGCATCGAACATGCCATTTGTTGAACTGTTCATACTAAGACTGAAGTGCAGTGAGGATCGGGAAATTTGCCGTTTCTCCACTGTAGTATGATTTTGGAGTTGGTATATATAATTAGGGGGGGGGGGCAGATGAGGGGAAATCAATGAACAGCAACTTCCGATGAAATGCTGTTCATAGACTTGACTGTTCAGTGAAGTGACTTAGACCCTATCCCTCTATCTATCTATCCATCTATCTTTATAGTTTGAGTTCATAGATTCATACTAGCCTAACTACCCTTTAGGGACCATTTTAAGCCTAGCCAATCACCCCATGTGAGAATCAAACTCTGCACATTGTGTTTGTAAGGTAAACACCTTAACCATTATGCCAACCTCCCATAAACATTCAAATTGCTCACAATATATAGTAAAAAACATGACAGAAAATCATGAATCATGTCTATTCAATCCTGTCATGGCTGAACCTTATCAGATTTGACAAAGTAAAGATGAATATTGAGTTGATTCTCTCTCTCTCTCTCTCTCTCTCTCTCTCTCTTACTCAACTAAATTGTCTGCAATTGCTGTTATGTGTGTCTTACATTTATCACCACAGAAGAAAGTATAGTAAATAGGATCAGAATGGCAATGATGGTTTCCATGGAGGCTTTACTGCTGCCCGGTGAAGTAAACCGTGGCTCTACATTATTGTCATTGTTAAGGTGACACCCCAACCCCATTTGCAAAAATGGGAAAAGTTGTTATGGATGGATGGATGGATGGATGGATGGATGGATGGATGGATGGATGGTGGGCTGGCTGCATGGCTGACTGGATGGATTACTGCTGCCATTACAAAGCCTTGGATGAAGGCAAAACAGTGCATATTGCTTATCTCAACTTAGCCAAGGCCTTTGACACTATCCCCCACTCAAGCATCATCGATGAACTCATCCAGCTGGGAATGAACCCACATGTCATTAGATGAGTAGCCAACTGGTTCACCGATAGAATGCATACAGTCAAAGCAGGTGATTCCACCTCTACTAACAGACCTGCTACTAGTGGTGTTCCACAAGGATATGTGTTAATCTATTTCTCAGAAGTTCAGGTGAATATAGATGGGCTGTGGCTAAACAAATTTCCTGATGGCTGAAAACTGGGAGTAATCTTTGAAATCCAAAATGATGTCACAGTACTACAAAAAGGGCTTACACAGACAAATGCCTGGTGGTAAAGCAACAGACTTAAACCTAATGCATAAAAATGTATTATTATCCCCTTCGGTAAAAGTGAAGTCCCAGCAAATTACAGCATTTACAATATCCCCATACATTCAAATCCAGTGGTGACAGACTTATGAATGCAGGTTGACCGCAGCCTTAACTTTGATCATCATGTGTCCACAGTGGTGAGGAAGGACTTCTACGTTGCCCATCTCGTAAGTAAGGGAATAGCATCCAAAATGAAGGAGGTTATAACTCCTCTGTACTCATCCCTCATCAGATCAATAATAGAGTACAATGCTGCCTCCTGTATGTACCTCAGCAGACACCTGCAGCAGCAGGAAAGACCTCAGAGGTTTCTCACCAAGAAAATTCAAGGCTTTCAAAGCCCATGTTTGCACTTGTTTCCCACCTTTCCTGTAACTAGTCTAGTCCAGATAAGGATTTGCTGTATCCAGGACTGTTTGTAAGCTTCTGAGTGGTGCCAAAGTCTGCTCATCAATTATTCCCCTAGATCTGCAAGTTCGCTCCTCTCTTGCACTTTTATTAGCTTATTAGTCTAGCACTTTATCAGACTTCTTGTAGCAATTATTGTAGCACGCAAAAGTGCTACCAGCACTGAATGTTCTACAAGGAAACAGCTCCATACTTATTATTAATGCCCACCCCTCTAGGCATGTCTAAAGGTCAGCTCCCTGTGCTTTCTCCTATTAACCTGGTGAACTTGGGCATCCTGAGGCAATGTAGCAACTGCCTCATGTACACTGACAACCCTCTCCTCTTACCTCCCAACACTCTAACGTGCGAGAGATGTGCTTACATATCCAAAATGGAAGCCACACCCTCTCCAGCCAAGAACGAAATAGCTGGTCAAGAGGAGAAGGTCAACACTTGCACCACACCACATGGAACACATAGCCCTCCATAACACACATGAGCACTGCCTTCACATAAAAACATAAAACACACCCACCTTCTTGGAGGCTCTCGATAAAAATCTACCCAAACAGCAGAGACCTCCAAGGCAGAAAAGCACTTGGCCACAACAACACAACACTAATCACAAGACACATAACTCTCCTAAACAGTGTGCCACTCAACCAAATCACCTATGGCAAAACAGCATGCCCAACACACTAGTCATAGGTGACTTGATAGTGAGGCACGTTGATGTCCCACTGACTAGGTTAAATAAGGAGAAAGTAACACTCAGCTGCCTATCAGTTGCCAGGATCTGCCACATAACAGATGCACTCAGGTCCCTCAACATCAGGTATAAATATGACTCTATCATTGTACATGTGGGTGTGAATGACCTGAGACGTACCTCCCTTGACTACATGAAAAGAGACATCTTGGATTATGTAGCCCAGGCGGGTATGACCCTAGCTCTGAGCAGCATCCTACCATCACCCAGAATGATACCACAGTACAAGCAGAAAATGATTGATTTCAACAATTGGCTAAGTTTCTGGTGTCATTTTAAGGGGATCCAGTATCTGTCTGCCTGGGATGACATGATTGACAGACCTCAATGATTTGCCAGAGGTAGCCTGCTTCTGTCACCCCTGGGCTTCTGGATACTGGCCAAGGCTATTGCCACCCCATATCGCTTTTTTTAGGCGGTGTTCCAAAGACCAAATTACCATTGTAACATCTACTAAAAAATGCAATCTGAGGGTCATGCTGCTCAACGCTAGAAGTCTACATCTTAAAATGCACTCGCTCGAAGCACTCTATAAAATGGAGAACATCGACATTTATGCTATAACAGAGACCTGGTTTAAGGCAGCAGAAAGCACCCTGCACTACCAGACTATAACTCATTCCACACCTTTCGGCTCCAGAACTTGGACCGGGGCTCCAAAGGTGGTGGTGTTTCCATATTCATAAAGGTTGTGCACACCTCCAGACTGGTAGGCCAACATAACGCATCAGAGATACTTCAGGTGCAGCTCTACACCAATAGTCAACTCCTCCATGGTTAGATCCGACCACAAACTAATCACCCTTGAAACCCACATACCCCCCCACCCGTAAAGGTAACCACCATGAAAAACTTCTCCAAAGCTAACTTTGGGCTCCTAAAAACAGAGGTGGCTAACTTCACGGCACCCATGCAAAGGGAGAATAGTTGCATGACCGCTGAATCATACAACAATGCACTGTACGAACATGTACACAAATGCATGGATCTCATCATACCCAATAGAACCAAGACACTCTCCTCCAAAAATAGGAAGACAATCTGGTGGTCCCCTGCCATAAGCAAACTCTACAACAGAAGGAGGAAACTGATGCAGAATAAGGTGAAGTCCCAAGACTGGAAAAACAAAAAGTTGAGATCCCTCATGAAATCCTCTAAAGCTAGCAATGAAAACAGAATTGCAGCAGGACCAATCACAATACCAGTAGATTGCCAGGCACCCAGTATTACTGCTGCACAGGTTAAAACAGCACTGTCCAAAGCCAAGAATAGAGCTTCTATGGGACCTGACAATATCCCTGGCTGTGTTCTGCATGAACTACAGAGTGAACTGGCACCTCACCTGTGTGCCCTGTTCAATCACAACCTCACTTTATTCTTTGTCCCTACTGAATGGTGCACTGCTGCAGTCATCCCTCTCCACAAAGGAGGAATGACTACAGAACCTGGGAACTATCACCCCATTAGCCTGACAAGTCGGATATGCAAAGCTATGGAACGCATCATCATGGACCTAAATAAACAGGGATATAGGGAATCTCCAAACTCTGGATCCCACACACTTTGGTTTTGTGAAGGGTAGATTATGCCTGCTCAACTTGGTCAACTTCTTTGAGTCAGTCACCAGAGTTTTGGATGAATGCAAGGTGGCTCATACAGCCTACCTTGATCTGGCCAAGGACTTTGATACCATTCTCCACTCAGGAATCATAGAAAAACTCACTAAGCTAGGCACCAACCCCTATATCACTAGGTGGGTTGCAAACTAGCTCACAGATAGAACCCACAGTGTGAAAGTAGCTGACTTCAAGTCAGACTGCTGACCAGTCATGAGTGGATTCCCACAGGAATCGGTCCTGGGTCCTCTTCTGTTTGGTATCTACTTCTCTGAAGTCCAGGCCAACATGAAGGGACTCTGGCTGACAATGTTTGCAGACGATTGCAAGTTGGGAGCTATTATTAACTCTCCAAGTGATGTTGACATCCTACAGAAAGGCCTCATTGAAGCCAACGACTGGTGTCAGAACCATGGCCTTAAGCTCAATGCCAAAAAATGTGTCGTCATCCCCTTTGGGAAAAACCCGGTTCCCATGAGTTACCACATCAATGGTAATCCACTGAACACAGAAGACATTATAAGAGATCTGGGAACACAGGTTGACAGCAACTTCTCTTTTGCCACCACATTGCTCATGTGGTCAGAAAGTCCTTCTATGTGGCAAATCTCATTACTAAGAGTTTTGCATCCAGGAAGAAAGAGGTCATTGACTCCCTCTACTCTTCCCTCATTAGGCCAATCATTGAGTACAATGCCCCATTTGGCACGTACCTCACTAGACACCTGCAACAACTGGAGAGGCCGCAAAAGTAACTCACAAAGAGGATCCTAGGCCTTAAACACTTGTCCTTTATGGACAGACTCAAAAAACTCCAACTATTCTCTGTCTCATATCGCCTACTTAGAGGCGATCTCTGCTTGACTTACAAAGAGTTGTTAAAAATGCCACATCTAAAGAAATCCCAATTCCTGTGCACCACATGTTCCAGAGACCTCAACGTCATTACCACAATCAACAGATTGTGCTGGGGGGACAGGTTCATAACCCAAAGACTGCCCATGCTATGGAATAGACTTCCAATACATGTCAAACATAGCACCTTACTGGTCCTCTTCAAGAGAAATCTTGATAAGTGGATGGGAAATAGAAAATTCACCCTGGGGATCACTCTAGTGACTCTACTCTGCAGAGGCACCGGGAACTAAGGTTGTGTGGCATGATGCCAGGGTGATCCTAAGGGCTAGGCTTGTAAAGGATCCAGTGCCATTAGCCTAGTACACACCTATGAACTTATGAACCCATGACCTACATGGACATACTGAAGGCACTGTCACTATACTCTGCAGTGTATATACTGCTTAGAAGTAACTTGTGCCTGACCTACAGAGTAGTCTCGGACCCTACCTTAATGGAAATGCTGCTCATCCACAAATCTAATAGGACAAGACTCACTCACTCTAGAGACCTTAATCTGGCCTGCAACATAAACAGGACTTGCTGGGGAGATAGATATGTCTCCCAGATGCTGCCACTCCTCTGGAACAAACTCTAAATTCAAGTTAAACAGAGCTCCTCAATGACCCTATTTAAGCGTAACTTAGACAATTGGATGGGAAACCATAAATTCACCCTGGGGGTTTCACCTGTGTCCCTTTTGGATAGGTGCAGTTGGTGCTGATCATGAATTCACATGCTAATACAAGGTCTATGAGGGAACAAGGGTAATACTATGGCTAGGCTTGTAAAGGCCCCCAGGGCCAATGGCCTAGTAAATGCCTATGATCCTATGACCCTTTGCTGAGTGCACATGAACTATTTAGGCTGTAACAACTATGTTTGGAAAGAAAGGACATTTAACTGGGACTCCATTTTTTCAGAAAGAGGGTGGAGCATTGAATATTTTCTCATTTTAGTAAAAATAGACATTATTTTGTGTTCTTTGGCAAAAACAATTATAACCATGACATAGTTTTTTGAATAAACATGCACCCATTTATAATCATGACATATAGCTTCCTGAATAAACATGCACATATAAATGGTACTTTTTGAGTGTTTTTGTTCTCCTTGTATCATCCTACAACAATGATCCCATTGTTTCATGTACATTTAAGGGTTTGCCAGTCTCTCCTAATACCTCCAGACTTTTCCTGATATGTGCAGGACCAGCACAGATCCTAAGGGTGTCCTGTGGTGTCTTGCCATCTTTCCATCCACTGTGAGTATTTTCTACTTAATAGCCTACCCCACTGACTGCCCTCCCTTTGAGTTAATGAGTGGTTGTCTATGCAATGGGGCATGCAGCATATTGCCTCACCTCTTCAGCAGTTCAGCCAAGTCTGCTACCTTGCTGATCCTATTTTCAACCACAGATTGTCCCAGGAAACACCATGCAACTATCTTTCCTTCTCAAGATTGTAATATCCATCCCTCCCTACTGCTCCATGAACTCTGTTCACCTGGGCTGTAGACAGGCCTTATCAGTCTTCTCCAACAGAGTGGCTTACAATGATACTTTTTTGAGTAACTTACTTTAGGGCTTTATACTAATTTGCTAAGGGATCACATTTATTGCTTTGCAACAGAACTAGAAGGAACATGAAAAAGAGAAAGAGAAATAGGGTTATCAGTGGATTGAACTATTTAGTAAAAATAACAGGCTCAGTTAAGAATATATAACCTTCCTCCATTTCTATTAGTCTTGTTATGTGTTTCTCTCTATTACGTGTCTTTCTGTCTTCAGAAGAGATATGAAGGGATAGCATGAAAATAGCAAACTGTTTTCACTTCCTTGTTATTTGAGAAAAATGAAAATAAAACTTTTAAACTTAGAATTAAATGCAACAGTAAAAAATAGTCCAAAACTTAAATACTGAAGCAAAAACTTGAGCAGACTTAGTCACAGAAATAACTCAGCTTTTATTTATGATAAATTCTTTCGCCCACCAAATTGGCTTCATTAGTTTAACTTTTTATCATAAATAAAAGCTGAGTTGTTCTGGTGACTAAATCTGCTTCGAGTTTTTTATTCAGTACTTTTTTTCTTTCTTAATTGAAAAGAGTTAAAACAACCCAGTATTGAAAAAATGGATTATTAATATGTTGGCAGTGTGTCAGAGATAAGAGACAGAGCAAAGATTGGTTAGTCTAGAAAGGAATAAGTGTGCACATGAGAAGAGAAAGTGCATGTATAACATTAATAGGGAAGCGATATCTAGAAATTACAAACTGGTATTTGAAGGTTATATATGTTTAGTAGCATGGCAAGTGAATAAGATTAATTGTTATGATGATACATTATTTACCTAGTATTAACATATTTACCTGCTGTCAAACACCAACTACTCTACTCCAATGAACACGTCAGCTTTGACTGCATACTAATTCTTAATGTAAGAAACCATACATTGGAGCTTTTCTCACATAGACTTCCTTTAAAAGGAGCTTTTGCCCAGTTGGACTTTTCCAGTACAAGGATGCAAATTAATTTATAAATAAATAAAGACATATATTAATTAAAAAAATGACATGTTTTTCAGATTTCGTCCATCTCAACTGCAAGAGAGACTGCTTGTTAAAAGATTTGTCTAGACATAATTTTTGCTTTTAATACCTTATACTCCAACTAATCTACACACTATTACAAATTCATGCCTGTTGAACGTTGGACATGACATAAATTAGTGGCTCATGCTTGTTGAATCTTGTACTTGACAAATTAGCGATTCATGCTTGTTGAACATTGCATGTGACATAAATTAGTGTAACTATGCATTGAGTGTTTCCTACTTTCTTGGTTCTTCCTATAGTCTACAGATTTCACATTGTATTTTACAATGAGCATGCTTTGCATTTAATTGCATTTATTAATCTGAGCATTTCTCCCCAGGTCTCTACTAAAATTGATCTTTTCCTCAATTAGATTAGCATGGCTAATGACACAAGCAAATATGTGAAGACGTAAACAGAGCCAGAGTGTTATGGAAAGACACAGTGATGCAGTTAGCATCATTATTTCACACATCACATTCGCTACAGTTCATACATACTACATATTCTTTATTGTCTGCATGCTCTCCGTAAGTGTGTGTGTGTGTGTGTGTGTGTGTGTGTGTGTGTGTGTGTGTGTGTGTGTGTGTATATATATATATATATATATATATATATATATATATATATATACATACATATGTACTGTATTAAAAGGGTATGTGTAGATATTTATGTATTGTGTGTGTGTGACAGATGCTGCAGTTTCCCTGTACTTACCAAAGCCATGCTGTTTGTTGAATTGGCTATCCACTGAATTGCCTGATATGTGTTGCCTGAGAGAGTGGCTATGGCCATGCATTATGCAAAGGATCAGCATCGTATCCATCATTTCTTTGCTGTACACTCAATATGTTCATGGTTCTGGGGATCTGCATCTGCATTTCCAAGAACAGTGATACTATTTTTATTTTATTTATTTTATTTTACATTTGTTGATGGGGCTAGTCCAACTGCATATATGTCCATTTTCAGCAGAGGCCCGGGGAGAAAAGCTCCACATGCAAACATTAGTAAGAACAGGTACAAATTAGATACTAAATGTTTGAGTGTGATATAAATGTATTACATTCAAAGTTGTTCTATGTAAGAGTGTTCCCCTTACACCGAGGTTCACCATTCTTAGTGGTACTAAATTTATCTATATCTATATCTATATATATTCTATTTCTATATCTATATCTATATATATTCTATATCTATATCTATATCTATATATATTCTATATCTATATCTATATATATTCTATATCTATATCTATATCTATAGCTATATATATTCTATATCTATATCTATATATATTCTATATCTATATATATTCTATATCTATATCTATATCTATATATATTCTATATCAATATCTATATCTATATATATTCTATATCTATATCTATATATATTCTATATCTATATCTATATCTATATATATTCTATATCTATATCTATATATATCCTATATCTATATCTATATATATTCTACATCAATATCTATATCTATATATATTCTATATCTATATCTATATCTATATATATTCTATATCTATATCTATATCTATATATATTCTATATCTATATCTATATCTATAGTTTATCAGAATGTTGAGTTGAGATGTCCACAGATGGAAACTTCAAACACAGATGTTCGAAGTTGTATCTGGCTGAACATCTCAGTGTTCGAAACTTTATATTAGTGAATGCACTGTGCATTCACCAATATAAAGTTGAAGAACCATACAGAGATCGCAGTACAGTGTGGTTTGGGAAATTCATCCCTTTCCTCACTGTAGTGTGATCTCGGTGTTGGAAGATATAGTTAGCAGGGGGTGTAGGGGCACAGCCCCCCAAAGGGGGGGTGTGATGGGGCTTGCCCTCCTGCAAAAACGTGATGTTAGGTATAGGGGTTTCCTTTACCTGAGCTCCTATATGGACATCATGTGATCCGTTTGACAATAATCTTGAATTTGCTGAATTAGTTCAGCTGATTCGACATTCTGACTTGATTTCCATTTTTTTCATTCAGTCTTTCAAATGTAAAATATCTATCTATATGCATTAGTAGCTTGGATGTGATCGATATAAACCTTTGCAACAAGGGGAATAGGATGTGAAGCCCACCTGCAACAATGCATTTATGGCATTACAGTGAATTTTAACATCTGTTATATTTCCCTTCGAACCACACTTTATTTTTACCTATTTGGGTATTTCCAATTATGAGTATTATACTTCCAATAAAAGTCCACTTAGTGGACTAGACTCTGCCTCCTAAAGACCTAAAATAGAATAAAACTTGTAGTGGAAAATGAATGAATGAACCCCTGTACATATAAATTTCCACAATAGTAATTCATATGTATTTACAGAAAAAATGGATATAGTGAATTAAATGTACACTAAGCAGGGTGGTTACATCACCAAGACACCTTAGCTGCTTAGTATTTAATATGATCACAACCACTTAAAAATCTGTGTATTTTCTTGTTCTATGCCTCCTGCATGAACACACAATAAAGGTTTCTCTGTTTATAACAGGCTTATTATGTGTTCAAGACACAGATACTAAAAAAGTCACATCATGAACAAAGCTTGACAGGTATATTTAGACATCCATGTCAAGAACAGATAAGAAGAGGTTATGATCAGTGGCCTGAACATAATTCTTTGTAGTTTATGGAGCTTTTTCTGCTCCATTTACTAGTTAAAAAAACTGTAGGGATGCAGAGTTTTTTGCTGGCTTTGAAAGATGATAAAGTATTTAACACTGTAAAACAAGCAGCTGCAGACCACTCAGCTTCTTTGTTAAAGAATTATAAATATAATGGGAGGGAGACAAATGATCAAAATCACGGGCAGATTTATATATTGTTCTTACTCACTAAGAGGTTAATAGAACAATAGGATTTTGCATCTCTGTGCATTTTATGAACAATAAGGAGTACATTCTAGTGTGTAGCTTTACTGACTGTGAATCAATGAGAAATGCATAAGTAATGAGGTTAGTTCCACTCAATATGTGTACTCGACATGTTCACTTGTGTTTGTCTTACAATTCTGGGATCTGCATTCTACTTTCCAAGAAGAGTGATGCTAAATGTTTGAGTGTGATGTAAATGTTATACACCCTTCTCAACCTTATTCTGAAATCTTACAACTAGCAGCTTGGCACAGATGATTAATGCTATGTGCTCTTAAACCTAGATCTGTATCAGTCCTGTTTTTGACTCCTGCAGCCTGCTGTGTGCCTCAGAGTTGTCATATAACATGACATTATTCTAGGTTCACATGTTTAATAATTAGTTATAAGCTACTGAATAAAATAAGCAATACTCTGAAATATTTTAAACACTGATTAACCAAGTGCATTTATTCCACATTTAATACTGCATATCTCTTTTCTCCTCGCATTCCAAGCCAATTTCTTCATCAGTATAAGCACTGAAAAGCTATTGTCATCCATTTTTAGTACAAACACTGCATTAATGACTGCCAGGCTTAATTTAAAATATGAATGCTTGGCCATAATATAATAATTATAACATTCCAGCATACCTCTCAACTGTCCAAATTGTCACAGAATGTAGAGATTTTTGCCTCATATGTTTGGTCTTTTCCTCATAAAAGCTGTGGTTTGCTAGCAAACCACTGAAGATTGAAGTCACTGCATAATGACATACATCTGAGTTTTAGAATTTATATCCTTCAGAAAAGGCATGCAAACACAAAACCTTTTATTCTAGCAGTATTGTAAGTATATAAGAACAATTTTCAAAATCTGTCTCTATTTTTGGGCTTTTGTCCCCCTCATCAGTTTTGGCTTTGTCCAAATTTCTTGTGTTAGGAGGTAGAGAGGTATGCCTTCCAGTGGTGGAAACTGTGCAGGAATTTACTGCATCCTGGTCTGTTTAATATTTCGGGATCAAATCTGGAAGACATGAGAAAGTACCTACATTGTTCTCACACACTCAAGCATTATAGCTACAATAACTATACAAAACAACATAGTTTAATTTCATGTATTTTACAGGTATATAAAATAGTCCTCCATATCATTTTTTTGCCGGATTGATCATTTGTTCATCTTAAAACAAATCGAAACTTCCACTATTCAAATAGAAAAAAGTAGTAAGTAAAAAATAAGATAGCCAAGTCATATCTTCCTCAGTTCTACATCATATATAACTAGACTGACTGCACAATGTACTGCTAGAAAGAAACACATAATGTGTATAGATGCATCAGAAAAACATGACTAACAATTTTGTTTGCAATAAAAAAAATGTCATAATTTGCATAATCAGGAAAACATTTCAATTTCAGACAGTTTTAGTTTAAGAAGTTCATCATTGCAAATATAAACTGTGTCCCTGGGATTCAATAAACCTCCGTGCAAGAATAAGACTATTCTTGCATGGAGTGGATGGTGTCCATGCAGCACAGCAGTGCACCTTACATATTCATGCAGACGAGCTGCTGTATAACTTACACAGACGTGATCCATGAACGAGTGCAGTTGGCGTGTCCTTGCAGTGCTCGTACAGTAAACATGCCCCCTGCACTCAGGAAGTGCCGTGCGGCACCTTGACAACAAAAACAGTGTCCATGGACACTGTTGCATACTTCTCAACTGTACAGATTTTTGCAGAATGCAGATTTTTGCCGCATATGTTAGATGTGTTCCTCCTAAAATCTCTATTAATCTGGCAAAGAGCTGAGGATGGAAGTCATAAAATAATGACAGACATTTGAGTTTAAGACTACACATCCTTCAAAAAAGTTATGGCTAATGCAAAACCTATTATTTTATCAACTTTCTAAGTTTATAAGAGCAATATTTAAATTCTGTCCCTTTTTGTCCCCCCATCATGTTAGGCTTTGTCCAGATTTTATGCTCTAAGAGGTTGACAGGTATGACTGTTAGCTATGTGCATATCCCTAAATTAAGACAAATAAAACAAATATTTTTTCCCATCCCCACTAAAGTTTAAGTGTAGCTGAGCGGGTGTGCATGTCGTGCAGCTGTGTTCAGCATAGCTTAAACATCCGAAGGAGCTAAATAGAAATATACAGCCAAAATACCCAAAGTGAGATAGTGTAGTGGTTACAGCTCTTGCTTAGCATGCAGTCATTTACGGTCCGAGTCCCAATGCAGTTCATTCATTTTTATATGTGAAAGCAGCACTAAAATATCTTTTTTTATAAATAGATAGTAAATAATATATATTTGTTAACCAGGGTAGGGTAGCAGGTCCAAATGTGAGGTGTCAGTGTAGTACAGCTGTGAAACCCCCATATAAACACAAGTACCCCATACAGTATAACCACACAAGAATATAATGTAATGAAAGCACATAGGGGGATGTTATGGAAGGTAAACATACATATCATAAGATGTAATTAATAAGTCATCAACCCCACAATCCTGATAGTCCATAAAATAAAAGCTGAACAATGCTAAATTTTGCTCAGGTATGCTTAGCCCATGTAAGCATTGCATAAATATAAATGCTTAGCAATAATTAGCATAGCTAATTGGATATGCACACTGATAAGCAGTGCTTAGCATCTATCCCTTTAAGCAATGCTTATCTTAGCTAAGTGGGTTTGCATGTCACTTAGCTTAGCTCAGCACATTCAAAATTGACCAGTCATGGCAAAAGGTGGGAATCCAGCCCTATTGAAACCCCGCATATGGGAGCTGCTTAACAGTGCACAAACCTACTTACCTGAGCTACCTGCTGCTTAGCAATCATGTGTAAGCAGTGCTTAAAAATGGTAAGTATAGCTGGGCATTGCTGACCATAGCTCACTTTTCATTTTTAAAAAAATATCAGGATAATGGCTTCATTTAGTAGGTGTATATGATTTACTTTACATGACATCCCTCTATGTGCTTTCATTACATTAGCAAAGGGTGTGACTATGCTGTATGGGACACTTGTGTATACATGGGTGATTTCACATGTTATATGCACTCACTCTTCCATTTTACACCAGCTACACTACCCTGGTTGACAATAACCAGTTACTAAATAATTTAAGTTTACAAAAATAATTTTAACACTGCTTTCCCATATAAAAACAACTCACCTGCCTTGATACTCGAACCGTGAACCCTTGCATGTAAAGCTGTGATGCTAACCAGTACACTATCTCAGTTTAGGAATTTCAGCTGTATATTTCTATTTATCTCCTATGGGATGTTTAAGCATAGCTAAGCAGAGGGCCAAGGCATGCACACCTGCTTAGCTACGCTTAAACATTCCTTAGCTTGTAAAAAAATAAGATTTATTATATTATTATATTATCATTATATACTGAGTATTTTGGTTTTCTGACAAGTCATTGAGGACTGCAGTCAGGAAATAATGGCATACATTTGACTTTCAGACTTCTATCCTCAAAAATTCATGCTAATGCATGACCTGTTTTCTATCAACTTTCTAAGTTTATAAGGGAAATATTTATAGATTGCCCCTATTTTTAAGGCTTTGTCCCCCCATTATTTTTGCCTTTGTCCACATGGACTGCTGTCAGGGAATAATGGCATACATTTGACTTTCAAACTTCTATCCTTCGGCCATTTCTGCTAATGCATGATCTGCTTTCTATCGACTTTCTAAGTTTGTGAGGGCAATATTTAAGAAGTATCCATTTTTAGGGCATTGTCCCCCCATTATTTATGCCTTTGCCCACATTCCCTGCTTTAGCAGGTTGTGAGGTGCCGTACAGCACATTTACAATGCAGGGTGTGTATCCAGAAACTGTCACACACACACTGCATTCCTTTCCTGCTACTGTATGTATTTCAGTGTTTGAGGACACTGAAATACACATTTATTTCATTGCAGTGTCCACAGACACTGAAATACTGGCATAATAGTAGAGAAATTTTCTAGTTTTATGCCACATCAGGTTTAGAAAGTGCCTGGGTGTGTTCGTAGTCCATGTACTACTTAAACCCTCCCCCTGCACTCGTTCATGGTTTGTGTCAGTTTAGCCTTAACAGCAGTGCACCTGCATGAATATGCAAGGTGTGCTGCTGTGGCTACATGGACATGAAACATTCCATGCAGGAATAGCATTATTCTTGCATGGAGTTTATTGAATCCCAGGGACTATCTTTCAGCTATTATGCTATATGGCTATAGCACTTGATTATTTCTTCAGTGGGGTGATTTCTGAGCACTGTATTATTATTACTATCATTATTATTATCATTGTTATTATAAGAGTAGTAATTATTATTAGCTAGTTGCTTTATGAGTGCCTATGCTGCAGGATACAATTTTCACATATGATCTTCTCTGCAAGGTTTAAGGAAGGCAATTACATCCCAGTGCATGTTTGATGTTTGATGAATCAGTTTCAGTTATAATTATACTGAACTTCAAGAATACCTATTTATCCAGGAATCAGATTTGCAAAAGATACTTACAAAAGTCTAACCACAACAACTTAATATGGATCTGTAGGGGTGTAAGATTAGACAGCTATTACTTTCTTACTAAATACTTACAGATTAATATGTTTTGTTTCCAAACATCACCTATTTAATAATAAAATTGCCCTATCACCAAAATTTGAGTCCCCTGTAAACCTAATGTATGTAATATCCACCTAATATATCAGCTCATAGGTCTTACTAGGGCTTATACTCTAGAAGCGCACTTTTTTCATGCATTTAGATAGTAGTTCAGTATCGCAACATATTAGCACATTTAATTAGGTATTATCAAGGTATAGCTCTTCTGTGCTGGACCTTACTTGTCATTTTGTCACACTATTTCCTCCCAGTGGTAACGTGAAAACAGAAATTTAAAGTACACCCATGCCAGATTCCAAATAAATGGCAGAAGGTGCACATTTCCAGATCTAAAAGAGTATAGAATATACTGATGCTTGTATTGTTGTGTAAAATGAACATGGAGAATGGCAGAGTCAGGCTCAACCAAGTACTTATTGTTTTAAACTTGCGTTTAGTTAGTGGGTTAAGTTCATTAACGAGGTGGATGAATATAATGTGGCACCACTATTAATGAGTGAAGCAGCACAATCTACAAAAAAAGAAAATAAATGGTGCTCCTGATAGACTGAAACTTTGCCATAAAGTTGGCCTCAAAGAAAACACATTTCCAAATGCAATGTCAATTTATAATGCAAGATGGATGCCTTGCATTGTCCATACTCAAAGACAGCTAGCTATATTAATGGCTCTTAATTAATCCAAAGCCTTTTAAATTACACCATTTTAATTCTGGTTGGGCAGATTCAGAAACTGTTGTTACATTCCATGTAACTTTATAAATGTCAACTACTTAATCTTTAATCATTAATCTGTTAAGTTCCATTCTCCTAAGCGTACCTCAATAAAAGCACTGAACAAAATTGCTAGAATAGGGTAAATTACAAGAGCATTGTAATGATGTCTAAGAAGTACAATAAAGCAAAACTGAGTAATATAAAGACTATAGTGTAGTTTAAATAAGGTCTCATAAAACAAAGGACTAGGTGTCAAATGCCTGAATTAGGGATGCTAGCTGATCTAATTAGGTTGCTTCCAGGTAGATAATTCAATGTCTGTCAGGGATCACCAGTCTAGTATATAAAATAACCATCAGGCCCTCACCCGATGAAATTTATTGCAAGGAATTTTTTTTTGGTCAACAAGAGTTCTTACATATAGGCCTACAAAGCAAACATATAGACTGAGCCTCACCTTGAGAAGCTGCAGTGGCTGCCATTTGCAAAACGTGTATAAACTTTTTATGCATTTCTCACTGATTTCAGATCATTAATTTATAATCAGAAGTGCAATGTTCATTGATAAAGGTTCTATGTCAGAGTCCTTCCCAGAGCAGATATTACTTCAGTAAACCTCTTTTATTTATAGTAGCTAACTGAAAAATCTGACTGTAGTATGATCTCAGAGATGTTATATATAATTTCCAGGGGGTATGGGGGTACAGCCCCTCACATGGGAGGTGCATGGGGCCTGCCCCCCTGCAAAAATGTAGATTTGTTTTTTTTCTTTTCTTTCGAGTCTTCAGAAACTCAATCATATGGTCTTGACCTTATATAAATTTAGAGTTTCCAAAACTTGATGAATAAATTTAAAACTCTTCTTTCACATCAATAAAAAAATCATCACCTGATGTAGTTAAGATCAAAGTAACTGTTAAAAACTCATAATCCATTATTTTCCTGCAACAATATTCTGCCTGGTTTCTTTTGCCACAAACTTAATATTCTCTAGGTATCCAAATTATAGGGATACATAGGCCTGAAGTAAAAAGAAATCTTCTAATTCTTCAGAATCTAGAAATGATCTTACCATGATTTCAGTGATTGCTGTGCTGATAGACATAACACCCCACTTCACACATTTTTCTCACAAATAAAGTGCCGGTGCTTCTGAGTCTAGCTACTTCATATCGATGGAGATAAATATAGTCTACAGCATGTACTTATGTAGAAGTTGAACAAAGAAAATATATTTCTTCTTGCACTTAATTGTTATTAGATGTGCTGCATAGCATGTGAAATAAAAGAATAATGTCAATGCTTTGGACACACTGTTTAAGATGAATGTCTACATTGCCTGCTCATTTGCCCTCTGCATCTGTAACTTATTCTGCTGACAGTTTAATCTGCACCCCGTTGTACCAGAACTATTTACACCAATAAATTATTCATCACGGTTTTGCCAATATCTTTCATCTGTTTGTGATGCATTTGGTAATAATGGAATGGGATGTGGTCATGCCATTGCATTTTGATAAATAAAAGTGTTCTTTTTCAACAGCTTGAGGAAACTGTACATCAAAAACTGATTAAAGACAAAACAATATAATTTGATATATTAATACAAGGTAGTCTAAAACATTTTTCATGGTCAGAAAAAAGACAAATTAGAATTAAGCTTTGCTTTTCTTCATTGTATTTCAAAAGCACAAGCAACAGTGTGACTTTTTTTTTGTATCATCACCCACAGTCCCAAAATAAAACAAGGAAATGCACTGCAGCATTAGGTACAAAAATATAAAGAATATAATTGTATTTGTTTTAAAATTAAGCACAAGGATATATTTGTGGCCATTTATTTCACAGTTCACCTTGTGTTAAATGTATTATTTCTGAGTACAATAATTCTTTAAGTAAAAAAATAATAATAATTCATAAAACAAATTGAACACAGGATGTAGTAAGCTCAATATTACTTGCACCTGTGCATGTCTGTGTGTCTGTCAATTCTAATCTATCTATCTATCTATCTATCTATCTATCTATCTATCTATCTATCTATCTATCTATCTATCTATCTATCTATCTATCTATCTATCTATCTATCAATCACTCAATCTATCTATCTATCTATCTATCTATCTATCTATCTATCTATCTATCTATATATCTATTTATCAACCTGTTAATACTGTATCATTTTCATGCACACACTGGACAAAATTTTACAAGCTGGACTTAACACAATCATATAGAATAGAAATACTCAATAAAAGCATAACTGCATATTCAAGTACTACAGTATTAAGGAACATCAATACCAGAGAAAACAAAGTTGTACAGGCACCATGTAGTATCTAAGTTTGAATTCATAGATTAAACAAATGCAATTGTCTTTGGAATTAGAGCACACTGTGTGACATTTTCTGATTGTATGCAGTACATAGTAAAAGTGTGCATGGACACGTAGCTTAGCAGCCTGCCACAGAAAAAAAAAAGGCTCGTCATTCATTGGAAAATCAGCAAGGAAAAAGGACATAAGATTAATTTTAAGAAACATTTTGTAGTAAGAAAGTAATTTGGGTTGCGGGAGTGATATGATCATCCTATAAATGAAGGAGTGAAAGTTGCCACTCATGCTGAAATCAAGGAAAGGAGCCTTGTTCTGTTAAATACAAAAAAACAAACTTTGGAATTCAGAAACATTACAGCCATGATTGCAGCCACGCTTCCTGTTAGAAAAATATGTATTTGAACATGTATAAAGTGCTAGTTTAAAAGCAAATAGTATATAATGCATTTTATTCTATTTACAATATGGCAATAAGAATGATTTTACATGTAATTGCTTGAAGCTTTGGAGCTGCAGTGTATTTGAACTCTGACCCTGGCAGTAGCCAGCTCAGCAAGCTTATGTTTTTCACGATTATCTGCTGGGTCAGGAAATTAAATGTATAAAGCATTGAAAATCTTCCTCCTTCCTCTGAGATATTTACCAAGATAAAGACACAGCTGCTGAAGTAATGTTGCAAGAAGAACAAAGAAGTGTATTACAAGATTGAACCAACTATTGTATTCGAACAGGCCTGAAACCTTGAAAGAGTAACATTTACAGAAAGACATTATAACTAACCAGGTGCTTTGCAAGGCTGTATTATTCCCATGGGAAAACCTTTTAAAATGTATAACATCAGCTTTTCTTATGAATAGAATATTGTAGACCATAGTGATGTAGATGCCCTGTGACTAACCACGTCAGTAAGGTGGGCACAGCTTGAATGTAAGACTATATAAAATTGTGTATTTCCTGCATCATGTCAGACAAAACTCTGTACTTGTATGTTTTTTTGCCTCCTGGTGTACACTAGTAAACTTTTGCATCTGAGCCTCCTGTGTTGTTATCATTGTTTTTATTTAACAGTTTGGTCCTTCGGTAAACAGAAGCCCTCAGACAGCTACAGATCAGAGTGTACCGGTGGTCGAATACTGCGCAGGAGAAGCTACCGAAATGGTTCTTCTTGAAACACAAAGACCTCCGACTGAATTGTCGTTTTGAGAGGCTGGCCACTTTCTGATCTGCGGCCGAAGAGCGGTCTCGAACTGGTCGACCCAGGAGGCTCAGGTAGGAAAATATTTGCCTTTTTTCTGTTTTAGATCAGGGACTAGGTTACAGTAAATGTCATTGTCAGAGATTTGTTATACAGATCAGGGACAAAAGGAAATTACTGTAAATTTTGTCAGAGATCAGGAAAACAGAATAAGGTAGGCAGTTATTCTAGATAAACTGTGTAAGGAACTGAAATACCACGTGGTGAAAAGGGTTACATAACATTTTCTTTTAGAATGGGAAAGCAGTGCACTAAAAACTCACGAGATCCTCCCCTAACTGATGACGCAAAATATATGCAATTACAACGGGCTGATAATGTAAGGTATTATACAAAATGGGTTAATAAATACGGATTTGACGGTAAATTAAATAAGATTTCATTAGTTAAACTTTTAAAACAAAGGGAAGACCACCGGCTCAGCTTTCAACAACAGTACAACACCAAATGTTGCTTCTTATGGGAGCAGCAAACGCTGAGTATACTCCTTCACAAGCCTTTAGTCAGCAAAAACATATAAACCAGCACATAAACGTTTAAGACTGGAACAAGACTTCTTTATTCACAAAAAAAAAAGGTCTTAACTTATTACATTTAAACTCAATGCTTCCAAAGATGGACTTATGATGGTTGCATCTGGTTAGACAATTTGTATTACTTGTTCACACCAAGTAATATGTTTTTTGGTAAGAAGGAACATTTGGTGTTGTACTTTTGTTGAAAGCTGAGCTGGTGGTCTTCCCTTTGCTTCTTAGTTTTGGTGCTGTGTTTCTTTTAAACTTTTAAAACAGCTTAAATCTGACACAGAAGGTCAGGCAAAAAAACAACAGCAATTAGGCATTCCTCAGGCACACAGGTGGATTGAGGAAGTAGATCGAAGGGAACAAAAAACTAAAAATGCTAAGATGTTATTTTTAGATAAAGAGGATAATAATACAGTAATAGCGACGGCTCATCCTCCTCCACCCCCTCCAATGCCTTTTTCAGGATATGAAGCAGGAGGACAAGCTGGTCCACCTCCACGTTATCCTGAAGTCACAAGAGCACTAAAACCATTTGTTAGAGATCCTATTGAAACTAGGTCCCAGACACATAAAACCCTTGGGGACACAGACTTATATCAAGTAGGGAGAAACACACTAGACGAGAGTGAGGAAGAAATCTGTCCACTAATCGAGGTACCAAATCCTCAGGCAGGACAGGAAGGGCAGGACCCAACTCTTCTAGTATATAGACCATGGACACCGGAAGATATTCGGAAAGCTACAGAGGGAATCCCTCATCCAAAAGTTAATTACACAAAGTTTTTACAAGATTTGCAAGGTATGAGATTAAGTTACCACTTGAATGGGGAAGAAGTAGAAAAAGTAGTTAGACAAATTGTGGGTCCAGACTGGTACATGATTTGTGGCACCTGGAATCCTCGTAATGCAGAGCTTAAACCACTCCCACATAGTGACGCAGAACTAGACAACAGAGTGAAAGGTCTTACAGACCGAATTTCTGAAAAATGGAAACCTAGAGCAGATTGGACTTGCATTAATCAATGCATACAACAGGAGAATGAAACTGTAGATGGGTACTATGGTAGATTATTGGAATGTTTCAATAACCATAGTGGTATGGCTATTCCTGAAAATCAAACACATGATACCTCGTATGAACAGCAACTGAAAAATGCATTTTTGAAAGGTTGCACTGCACCTATCAGTAGCTTTATTACAAAGCATATGATAGATCATCGAACAAGTAGGCTACAAGCCTTGCTTGAATATGCTAGACATGCTGAAAGACACTTTAATAGTAAAAAGAAAAAGAAGACACAAGTCTTCACAGCTGAAGATGGAGCTGAGGTCTTTGTAGTACAGTCAGGTAAAAAGGGTAAGAAAAATACCCAGGGAAATAGACAATCTGACAAAAGGTCAGAAGATTTTGAAGAGAGAAAAAAGAAAGGTGAATGCTTTAAGTGCGGAAAGAAAGGACATTTAGCAAGGGATTGCAGGCTAAATAAAAAGGCGACTACAGAAAATAAAGGTGATGTGGACTGACTATATGATAGTGATGAAAGTCAGAAATCATCAGGAAAGGCAAACAAACAAAGGGCAAATGTAAATGTAGTGGAAGGAACAGAGGAAGTGCAAGCAGATGTAGAGGATGAAGAAAGTGAAATTCTAGATTTAGCATTATTGAGCTTGGAGCTCTATCTGGCAGACACAAAACCGGAAGTTACACTTCTAGTGGAAGGAAGGGAAGTAAAATTCTTTTGTGACTCAGGAGCATCACGAACTTTGATACACCCCTCAAAGTTACCAGAAAATTCCGAATCACCTGATTATATATTAGTGAAAGCAGCAAATGGACAGCTATATAGGGAACCACTTTCCCATTATATAGCAATAACTGACCCAGTTTCAGGTATGACTCAGAAAAGTAAAATTGTAGTTTCTGCATAATGTCCAGTAAACTTACTGGGAAGAGATCTTATGCAGATATTTGGCATAGCGGTAGTTCCCACTATGCAGGGTATGGAGGCACAAAGACAAATGGATACTTCTGTAGTGCGACCGGAGGGTGAAACTTTTTACTGGTACAGCCAGGACCTAGTTACGACTGGTCCAGGGGCAGTAACCGAGGAACTGATGAATGTAGCCATCAGTAAGGCCCTCCTTGACACTGACCAACAGCATTTGTTACATTGTACTCTATACTACTGTAGCATGCCAGGACCTGATAAAGAATATGAGCAAGAATTATTCAAAAATCCTGCTAACAGATTAGTATTACGAACCTTGTATTGGGATACTGAGGGAAACAGTGTGGTAAGCTGTTCATTACCTCAGGAATTCATGACACTATACAAATCTAATAGACTACCACATGTCAGCTTGACAAAGAATAAGGATGTGAGATGGGCAGACTTAGGAGAAAAAGTAACAAGATGGGAAAAACAAACTGATTTAGAATTATCAGAACAGGGAATACAAAACAGAAATTGAATTGGCTAACACAGACACATCCAGCTGTACACTTACAAACTAGTGAAGACAGCTGATTAGCATTCTTATTAGAAGAAGAAGAAAAAGCCTTGTGTGATATACCAGATATTCTTTGGTCAACAGGTAAATCAGATGTAGGACTTATTCAAACAGCAGGACCAGTAACTATTACACCAAAATCAGCATTTAGACCACAGAAAAGACAATACCCTTGAGGAAAGATGCAGAGCAAGGAATCAAGCCTATAATAGCAGCATTACTCAAGGAAGGAGTACTGGTAGAATCTCTTGATTCACCATGTAACACCCCTCTATTTCCTGTTAAAAAAGCAAACGGGGAATGGTGGATGGTACAGGATTTACAAGCTGTAAACAATGCAATAATACCTAGAGCACCTACGGTGCCAGACCCACACACCTTGTTGAATGATTTGAAGCCACAACAAAAATATTTCACTGTGGTAGATATAAGTAATGCTTTCTTTTCAATACCTATACATCCTGATAGCCAGTATTGGTTTGCATTTACATTTCAGGGTAAAAGATATACCTATACTCGGCTACCACAGGGATATTGTGAAAGTTCAACAATATTTGCACAAGAAATGGCAAGCAACCTGGCAGGGTTTACCCCACCAGGAGGTAGTCAGATTCTACTTTATGTAGATGACATCTTGCTAGCAGCCCCTACCCAGCATCAATGTAGAGAGGATACGATAGCATTATTGAAATTTTTAGCAGCACAGGGACACAAAGTAAACAAAAGTAAGTTGCAACTTTGGAGAAAACAGGTTAGATACCTAGGATATGTAATATCCAATGAAGGAAGAATATTAGATGAAGACAGAAAAACAGCAATTTTACAGGCATCTAAACCAGCAACCAAGAAGGAAATGATGTCCTTCTTGGGAACGACTAACTTTTGTCGAAGCTGGATATCAAACTATGCTTTAGAATCTGCTCCACTGGCTGATTTAATATATAAAACACCAATGGCAGCACAAGATGTATTACAATGGACACCTGAAGCAGAAACAGCTTTCTGCAGACTAAAACAATTGATAGCTTCATCATTAGTTTTAGGACTTCCAAACTACCACAGAAGATTTTTTCAGACCGTAGATTGTAAACAGGGATACATGACGTCAGTTCTGACGCAACAGCATGGGGATAAGCAACACCCCATAGCCTACTATTCATCACAGCTAGACCCAGTGGCACGATCGTTGCCTCACTGTGTGCAAGCAGTAGTCGCAGCTGCAATGGCAGTACAGGCTTCGGCCTCAGTGGTGTTGTTCCACCCTCTCACATTGAGAGCGCCTCATGCAGTCGCGATAATTTTACTGCAAGAAAAAAATAGCATATCTATCTCCTGCTAGACATCTTTCATGTATGACCATACTGCTGAGCCAACCTCATATGGCAATTGAACGTTGTACAACATTAAACCCATCAACGTTACTTCCGACTCCTGTAGATAGCACACCGCACAGCTGCCTGCAGGAAATTGAGCAAATAAACTTTGCCCAGACAAGACCTCACTGATATGCCCTCGGATGATGCCGAGGTGACATTTTATGTGGACGGTTCATGCAGAAAGGGTCCTACAGGGAAAAAGTCTAGTAGGGTATGCAGTAGTCACAGATACAGAGATTTTAGAAGCCCAACCCTTACAGCATAACCTGTCTGCTCAAGCAGCAGAACTGATAGCCTTAACACGGGCTTGTACTCTAGCAAAAGATAAATGTGTGAACATATATACTGACAGTCAGTATGCTTTCTTTACAGTGCATGTTTTTGCACAGCAATGGAAAAATAGGGGAATGATAACATCTACTGGCAAACCAATTAATCATGTGCAACTTATTTTGAACTTGTTAGATTCCATTCAATTACCTACTAAAGTAGCTATTTGTAAATGTTTAGCTCATACAAAACAACAAGATAGAATTTCAAAAGGAAATGCAAGAGCTGATGCAGCTGCAAAGCAAGCAGCCTCAGACTCAGAAACTTTACTTTTAACCGAGGAATTACAACCCTCTGAGATTTTAGATCTAGAAATGTTAAAAACAATGCAGACATTAACTACAAAAGCAGAGAAACAGAAATGGGAGAAACGAGGTGCAATCCTCGAAAATGGACTGTACATCTCCAAAGAGAAAAAACGATATTGCCGTCTAATTTATTTAGATATGCAGCTTTGTTGAGCCATGGGCAGCGCCATGTCTCAACAGGGGGGATGGTACAGTTAGTAAATCGAATATTCCAAACATATGGATTCACGAACTTTACACAAAAATTTTGTGCAGCATGTCATATTTGTAACAAACATCATGCACAAGGAGCATTCAAACCCAAGCAAGGGAGTTTTCCTACACCACCATATCCGTTCCACACTATTTGTATGGATTTCATAGAATTGAATAAATGTGAAGGGAAAAAATACTGTTTAGTAATTATAGACATGTTTTCCAAATGGGTAGAAGCTTTTCCAACTAAAAATCCAGATGCAGCAACAGTGGCAAAGGCCCTAATTAAAGAAATAATTCCTAGATTTGGCATACCGGAAAGAATCTATAGTGACAATGGGACACATTTTGTTAATCAGACGATTCACCAACTCGGGAGATTCTTTGGGATCTCCTTGAAGAATCATTGTGCTTACCACCTACAGTCTGCAGGACTGGTGGAAAGGTACAATGGAATTTTAAAAAGCAAGTTAAGGAAGTTAGTAGATGAAACACAGAATAATTGGATTTGCTGTTTGCCTTTGGCACTGCTGAGCATGAGAACAGTTCCAAATGTAAAGGGTTTGACCCCCTTTGAAGTGATATTTGAAAGGGCATATTATGTGCCACAGTGGAAAGCTCTCATGCCTGCAGAACTAGAGGCTGACAGCTCATTAGCTAACTATATGAGGAAACTGTTAACAAATAAAACTGTTTTGCAGTTGAACTCTTTTTCAGATAAAAGACAGACCAGACCGTTGGAAGCAGTGCTGACCCCAGGGTCCTGGGTGTGGCTGAAAGTTACGAAGAGGAAGAATTGGGCGAGTCCAAAGTGGGAAGGACCGTACCAGGTACTGTTGGTGATGCCTACTGCAGTCAAAGTTGCTGAGAGGACGTCCTGGGTCCACCTGACGCACTGTAAACCGGTAAAGAATTTTCAACTTGATAAACATTTTGTGACTGATACACAACAGAGGCAGGATGGCCAAGAGCGAAATGAGTAAACATACAGATCAACCCCGAAGATATTGTTTAATCATCTTGTTGACTATGCATTTATTGACTATGATTGTGATGACCTTCCTTTTGTTGTGGTTTTTCCTACATATAACCACACAAGTGAAAGTGGAAAAACGTGATGAACTGTCTATAGACTGGCATCCAAACTTTAACACATACCTAGCTAAGAAGCGTGTATATGTAGAGACTATGAACATTTCAAATTGCTGGGTTTGTACTGCTATACCAACAGCATATGGAAGACTGTTGATGTCCGCTGTCCCCTTGGGGATAAATGAGACTTGGGAGAATTTACTTTTTGATACAGGATCTGTAAGATCACAGGACAAAATTGCATTGTATTTGCCTATTACACAGAGGGGAATTGTATGTTTCTATAAGAATGATACACTCCAAGTGGGTTGGAGTAACTGTAACATAACTATATCTTATAAATGCTATATTAAAGCTAAAGATAAAGGCACTGTTTGTAACACAAATTATGATTCATATTTGAGCTTAATGAAAACAACATTAAGTGATGTGCAGAGAAATCCTGTTTTGCATAAACAATTGTCTGTTCTAGACAAGAAAATGTTTCATTCAGAATTAACCCGCATCAGTACTAAAGTAGAAAACTGTTATTTTGTTTGTGGGAAAAAGGCATACAAATGGCTACCTGAGAATTGGTCCGGCAGTTGTTTTTTGGGTTATCTGGTTCCGGCTATAAGGCATACTGCAGAATTGCCTCTAGGTAAGATACGAAATGTAAGAGATGTAGCCCGAAAACCTGAAGATCCAATCGGAAAACCTGTAAGTCCAGTGGGAAAAATCGAAGCTGGTTGGAAGAACCATTATTCCGTGAAAGATAAAGAAAAATTGACTCATATGGACTTGAGTGACAGTGTTATATCCTGGGCTGGAATATTTCCAGCATATGGAGCAGTCAAATTGATCTGGGAGTTGAGAAAGCTGTCGAAGCTTCTCGAAGTAATGAGTAACCCAACTTTTTCTGCTCTCGAACTAGTGACTGATGAACTGAATGCAATGAGAACTGTTGTGCTACAAAATTGAATGGCTCTTGACTTCACCCTAGCGGTGAGAGGTGGTACGTGCGTGCTTATCAGAGAAGAATGCTGTGCGTTCATACCAGACAATTAACATGAGATTAATGACCACCTAGAGGTAATACAGCAGGTATTGGCCATGACTGAACCAGGCCCAGACCCACTGACAAACTTTTTCCAGAGTCTGTTTGGTGGGTGGGGTTCTATCCTAATGAATATTTTGATTGCTATCTGTGTTGGTCTGCTCCTATTAGGAGCATGTGTCTGTTGTGGGATCCCCTGCATGAAAAGATTAGTCAAAGATTTTGTTGATATATCTGTAACTGAAACTTTGTACCAAGACATTAAATTGGAACTATTGAGTCCAGACGAAACTTTTTCCGAAATATAAGCTAAATGACTTGCCTAGTTAAAAGTCCTTAAAGGAGAAGGCTAGGGGACAATATAACATTGTTTATGTTTCTGAATAGAATAAAAAGTATTAAAAGGGAGGAAAATGTTAGAAAAATATGTATTTGAACATGTTTAAAGTGCTAGTTTAAAAGCAAATAGTATATAATGCATTTTATTCTATTTACAATATGGCAATAAGAATGATTTTACATGTAATTGCTTGAAGCTTTGGAGCTGCAGTGTATTTGAACTCTGACCCTGGCAGTAGCCAGCTCAGCAAGCTTATGTTTTTCACTAATGATTATCTGCTGGGTCAGGAAATTAAATGTATAAAGCATTGAAAATCTTCTTCCTTCCTCTGAGATAATTGGCCTTGTGAATGTTACCAAGATAAAGACACAGCTGCTGAAGTAATGTTGTAAGAAGAACAAATAAGTGTATTACAAGATTGAACCAACTATTGTATTCGAACAGGCCTGAAACCTTGAAAGAGTAACATTTACAGAAAGACATTATAACTAACCAGGTGCTTTGCAAGGCTGTATTATTCCCATGGGAAAACTTTTTAAAATGTATAACATCAGTTTTTCTTATGAATAGAATATTGTAGACCATAGTGATGTAGGTGCCCTGTGACTAACCACGTCAGTAAGGTGGGCACAGCTTGAATGTAAGACTATATAAAATTGTGTATTTCCTGCATCATGTCAGACAAAACTCTGTACTTGTATGTTTTTTTTGCCTCCTGGTGTACACTAGTAAACTTTTGCATCTGAGCCTCCTGTGTTGTTATCATTGTTTTTATTTAACACTTCCTCTGTTTACTGTGCGCACACAAGTGTGTGTGTGTGTGTCTGTATATGTACAATGAGCCGCAGTGATCATTAACAATGCATGTAGCCAAAAAGTGTGCATAAAGAACATTAAGTATTCTATCATGGCCACAGCAGAGACCTATAGAGAGAGAGCATGTAGGAGTATGGTTTAGTGAGAGGGAATTATAAGAAAAAGTAATGTTCATTCATTGAGCATGAGCCTTGAGGATGCCCATCAAGAATTCATGTGCACAGGTGTTAGAAAAGAAAGAAGGTATTCAGCAGCCATACAGGGTCATGAGGCTTGCACGCTGTCTCTAGTTCAATCCAATGTGCATATTTCTCTCTCTCGCTATATACAGGATGTAGGGTCACACAAGCAAATATATAACATAGACAAGACTACAAAAGGAGGTGGTGCCACAATCAAGGATGTGGAAGACATTGCAGAAGGCAACATTAGGCACACAGATATAAATGTCAACTAGCTGTAAATATAAAATGTAAAACAGCACATAATGGGGGCAGAAAAAAATAACAATATATCATATTGAAATGGTACCCTACTGTAACAATGATGTGCCGATATGAAACCTATACCCAAAACCCTCTGCACGTGCAATATGAAAATCACTTCAAAGATAAGGAATGTGCAAAAGTACCCTGTAGGAAGTCCACCACCACAGGAAATTACCTAATTGATAGTACACCCCTAAGAGTAGAACTAGTAGCAGGGATTTGGGAACACATGCAAATAGTAACCTGGCTTTCGACCAATGTGTGTATAAGGTGGTGAAGAAAATATACTATGTTGCTCAACTTATATGCAATGGCATGGCGTCTAGGTCCAAGGAAGTCAGTGTTTCACTGTATTCATTCCTCATCAGCCCCCTCATTGAGTACAAGTCCCCCTTTGATATGTACCTGATCAGGCACATGCAACAACTGGAACATTGCAGAGGTTGTTTAAAAAAAAATACAGGGCATAAACATATCCTGTGCAGATCACCTTAAAACCCTATCTGTTTACTCTGCTTCCTACAGACTATTGAGAGATGATCTATGCCTGGCATACAAAGAATCCTTGAATCCCACTTTAATGAATCTTTTGCATAGCTACAAAATGAGTAGCATCACAATTACTTATTTTAGGGATTTTAACTTTGCTTTTGACACAAATAGGACATATTGGAAGGACAGGTATATGTCTCAGAGAGTTCCTCTTATCCAGAACAGGCTTCCCGGCTATTTGAAGCAGAGCTCTTTACTAACCCTATTCAAGAGAAACCTGAACCAGTAGATAGGAAATCAGAAATACATCCTGGGTCTAGCACCTGTCTCTAATAAGCAGAGGCATCCAGTAAATCTTGCCCTAGCTTACTTATCACCTTTAAATAACCCCTAAGTCTTATAAATTGCAAGATATAATTAGGATGCTTGACTAGGCTTATAAAGACCCCAGTAGCCTAGTGTACACCTATGAACTTAAAACGTGTAACCAACCTAATGCAGATACATCATCAGTAGAGTCTGACCACATCTCCTGCACTGTAATGCAAATGTTGGGCATAAAGCACCCTATTGTAGCAGTGATGTGCCTGCATGAAAAGCATGGCCACAATGTTCTGCATGTGTAGTATGAAAAGCACTCCATTTACAGAAGCTACAGAAGCAATGAGACTACAGGGTGCTTGGGAAACACACAGCAGGTGGTTGTTACACACCTGCAGAATGAAAGAATAAGACAGTCAACAATGACTCCATAGGACACCAGAGGCACAGCTGGTATTGTAATTATATACCAAGGGATCTCTTCAGATATGGACAGCTGTGTGCTATTTTTATGTGGCAACTACTGTGTATTAATGTTCTGCTCATGAATGTGGTTCATGCTGGCTGAGGCCAACATACATTTATTTATTTTATTTATCTTACATTTGTTTACTGTGATAGTCCAACTGGACTGGGTCCATTTACAGCGGAGGCCCGGGGAGAAAAGCTCCACATATATTAACAGAAATACTAGAATTTAATACATAGTAGTAAAAACTGATAATAACACATTGTAACAGCAAAAATCCAGCTAATAAGACAGAAATGTAAAATAGACAGGATACAACTTGGCAATTAAACAGACAAAAAACATTTTAACATTGAGAGTCATTACATACGTCATGTTAGAATGAATTTGCTATATTAAAGAGAGAAAAAATGCTGGATGTAACAAAAAAAAACTGTAGCATTTACAGTAGGCAAGTAATAAGCCCTTTCAACTTTCCACAGATGCTAAAGCAGTGATTTTGGGTTATGCATGGGCATAGCCAGGTAGCTTATGAGATGTGATTTTAGAGAGTTTTTGAATTGTGAGATGGTCGGGATGGAGGTCAGTGAAAGGGGGAGGTTGTTCCAGTTTCTATCAATGGTGTGGGAGAAAAGTGCTTTGCCAGCAGTGCTGTTAGCCCTAGAGATGCATAGAAATGATTTGTCACTAGAACAGAGTGTGTGATTTGTTGCATAGTAGGTAAGTAGTTAACTTAGTGATGGGGTTTTGTCAGGATACTTCAGAATGCTATAGGCAATGACTAGTTGGTGGTAATTTAGTAGTTGAGAAAATTCTAACCATTTTAGGTCCCTTAGAGCTAAACAATGATGGGATCTGAAGGTGGCATTGTTAGCAAATTTGGCAATATTATTATAGCATGACTCAAGTTTGTCAAGGTCAAGTTTTCTGATATGAGTACGAATTGGTGCTGCATACATTAGTGTGGACAATAGATGAGCTTGGGCTAGGGTGATCCATGCTTGATCTGAAAGAAAATTTTGTGTCAGTGTAGTGAACCCATTTTTTTGTGAACCTTTTTGATGGTTTGAGAGATATGGACATCAAAGAGAAGGTTTTTGTCAATCTCAACACCAAGGAGTTTGGTATGGGCAGAAGGAGAAATGATAATACCATTTTTGGAGGTAATAGAAAAGGAAAGAGGAGTAGATTTTGATTTGTTGGGGGTAAATAAAAGCAATTTAGTTTTATTAGGGTTAAGCATGAGTTGAATATTTGTGATCCAACTTTCCATAGAGCTAAATGATTCCTGGGACTGTTGTTGAGGAGTGGAAAGAGATGGGGCTGAGCAGATTAAAGTCGAATCATCTGCATACTGTATGACTGTGGCATGCTGGGTGGAAGTATGTATATTGTTAGTGTAGACAGAAAAGTGAAGTAGGCCTAGTACTGAGCCTTGAGGTACACCTATGAAAGTTGGAAGTAGAGGAGATAGTGCCCCTTGCCATTGGACAGACTGTTGCCTATCATCTAGATAGTTCTTGAACAAGGCAATAGTAGAAGGGGCAAAGGATATGGACACTAGTGAATCTAATAGTAGGGAGTGTGAGACCATATCAAATGCTTTGGATAGATCCAAAAATATAGCAGTTGTGTAGTTATAGTCATTTCTGTATTGGTTTACTAGATTGGTAGATAAGAGAAGAGTGGTAGTTGTACTGTAATGTGGCCGGAACCCATGTTGTGTGGTGGAGAAGAGTTTGTATGTGTTCATGAAATGCAAAACTTGAAAGTGAATACATTTCTCTAGCAGCTTGGAGAGAAGAGATAGAATAGCTATAGGATGGTAATTAGAGAAGTTGTAGGAATTATCGCCTTTATGAAGAGGAATAATGTAAGACACTTTCCACAGTTAAGGGATGTAGGATTATTTTATGGAGTGGTTTATGAGGATGGAAACAGGGTAGAATAAGGATTCTATGGCTAGTTTTAGAAAGTTGGCAGGTGGACTATCAGCTGCAAGGGTAGTAGGTTTTAATTTCAGAAGTAGTTTTTTCTAATTTTGGAGGTGGGAATAGGTGAAAGAGTAAGGGGGGAATGTTATCTAGACACTTGGCTGGGATATGTAGAGGGTTGTTTTTGGACAATTGGCTGGATAGTGCCATTATGGATTCTGCAAAGTGGTGGTTAAATTGAGAGGCTATGTCCATATTGTTATTGGTGGATCTGGGAGCTGGAATAGTAGTTTTGCCTGGTTTAAGTAGGGAGTCAATAGCTTGTCAAAACTTTTGAGGATTTTTTGAGTGTTTTATTTGGACAGTAAGAAAGTAGTTCTGTTTATCAAGTTTAGTTTGTATTTTGGCCTGATTCCTACGCTGTTGGTAGTTTTGTTTGGCTTGGATGGTATTATCTCTCTTCCAGATTTTCCAGGCCTTATCTCTGGACTTTAGTAGAGCTCTTGTGTCCCTACTTAGCCATGGTGCATAATTAGTCGTAACTCTAATTTTCCTGATAGGGGCGACTCTATTAAGAACATCAGTGAAGGTGCTATTAAAGTAGTCAACTGCCTGGTCTAAACCAAGGGGAAAGTAGTGGCTCCCAGTTACATTGTTTTAGAATAGTGTTTAGATCCTGGGGGTTTAGGATGAGGTAATTTTGGATTTGTCTATAAGTTATGGGCTTAGGTATGTTTGTACGTTTGCATGCTAGGAATGTAGGGAGGTGGTCACTAAGACTATCTGATAAACAGCATGTCTGGTAGTTTTGCTTAGGGTCATTGATCAGTGTCCAATCAAGGATGGATTCCTTTTGGGATTTTTTGTCTACTCTAGTGGGCTCTTGAATAAGTTGAGAGAACCCATAGAAATTTATGTGATTAGTGGGGTTGTTGGAATTGCAGGCCAACCAGTCAGTATTCAGATCGCCTAGTAGGATTGTTTCATGCGGGAGATTATCTCTAGTCCATTGTAGGATTTCCTCAATTATAGGAGAGTTATTTCCTGGAGGGGATATAACAGCAGAGAATGTTAATTTTTTTTGTTTTGTTTATATACAGGACAGATGCAAGGGTTTCAGCATTATTAAATTTAGGTAGAGGGGTTTGAAAAGGTTTAAGGTTTAGCATGTTTTTAAAGAGAATTGCAACTCCACCTCCTTTTCTATCCACTCTATCCAGCCTTAAGATATTATAACCTGGACGGAGGATCTCTTCATTTTGGGTACTGGGTTTTAGCCATGTTTCTGTTAGGGTCAGTATGTCAGGAGTGAGTTATAAATCCATGTAAGTCAGGTAGATTGTTAGACATACTCCTTGGGTTGAGCACGTATAAGGCATACAGTCCTAGTTCCAACCACAAAGAGAATAGTCAAAATATATTTTTTTCAGCTGGAAGTTCACAAAGTAATGGCTAGTTATCATATATTGATTACCTTAGCCCCAAGGCCTGTAGCATACATGGACTGAATAGGAACATACACTTGTTGCCAAGCAGCACAGATTATCTTTGCCCCAAGACCTGTAACAACAGACAAAGAGGAATATATTTTCTCACCATCAAATAAACAAACGGTTGGACAGGACCCCTTAGGTTGAACACAGGTCCATTGCAAAAATCCAACCAAAGCACAAGACAAATAGAACTAAAAAGAGATCATATATTCTTGCGATTGAACAGTCTCAATATTTTACAGCCACAATTATTAACTTTGTGCAACCACACTGATCAATGATTCCACCAAAGTGAAATAAAGGTCCAACAAATTAATTCCCATAGTTAAATACGTTGTCCAATATTCCCTTTATAAATGTATTATTAAACATCACAAGCTTAGGTAACCCAACCAATTATTCCACAAAAATTGAACTAAAGGCCTGGAAAATGTAACCTGCAAATATTGCAGTTCAAAATTTACCAGATCTGTGATACACCACTACAAATGAACTATTGCGCCTGCCGCCACCTTCTCTTTATCAAAACAATTTTGAATTTACATTGATATTCTCCACAGGTAACCATCCTGACCCAGTTATACCACACAAGTGAAGAAAAGGTCTGATTTGATAAATATGCCTATTGGCATTTAACAATAAAGGTTACCTGATAATATATAACAAAATAATAACAACAAAGGCTGTTTCTACTCAAACACATAACCCCCCAATAGTATCTTAATAACAACAATAAATTCACCACTACCTTTAGTACATGCTTCTCTATAATCATTATGAAAAGAACCGCCAAAATATATAATAATGGCCCCTCTACATACAACCAGTGAACTTCAAAATACTGTTGTAATAGAAATTCTCATAACCCATTAAAAATAAATTTTTTTCACACTGTTAGTAATAAAAACAATTCCTTCCCAATTCAAGAGAAGCATTCCAGTATTGACAGTACCTGTAAATTTAATTTCTAAAGTACATACCCAGAATAATACCCTCAGTAATATCTCAAACTATTTAAACAGTCACAACTTTCACAAATGGAAAAATTCTGTAACATATTCACTAATATATTTCAAAGTCCATTCCCTTACAGAAAATCAAAAAAGCCCATAGATGTGATATTTCCATTTCAAACTGCTACCAGCGCAGAAATATGTCGCCAGCTGTAAGAAAAACTGTTAACCAAATATGAACTTGTTAGAGCACTCTTCAAAGTGATAAATGAATTACTGAGCACACATGAATAGAAAAACATCTTTCACAAATTGTATGGTCAAAAAAGTTATATATGCCAGAGAGCAACTTCTTCATACAGTTGAAATTAAGTTATTCACCCAGCCCTCCAAATTTTTGAAATATCCATTTTGCACAGGTTAACAATTCCCAGTTAACTTCAGTGGCTAAATTAATCTAATCTGCGACCCGTGATACTGCTTCAGATACAAGTTCAGTTTACCATTGTCCACTCAGTAGAGCTCATACACAAACAGAAACAACATAGCTAGCCTAGCGGTTGTGCACCATAGCTGGTTAATTACAACATGGCAGCCTAGCTCTTTTATATACAATGAGAGGTGCCAGTGCATCAATATCGCTCATTTCACACTGCAGTGCACAGTATGATTGCAAAAGATTACCGATATGGAAGCCATAGATCGGAACATGTGATGTGCATTTATCTCTTATTGACCAGATTAAAGGGTGGAAATAGGAGTATGGGTTAAATATTAAATTAAATATGAAAAGGGGAAGCAAATCGAAGGTAAAACAGAAGTTGAAAAACAAAGTAATGAAAAAATGTTACTGCGAACACAAACCAAGTAAGAAAACAAAAACAGAGTGCTCCAAGCTTTGCTCTGTTCCCTTCACCAATTTATTCCAATAAAAAATAAAAACATACCATAAAACAAAGCTCCGTTGATAGTAAAGTTGTTTTTAAGACCAACAGAGTTCTTGTAAACACAAAACCACTGGTAATCCAGAATAGTCAGTATTACTGTTTTTTTTTTTTTAAACAACCAGAGCAATTCTTTTAAAAGTAGGCTTTAGTAAGCTGTAGAACTGTTTAAGTTCAAAGTCCAGAGCAATTCTTGCAAAAACAAAGCATCAATAACCAAAAAAAAGTTTAAATCCTAGCCCGTTCGTCTCTAAACTTCAGAGACTTTTTTAAAGATAATTGAAATAGTTTGCTTCCCTGTTTTTATCTCAGGTCCTAAACAGTCATGTGATACAAATGGCAGCCCCAGTTAAAGGGATAAAACACATTATACATATCCCTTTCTTTCCACCCTAACCAAATTCTTGTAAGAAACCTTTAATAAAATCACCTTGATATCAATCCATATACAAACCATATAGTCTAAATATATATATATATATATATATATATATATATATATATATATATATATGGGTCTACTACTAATTGCCGACACGACGATTCCCCGACGGAAAACTCCCCGACGCCAGATGACCGACATCACACAAACCTGACAACGCAAAACACCAAACACCATTACACCGAACACCATTACACCGACACACGGAACGTAAACAACACTACATAGCATACACACTAGCCCTGACCCAAACCCTAACCCTAAGGACGACACTATCGCACACTTCACCTACCTGCACCCTAACCCTAACTCACTTAACCCACCCCTAGCCCAAGACACATCACCTACCTGCACCCTAACCCTAACTCACTTAACCCACCACACTAACGCACACATCACCTACCTGCACCCTAACCCTAACTCACTTAACCCACCTAGCCCAAGACACTAACGCACACATCACCTACCTGCACCCTAACCCTAACTCACTTAACCCATCCCTAAACTACAGTCCCTCACTAGCACACACTTACCTTACCCAACCATACCTTCGACATGAACACACACTCACCTTTCCCACAGCCTAACCCGACATCCCACAATCTCGAGCACTTACCTGACCCTCCGTCACCCATTCCCTTGTCGGTCTTTCCGCTGTCGGCAAATCACCCTGTCGGTACACTTACCTGTCGGTCATCTGGCCGGTGAGTTTTCCGGCATTAGTAGTAGACCCATATATATATATATATATATATATATATATATATATTATATGAGTAACTCAGTAAAGACAAAAAGACTGGCAATAAACTAACCAGGCAGTTTAAATAAAAATATAACCATATAACATAAATAAAAGCTTTAATGAAGGAGGTAAGTGCTTTCACATAAGAGCTTCTTCAGACCAAAAGATTTAAATATTGTTCATCATGCAATCAAAATGCATATGATTTAATTACATTCATTTAAGTACTACCCACCATTTCTCAGACTTAAAAAATCCATGTAAGCCTACAGTTCTACATAAACATACTAAAATACCATAGAAATTCAAGTACATGTTTATAGCAGCATATTATCATATCTAAAAATCCCTGTATATCTTTCCAACAATATATTGTCACATATAAAAATACATATATTCAATAGATTTATTCAAAACTTCCATTCAAGCTAAGTATTTCCTTGTGTGCATATATTTATATTTAACAACATACTATCATGAACAGAATATTGTGCAGGCATGACACACTTGCTATTTAACTGATAGTTTCCTAGATTTTAATGTGGGCTTGATGGATGCCCTCTCATTTAAGCCCTTCCCTCTATATGCCCTGAGTCTAATGATCCATTTCACGTTTTTACTTTTGGTCATATTGACATCCGCAGTGGTGCAGTGGTAATGTTGTTGCCTCACAGCAAGAGGTTCTCTCGTTCGATTCTCAGCTGTGAAGTCTGCATGTCCTCCTGGGCATGCCTTTGTTGAAGGTTGAATGTCGAGCTGGCACCTTGGCGTTTGTGAAAATCTAGTGCCAATAATTAGCGGATCGGAGTTCCACTGTGGCGACCCCTAACCGAGAAAAGCAGAAAGACAACAACAGCTTTCGGTCATATTTCTAACATCTCCTTCACGTATAGTAGGTGTAACTCTATTACCATAAATACAAACTGGTGATCTTCCCCTGACATCATAACATGCTTAGATATGGCATTTGTGGGAAGTTTAACCCTTATATTATATACATGTTCTCTCACCCTGTTTCTGAGAACTCTATCCATTTTGCCAACATAGAACAATTCACATGCTGTGGTGTTCTGCAGCTGGTGCAGATATCAAATGTGAAATGTTGACCTCTATCTGGATGTACAAAAAATGCAGGCGTATCCATATAATGACAAAAATTACAATTACCACAAGGATGTGTGCTAGGTATTCCTTTAACATTTCTGCCATTATTATTTGAATGGCACAAAAGTCTTTTCAAGTTACATTTGTTCTTGAAAATGAACTTAGGATGTTCCCTAACAACCTCGCTAACATCTGTGTCTGTTATTAATACTATCAAATTCTTATTTATAATATCAGTAATGGACTTAGTTTCCATGGAAAAAAACAAGGCTACCTTAACGGGGGTTGGCATGGATGTGCCCATCTCCTGTGGTATATTATTCAGTGCTGGATGAATAGTAAGGTCTAGCTCTATCCATCCTAAGGCTATTGAGTTCTGACAGATTCCTCTCTACTTCAGGAAAACTGTAGATGATACTCCATGCACTGCAGACCCACTTGTCAGTTGATGGAGATATACACTTTAAAGTTATCATACCTTCTTCTAAGTTCACTAGGTGGAACCATTATTTCAATGTTTGTACAGTCTATGTTCACCAGTACCTGAGGGCATGGTGTTGGCTCTTTCCTCTGGGATGCATGGGAATCATACTTGCTCCACCATGGGGTGAAGGATGGCATCATGACACTGATGGGTCATCCTTGAGGCAGTTACCTGAGATACCCGTACTGCATCCCAAGTAAGTCACTGAAAGGTCCCTTTCTACATTTCCCTTTCTACATTTGTACATTTCTACAGGTTCTTGAACAGCATCCATATCTACAATGCACAGCTCCATAATATCGTTGAGATTGAGTCGATGAAATGTTAAGAGCTGTGAGATGATCTTTTACCTCCTGGAGCCACACTGCTCACCATGCGGTATAGCAGCAGCTATAAGAGACTCTTGCAGATACACCTTTATTAATGTGGCAGCAATCTTTAACATTAATTAGTGATTCGATTACTCTGAACACAAACATTCAGCAGAGTACAAATTTATTGTAGGCACAGCTCTGTTGCATGGCATTTATACAATTTTGAATTGTTCTGCCACCTAGTTTTGCATCATTAGGGTACTCAGATAAGCTCAATGTTCTATAGTACAATTTTATTATACTGCCATCATCATATACCATGCCTGACCATGGAACCTGTCCTGCCTGCATATTTTATTGAATATCAAAACCCTGTTTGTGGTCTGTTACACTGATTTGCTTACCATAATGCAGCAATGTTTTCTGAATCCCAACTAAATAATGTAATATGCAGGTAAGTTATAAAATAGTGTTTGGGGAAAAAGAATAAGCACTGAATGAGATGCAGGTGGAGATAAGAGCTAACAGAAACGTTGTTATTAGGAGAAAATAGCTATGGCAGACTTATCATATCATACCTACTAATGCTTTAATTCTGAGAAGGAGGGACTGAAAAATTGATTCAAAACAGAGCTGAAGAGATCTCTAGCAAATTGGTGACTATTAGAACAGAGGTACTATAGAAGAAATGGACAGAGTGATATAAAATTGCATTTGAAACATTTGCTTCCTCAGCAGATTGGAAGAGGCACATATTATCACCCCTTCTAGGTTTTGATTCAAGATGCACGGCATTTTGAAAGAGACAACTAAGACTGAGAGTTGTCAAGTACAAGTTTGCTTATTTTTCTGCTAAATGCATTTGGCTATGTTAATAGTGATTTTCACTTTACATCTCAAAGTTAGGAATTTCTGGAAATCTAGTTGTGTAGAATTAGCTTTCTGAATATAGTAAACTTTGTTTTTGGCCCTTGTTAGCCTTTTCCTTATTGTTATTGTGGTTTTACTTATTCCATATTGCTTTAATAGAATTAGTTTTAGAGAAAGAAGGATATCTTGTGGAACACTGAAAGCACTGCTGTCACTAGAGACGTCACAAGGAGTAAATTTTCTATAAATTTAGCTAGGAGAAGATTGCCTTTGCAAGCAAGAATGAGCAACCTTTGACAATACCTGTGCATTATGGTGATGTTTTCCATTTGTAATCTACCATATTGATGTAGCTAACAATGATCACTTAAGGAATTAGAAAGGATAAAGAGATAATTTTAACTGTCAAGATTATTAACAGTTTTGGGAGGGAGTCATTTTTCTTGTTGGAAGAGAATCGGAGAAGAGATAAGTAGAAAATACAAGGAAATAAAGAGGTAATTACGGAAAAAGTATCTAAGTCCAAAGAAGTCATTGTTCCAGTGTATTCAGCATTCATCAGACCTATCATCGAGTACAATACCCCCTTTGGTATTTACCTAATAGGGCATATCGAACAATTAGAACATCTCCAGAGGTTCCTCACTAAAAGAATACAGAGTGTCAGTAAAATATCCATTGCAGACTGCTTCAAGGCCTTATCTTTGTATTTTGTCTCCTACATTTTTTGATGGGAAATCTATGCCTGGCATACAGGGCATTGTCAGACCCAACCCTGGTGGACCTCTTGTATATCCAGAAAATAAACAGCACCAGAATTATCCATTCTAAAGACTTAAACCTTAGGTATGTATCCTAGAGACTACCCCATCTATGAAACAGGATCTTCATCCATGTGAAGCAGAATTGGTTTGGCACCTATGTTTCTAATGGACACAGGCAACCTGTAAATGGTTCATGTCCCAGGCCCATGCTTACACTTATCAAGGGTATCAGAACTTGGTCATTAGCCTAGTGAACACCTATGAACCTATAAATCTTCATCAGATGAAGTCCAGCTTTGTGACGAAAACGTAATACTCGTGAATAGCGTTAATGTGTGGTGGATTCTTTGTGCTTTTGGTACACCTTTATGTGGTCGAGTGCTTCGTTTAATAAATTCCTGGTTTAATTTTTTCAACTTTTCAAGTTTGTTTCCTGATTCTACGTCCGTTTTTGCTTATTGGTTTAAAACAAAGTCTTTCAGCATAATAAAAGTTTTATTTTTTAATGATCCAAGATTATTATGGTTCCAAAAAGAAACTATGCAGAGAATAGCTATTGAAGGAGGAGAGATAAACATAAATTTTAGTAGCACCTCTTGAGTGTGAATAGAAGTGTTGCACAGTTTAGACCATACACATTTTGAACAATATCGTATACACTAAAGCCAACATGCTACCCATTTTCACTTGCATGCATCTTTTTAAATTTATTCCTTAGCCCTGTCATCCATGGTACTGACTATTTATCAGACTAAAGAAGATGAATCTTGTTACAACCATGTTTCCGAGACTTGAGTGGAAATCCAGGCTGTTAAAGATAACCCACACATACAGTCAAAGTACTAGGAAACTTTGAAACTTCTTTGCCTAGACCACAATTCTCTAGAAAATATTACCCATAATTTGCAAGTTGAGAACATATATACGCAAAACACAAGTAACTTGACTTTGTACAGTTTCTGTGCAAATAAACCAAATAGTAAAATCTCTTAAAGCATTCCCACATCTCACTTTCCTTATAGTCACTGCTCCTCAGATGTAGAGTACTCTAATACAACAATTATGACCTGTTTCATGCTTTCTCTGGAAGCCTGCAAAATGAAAGAATATAAAAAAATACTATTCAAACATGCACATAATTCCTCTATAGACTGAGGAACAATACATAACTAGCTGCTACCTCAAGCAGTGAAGTTCAAGCAGGAAGTACAGGGTAAATCTCATATCAAGCAAAAGTATGTTCACCAATAGGCAAGCACAGTTTTACTCTAACTGCAATAAACTTTTGTTTTATTAAAGTTATCTTTTTACTCCAAGGCTTAGGTTCATAGGTTCATAAGTAGGTACTTGGCTATCTGCCCTGAGGCATTTATAAGCCTAGCCAGAATGTGTTGGCTTTTGCTGCCCACTCAGATTAGTTCCCTGTGCCTCTGTCCAGCAGAGCCACTGAAGTGATCCCCGGGGTAAACTTTCTGTTTCCCATCCACTCGTGAAGGTTTCTCTTGAAGAGTGCTAGTGAGGAGCTCTGCCTAATGTAGATTGGAATCTTGTTCCATTCATGGGAAGTCTCTGGGACAGGAATCTATCCCTCCAGCACATCCTATTTATTGTTGTGGTGAGGTTTAGATCCCTAGAGCATGTGGCTCAAGGGGATAAGGTTTTCTTTAGGTGGAGCATGTCCATCAATTCTGGACATGGCCTTATATGTCAGGCAGAGATCACCTCCGAGCAGGCAGTATGCAAATGAGTACAGCTGGAGTTTCTTCAGTCGAGCTGCATAGAGCATCTGTTTGAGGCCAGTGATCCTGTTGGTGAGGTACTTCTGCAGTCTTTCCAGCTGTTACAGGTGTCTTGTAAGGTACATCCCAAATGGGGCATTGTACTCTATGATGGGTCTGATGAGTGATGAGTAGAGGGGCACAATTACCTCTTTTGATCTGGATGCAAATCCTTTTGTGATTAGGTGGGCCACATAGAAGGATTTTCTAACCACTTTGGCAATGTGATTATCAAAGGAGAGATTACTATCTACTTGGGTCCCCAGATCCCTTATTACATTTTCCATATTTAGGGGACTACTGCCTATGTGGTAGTTTGTGGGTACTTTGTTATTTCCAAAGGAAATAACTATTCACTTTTTGGCATTTAGCTTGAGGCCATGATTTTGACACCAGGTATCCGTCTCAGTGAGACCCTTTTGGAGGATGTCTGTGTCAGCTGATAAGTCAATTATAGCCCCTAGTTTGTAGTCTTCTGCAAACTTGGTCAGCCAGAGTCCTCCTGTGCTTGTCTGTACCTCTGGGAAGTATATGCCGAACACGATGGGTCTTAGGACTGAGCCCTGGGGAATGCCACTTGTAACCGGTTTATAGTCAGACCTAGCTCCCGCAACTCTCACCATGTGGGTTCTGTCCATGAGTCAATTGGCAATCCATCTTGTGACATAAGGGTGTATGTTCAGGATGGTGAGCTTGTCTATAATACCAGAATGGGGAATGGTGTTGAAGGCCTTGTGAGGTCTAGGTAGGCTGTGTGTACCACCTCTCCCTCGTCTATAGCCTTGGTAACTGTCTCAAGGAAGTTCACCAGGTTTAGGAGGCATTAACAAAGCCGAACTGGGTAGGGTCCAGTGTTTGGAGGTTCCCAATGTCTCTGTTAATGAGTTCCATGATGATGTGTTCCATAGCCTTGCAGACCAAGCTAGTCAGGCTTATAGGGTGATAGTTCCCAGGGTCTCTTGTGGCTCCACCTTTGTGGAGTGGAATAACTGTTGCTGTGCACACTCTTTGGGTACGTAGCCTGTGGAGAGGCCAAGTTTGAACAGTGTGTTTAGGTGAGGGGTTAATTCATCTTTGAGCTTGTGTAGGACACAGCCCGGGACACCGTCCAGTCCCATTGATGCTGTGTTTTTGCATTTGGAGAGGGCTATTTTAACTTGAGTGTCTGTGATTTCAGGGGCTCTACATTCTTCTGGCATGGTTATGGGCCCTTTTGGGGGTGAGAGGGGGGTGAAGTTTGCACTGAACCTGCCTGCCAGGATGTTGGCAATATTGGTTGGTTCAGTGTATTTTGTGCCATTCTGCACTAACTCCAAGCAGATCTGAGCATTACAACTTAGATTCTTGACATAGCTAAAGAATGCCTTGTGGTTATCTTTGGAGTCCTTGGCAAGTTTTCTTTCAAAGCTCACCTTGGACGATTTTATGAGGGATCGTAGTTACTTATACTGATTAGGGATGTCTTCCCTTCTTGGGATTTTACTCTTTTCTGTACTAGTTTCCTCCTTCTATTGTATAGCTTGTTTATGGCAGGGGTCCAACAGACTGATTTCCTTTTCTTGGAGGAGTGAGTCTTGGTTTTGCTTGAGATAGCATGATCCATGCATTCTTGCAGGTGCCTGTAGAATGCATTAGTAAAGGATTTTGCAGCTTGGACAATGTTATCCTTTAGCATGGGGGCTTTGAAAATTTCCACCTCAGTCTTAAGTAACGTACAATTTGCTTTAGAAAAGCTTTTCACAGTGGTTTCCTTGTCCGGGGGTGAGGGCGGAATGTGGATATCCAAAGTGATTTGTTTATGGTCAGATCTAACCAGCGAGGGATTGACCTCCGGTGTGGAACACCGGTCACCCATGATGGTGATGACCAGGTCCAATATGTTGTCACCTCTGGTGGGAGTGTTGACCAGTTGTTTCCAGTGTGTTTGCGTTTATAAATTCTAGGAAATGTTGGGCAAGGGAGTTAGTACTTGAGTAGTTCTCTCAGTTAATGTTTGGATAGTTGAAATAACTCAATATTAGGGTGTCTGGTAGGACCTTTATGTTACCCAGTGTTTCCAGAAATGTGGAATGGGAGTCCTGGGACATGGTGGGTGATCTGTAGCAAGCTACAATTTAAATTGCAGTTTTGCCCGTTGTTAGTTGCATGTGGATAATCTCTGAAGCATCGTGCTGTGCCACTAACCTGGAGGTGTGGGCATCCTTAATGAATATGGATACTCCCCCGCCTTTCGTATTTTAGTCCGGGTTCTATTGCCGAAATGTATGGTATGAGTTGTAGCCTGGTAGTGCTGGGGTGCTCTCTGTAGCCTTAAGCCAGGTTTCTGTTACTGCACATATATCGATTTTTTCCACACTGAGGCGTGCCTCGAGTGCATGCATTTTGAGGTTTAGACTTCTGGCATGGAGTAGTATTACCCACAGATTTTTGTTACTTGTGCTATTTATGGTGGTGTGTTTGTCTTTTGAGCCTTGCCTAAAAAAAGGCAATATGGGGGTGGTAAGAGCCTTGGCAAGTATTCAAAAGCCTAAGGGTGACAGGTGCAAACCATCTCTAGCGAAGCAGCGTGGCTTGTCGAGCATGTCATCCCAGACAGACAGACACTGGATGCCCTTTGAATAACACCAGAAACTTAGTCAATTGTTGAAATTGAGAATTTTTTCTTTATACCATGGTATCATTCTTGGTGAGAGCACGATGCTACTCAGGGTCAGCGTCATAACAGCTGGGCTACGTGATCAGAGAGCTCTTCCATGTCGCTTTTCATGCAGTCCAGGGAGGTATGGTTCAGGTCATTCACACCAACATGGACAATGACAGAGTCATATTTGTACTTGTTCTGGAGTGACCTGAGTGCTTGTGTTATGTGGCGGATCCTGGCACCCGACAGGCAGTTAACAGTAACCTTCTCCTTATTCAGCTTAGTGAGTGGGACGTCAGTGTGCCTGACTATAGAGTCACCTATTACTAGTATGTTGGGTATGTTATTTTACCTTGAGGGCTGTTATTGCATGGCATACTGGTTTTGTGAAGTATGTGTTTCATAGTTTGTGTTGGGGGGTGGAGGTTGCTTGGATGTCTGCTCTGGAGGGCTCTGTTGCTTTTGCAGATTTTTTTTAGAGACTCTGAGTATGTTTTTGTGTATTTATGTGTGTTTTTTACCGGTGCTGGTTTAATGGGTCGATGTGAGCCTGGTGGTGTGATGCCAGTATTTCCCTTCTCCTCTTGACTGTCTGATCCAGTCTTGGGTTGAGAGAGCTTAGCCTCCAGTTTGGCTGTATAATTGCATCTCTTGCATGTATTGGTGTTTGGTGGTAAGAGGAGAGGGTTGTCTGTGTACATGAGGCAGTTTTTACATTGCCTCAAAATGCCCAGATTCACCAGTTGGACTGAAGAGGACACCTGAAACTGCCCTTTGGACATGCCTGGATAGGTACAGTAAACTGTTTTACTGAATGGCTGGTAAAGTCGAATAGAGAGCCTTGTCCTTCTGTAGTGCTAGGGTTTATAAGTGCTTGTTATGAGTTTTGAGCAAGTGCCAGACTGAGAAATGAATGGTTTGAATGCTAAAGTTGAAAGTTTGTCTAGTTCCAAGGGAAAAGTTGAAGAGGAGATTTTGTGGAGCCGGGAATAGTTATACCCTAGCTAACCGGCACTGCCCAGCGCGCAAAACCAGGCAAATGCATATTTTATAGCAGGGAAATGAAAGAGATAGATATTAGCACAAAACGGTAAATAAACTACTACTTTCTGACCTGAAACCACCCCTCCAGAGACAGATAGGCTGGTCAAAGCTCCCCTCTCTGACAGGTGAACAGAGAAACTTCCTTCTATCCAAGTAAGGTATGGGCAAACAAAGAGATTTGTTACAGCCTTGCATTTAGCACTAACCTGAAAACTGAACTATACTATCCTAGAAAGGTAGAAAACAATATATATATATATATATATATATATATATATATATATATATATATATATTTTTTCAGAAAATAAAGCGGATACAATCAAAAAAATACTTTAATTGTGCATAAATATCTCAGTTCAGAGTTGTAGTCAATGCCCCTAGTAATAAAGTAAAAAGAAACACAAATACAGTAAAAGTGCAATATATATATATATATATATATGTATATATATATATATATATATATATATATAAAACAATAGAAAATTAATAATCTGATTTAAACAAGTTACCCAATTAACCAGAAAAAAACTCAAAACTGAGACCTGTTCCAGCAGTCTTCAATCAGACAAGTTTTAACTGCACACGCCAGCTACTAGGGTGCAGGGGAACCTTCTCCAAAAAAGATGGCCTGGATCAGTGCTCAAGTTATACAAACAAAGCTAGATTCAGCAGGCCTGAATCTGGTCCTATGCTACACAACAAGGCACACCAAATTTCAGAAAGAAACAGTTCGAATAAGCAGGCACAATAAGCCTGTGACCAGAAATTCCCAGCTCAGAAGGGCAGAATCAAGCCTCTCTTCCCACAAGAGTGCAGACCACAAACCTTCTTAATGTAGAATAACTGGCCTGAAGCCCAAGTGCTTAAACCAGAACTAATACACTTTTAGAATAGCAGACACTGAGCTTTCAATCAGCAATTCCCAGATTAGAAGGATGTAAACTACCTGTCCTGCCACAACAGTGCAGACCACAAACCTTCTTAATGTAAAACAACCGGTATGAAGCCCAAGTTCTTAAACCAAAAGACTTAGAATAACGGTTACAGTTTAATCAGGCTACTACCAAGCAGTAATAAATGCAGCAGAATAAATACAACTGAGTACTTTTAAGAAGAGGCAAAAGCAAAATAAAGTAGGAGGAAACAAATACAGTAAAAGCAGATGATTTTTTGTTTTTTGTTTTTTGTTAGTAAAGTGCAAGGAGAAATGAAGGAAGAACCTAAGTGGGTTGGCCTTCTCAAATCTTCTCTCTGTATTATGTAGAGTGAACACTAGACTCAGAATAAGATCTCACTGTATTCGGTTAAGTGAGCAAATGAGATGGACTCAGGAGAAGTGTACAAATAGAGACTTACAGGAGGGGCGGGGAATTCCAGAGCCACCAACACTAACACCAAAACAAGAACAGGGAGGTTGGGTGGGGACAAAAAAGAAGAAGAATAAGTACAGTTGTACAGATTACAGAGATATTAAATCAAAATGCAGACAGAAAAATGAGAATAAACACATCTTTTCTCAATATCACAGCTGGCAGTAGGTCAAACTTTCTGCAACAGCCTGAGCAACAGGTATATCTGATTTAAAACACAGGACATAAATCAAACAATACAGATGCAGGAATACTTTTGCTGGATTAAACTAGTTCTGAAAATTTACTGCCACCAAGAAAATAGACAAGGCCTCCAGAC
>NC_056746.1:1225677354-1225687354 GCF_019279795.1 Protopterus annectens | reverse complement strand
AGTGATAACAGGGTGGTGAATCAGATATGCCCCCCCATAATGGGTTATGGTATTTTGCCGGAAGAAATTTTAGAGACTAGAGGACTAACAACAGAGACTAGGAACACAGTGCAATTTAATAAAGCCGTATTTTGGAATATAATTAGGATTTCAAGTAAGTTAAAGACAATATTTAGAAATTTTGGAATATTTTCAGTTTGAACCTTAGTAGATTAAAGATATTTTCTGAAACACTCATAATTGCATACAAGAAGGCTAAAGGTCTCAAAGAAATTTATGAAAACAGTTTCTCACATGCTAGCTCAACAAGAAAAGCCCATATGGGCATCTGTTAGTATGTTCATTCCAAATACTGTCCATCTATACCCAATATGGACCAATTTTATTTAGTAGCTCACAATAAACAACTTATGGCTAATAAATATTACAACTGTTTTAGAAGAGCTGTTGTAAATATAGCTATCTGTAAGGCTTACACTTACTTTGGAAAAGCTGAAGGGCCCATTAAAAATGTATTCATGAACATTTATATGGTATTACTAAAGGGATGGAAACTAATGCATTATTTAAACATCTTAGGATTTTTGAGAGTGTTGAGTTTTTATTTTTTGTACATGAACTGGTACCCTTAGTCCCATGAGGTCAATGGAAGATTAGAATAGAGTACCAGAAACTGTACTGGCAATTACTTTCAAGAGCCACTATACCACCCTGTTTGAAAGAACAAGTCTCCGTTGGACTAACATTAAAAATGAGGGCAGCTAGATTGTAAATTTGAGGTTAGTCAAACTGACATTTTTTTATTTATCTTCTCCTGCATTTATTTATGCATATACACTTTATTTTGCACTGAGTTATTCTATATTGAGCTATTTTTGAAATGGCTGGCCATTATTTTTTTTTTTTACTTTTGATGTTTGTATGTTTATTTTTTGACAAAAGTATGGGTGTCTTTACTTGTATTTAACCATATGCACCTTGAAGCTATGCTATGTGGTATTAATCTAATCTGTATTCCCATATAAACTTGATTGAGTTTTTTACTGTCTGCTTATACCACTTCTCACTTATATGTATGTGTTTTAACATTTATGATTACTGTTGCCCTATTTTATTACATACATTACTAAGTGGAGTTTTTCAGTTCTGTCATTTTTTTGTTTCACTTAAGAGATTGATGTTCTGATTACTTTATCAATTAAGTATTTTAATGCTCTTGACTTGGGAGGGTGGCCTAATGGTTAAGGTGTTTGCCTTGCAAACACAAGGTGCAAGGTTTGAGTCTCACAAGGGATAATTGGCTTGGCTTAAAATGGCTCGCAAGGGCAGTTAGCGTAGTACTAATCTATGAACCTATGACCAATGAGATTAGTAGGGTTTAGCATTCAAATTATGCTAGTGTTTTTGTATCCTTAGTTCGGATAAAGCCCTATGTTGGAAAAGAATGAAAGCACTCAACTATTAAATAGGATTACTTTAAGCTCGAGTTGCATTCTTGTGTTCTGTTTTGAACAGTTTTCCATTTTTATTTCAATGCAAATTATTGAGCTTTGAGATGCTTTGTTTTTCTGGACTTCTAGCTTACTGCTCATTGTTGCAGGAATTTGTTTGGTTACAACTTTTATTTTTTTTCTGCATTACCGCTTTCTTTTGGGACTTACACTTTTGCCCATCAACAGGGCCTCAGTGACTAGTAGTATAATTACACTATTATAAATATACTCTTATAATAATAGTATACTAATAGTGGAAAACTCCAGGCCCACATGCAGTAGCTAACTTTTGGCTTAAAGTATTAACTTCTTTGCATGAGGATTTACTCATGAGTAATAACTATTTATATGCGCACCCTGAACACACACTGCACTGGTTAACAACAGGAAAAACAATGCTCTTACTTAAGAGTGAACCTGCACGCTACACTAAAAAATATAGACCAATAACTTGTCTTCCAACAATGTATAAACTATACATGGGAATTGACACCGACAGAGTTTATAGTCATTTAGAAGATAACTCAATTATGGCAGTAGAACAAAAGGGCAATAAAAGAAAGTCATAAGGAACAAAGGATCATTTGTTGGTAAAGTTATAGTGGAGAACTGTAAGAAGGGGAAAAATCTAAGTATGTCATGGTTTGACTACAGAAAAGCATTTGATAGTATCCCACATTCATGGATAAAAGAGAGCTGAAAAATGTATAAGGTACACCCAACACTGATTGACTACATTACAGTAACTATGAAACAGTGGCAGACCACTTTGCAATTAAGCCATGATAAAGGACAGATTATTATCCCAGGGATAAAAATTGAAAGGGAGATATTCCTGGGTGACTCTCTGTCACTGTTACTATTCTGCCTTGCATTAATCCATTAAGCTGTTTACTTAACAGCTTAGGCCATGGCTACAATTTGACTTCTAGAAAACAACAAAGTCTAATGACTTATCTTCTTCTCTTTGTTGATGATTTAAAACTCTATAGCTCATCAGACGAGGAACTGAAAGCACAGCTGCAGGTTTTCAAAACTTTTTCAGATGATATAAGAATGTAATTTGATCTTATAAATGTGCAAAAGCAACCTTTAAAAAAAGGAAAACTGCTGCACCAGGAAAACATCAGTTTGGGATAAGAATATGATTTTAAAAGAACTTGAGCAAGAGGGAGTGTAGAAATACTTGGGAATTGGTGAAGTATCAGCGATAAAATATAAACAAATGTGAATAAAGCTCAGTAAGGAGTACTTTAGAAGACTTAAATTAATCCTGAAAACAGCATTGACATCTAGGAACAAGATCCAAGTCATAAATCAATGTGCTCTTCCTGTCCTAACTTATAGTTTTGGAGTGATTGACTGGCCCCAAAATGTGTTGGATAGATTGGATATTAAATCAAGAAGGGTGCTTCATGCTCACCATATGATTTATAAAAATCAGTGTATACCAAGATTATACACTCCCCATTCGGAAGGAGGGATGGACCTCCTTGAAACTGATTACATGTATAGATTTGTAATCGTGGGACTCCACACATATCTACTGACCTCACAAGATCCAAAGTTTTGAAACATGAGGAGAATAAATCTAAGATGACATCTCTGCTTAATTTAGCAGAAGCATATCAACGTCAAGCAGGAATGGAAATCAAACCAGAAGTGGATAAAAACCAGGCAGCAACTGAATGTGCTAAAAAAGAAAAGAAAGAATATAAGGTGAAGGATCAGATGAGAAGGCAAGAAATGTGGATAAAACATAAATATAGTTGCAAGTACAGAAAACTTCTAAAAGAGCCTCATGCTGGTCAAGAACAGATGCAGGAATGGTTAAGGAGAGGTGAATATACCAAAAAATGAAAGGTTAATATTGTCAGTCCAAGACAGTGGGCTATGTACACACCGGTTTACAAAGTCCATTGAACATGTGGGAGAAACAGACATATGTAGGTTTTGTAAAACCGAAATGGAAACAGTCACACATCTTGTTGCTGATTGCAACACACTAATGGCAGAGAGACTGTATACTGAAAGGCATAATAATGTGGCTAGACTGTTACACTGAAGACTGTGCAAACATTATGGTATCGAAGTGGCTGAAAAACACTGGAAACATGAGCCACAAAGAATCATATAAAATGAAGAAGTTTATATCACATGGGATCACCCAATACCAAGAGGTCAAAAGATAGATGCTAGAAAACCGGATGCAGTGGTCCAAGAAAAGAAGACAAAAATAGCATTAATCATTGAAATCACCACACCGAGTGACTACAGTGTCTTTCGTACAGAGACACAAAGTCATAAAATACCTTGATCTGCAGGCAGAAATGAGAGCCATGTGGAAGAAAGATACCCAGACAGTTTCAATAGTAGTAGGAGCAACTGGCCTTATAAAAAATAATTTACAATCGTATTTAGATATGTTAGCAATTTATGTAACACTGTATGAATTGCAGAAGTAAACTGGGCACATTGCGGGTGCTGCGAAGAGCACTTTTGGCTGACATCAAAGAGTGAAACAATACTAATTTCATTAAGTAATCGTACTTTGACTTAGGAATGGGGTCCATTCCATCATGGCATTAGAAACCCAAAAGACTTGCTGAAATTAAAAACCCCAGAAACACTAATATACTTTCAGATGGTAATTATTTGTGTAGAAAGTAAATTTAAGTATTGTTTTTAAATTTAAAATAAGTTCATTTTTAAATAGAGTAGCATTATAATCCCTGCTACATCCTATTCTTCAGCACTTTTAGAAGAGTTGTGAACTGGACATTAGACATGTTCTAAAACAAAAACAATAAGTTCTAATTTAACCTTACACAAGAGCAACATCAAATATTCAATGAAATAATTCCAGCTCTGATTTAAAAGTTAAGAAACTGGGGAACGGGGGATACTGTAATTATGGACAAACTGATTATATTCCTACAATGTTCACTATTTTATATGATTATGCCTATCGTGAGGTTTCCTTGAATAAAATTCATATTATCTATTACAAAATAGATTTTTTACATGATTTGTTAATGCAGCGACAGGCTAATGCTGACATTTATAAATTTTTATATACTGATTATCTGTTTTTTCCCTCAATTTTTGACATCCGCAAAATCCACAAAGACTTGGTGAATCCTCCTCTCAGGCTTATTGTGTACACTGGGAAGTCCAAGACTCACCCAATAGCAACGTTTTTGAGCTCAAATTGAAAGAGGAGACTAAGGGGCTTAGTTATTCATGAAACAACTCTTGGGACTTTTTGTCAAAATGTACCAAAGTGACATTCAGTGACTGTATTATTTTTGTCACTGAGTATGTTACAGATTTGTTTACATTAATTCCACATACCACAGGATTAGCGTGGCTCTATGTATTTCTAACTGACCAGATGAATTTTACTGGGAAAGAAGCTAATACTGTGGTGGAATTGATGGAAACTTTGCTAAGTAGCAGCTTTATATACCTTGAATGGCAATTTTTTTGTAAAAGAATAGGAATTTTTGATAGAAACGGCATGTACTTCCTTATTAGCAAATATGATGATAGCACAGTAGGAAACTAAGTTTGTTTTTAATTGTGTGGTTGTGGATTCATGGGTATTGTATACTCATTACCTGAATGATATTTGTATTTTTGGGTTGACTCAGTCAACAGGATACACACATTTACTGACTACATTAATTCCACCACTATTTTTTCCATTTACTTATTCTATGGGTCTAGACCTTATTAATTATTTAGATGTTGAGATTAAGAAAGATTATGAAGTGCAGAGGCTTCTTTTGAATGCATTTAGGAAGCCTTCCTATTCAAATTTATTTCTTTATTTTAGTAGTTGCCACCCAAGACACCAAAAGAAAGTTGTGGTAAAATACCAACTAGTTAGGTTTGCCAGAATGGTATCAGGTTATTTATTTTAGAATGTCATAAATTAAAGGACATGTTTTTGAGGTGAGGGCATACTTTTTCCTTTATCAAACATATTTTAGATGAAGTTACATTAGAGTCAAACTCGAGTATGGGATAACAATATGGAAACCTTATAAGAAAACAAGCATGAATAAACTGGAAAGAGTACAGTAGAAATATACCAAGGGTATCTATGGATGTGAAGATTGAAGTTATTATGAAAGACTAAAATATCTGAACTTGTACAGTGTCTCATAAGTATCTAAGAGGAGATTTTATTCAGGTATATAGGGCATTTAGAGACAACTACCTGTGGGGATGTTTGGGGTTATCAAAAATTAATAAAGAATCATCAGACAACATACATAGGAGATAAAATGATAGATGATAGAAATTCTGTTGGTATGAGAAGTGTACTAATTGATTCTCTGACAGAGTAGTTGATGCATGGAACAGACTACCAAATTTCATTAAAGCAAGCGCTAGGTTAGATGTTTTAAGAACAGCCTGGATACTTATTATGGGAACAAGTGTTTTTGGTATATTGGCAGGCCAGAAGGGCATTAATGCCATGCTAAATATTTGTATGCATTTATGTATGTTATTTATAAAAGTAAAATAGGTTTTTAACTGTCTTTGTTGAGAGGTGAGACCAGCAGTTTGAGTATTATTGGCATTGTCAAAATTGGAGTAAAAAAGATTATGGGTGACATGTCGAGGGATATACGGAGGTCAAAACTTTGACTAATATGGACACTAACAAAATTAAATAAAAAAAGAACACTAGTGACATTGTGAGTAGTAAATTGGACTCTAATTTGTCCAACAATTGTTACCAACTTTAGTATTGATAACCCTACTATAGCTAATATTATTGACAAGAACTGAGCACTGTTTAGGAATAACTCTGAATTGCTTAACAAGTCTGGCATAAAAGCTTGTGTAATGTATAAATGAGGAAGGTGTCTTAAAGATTTTTTTGAAACGGAGTTACAAAAAAAATATGGAACTTATAAGTGTGGGAGCTGCAATCAATGTAGCAATATTTTGGTAGCAGTCAGTGTTATAGATGACATTATCTCTACTGAGGCTAGGGGACTGGTTAACTACAACATTAGGGGTTATTTACCTAGCTGGATGCTGCTAGTGTGCTGGGTTTTACACTGGTAAAACTGAAAGGAAAATAAAACAGCCCGTGTGTGAACATTTTTACGACATAAGCAATCAAAAGGGTACAAATGCTCTGTATAGACAAATATCTATCCCCAAGATCATAATTTAAAATTTTTGATTTAGAAAAGGTGGATATGAATCCCAGAGGCTTGAGGTTTGATTTTTGAAAAAGAGGGAAGTGTGGTGGCAGCTTTATCTTAATGCAGAGAATTTCATGGGGGTGAATGACATAATATCAGTTCCTTGTCTTCTTATGTTAAAAATGTATCAAATATGACCATTTTGGTAAGTAAGAACTTATCAAACATGACTGTTTCTTAGAAAAATTTAAAGTGTTTAGGTCCAAATGTTTTTATGATATTTTTAGGCTTTTTAAATAATTAACTGGTTTCATTTTGTTATTTATAAGTGGAACAGGCAAACTTTCAAATTGTTTCACATGAGAGATGGTTCTCATTGAACTAAACATGTCATGTGATTTATAAAAAGATTTAGATATTTTAAACTGACTCACTTATTCTGAAGAATTTCCTATTTTAATAGGATGAACTACTCAGTTTGTATTCATTGTGTAGCCTGCTGTAAGTTTCTGTAATAAACTGAGTGGTGGTGCATTTATGTCTCACTACATGTGTGTTCTTTGTATTCAATAGTTTGAACTTCCTTGGTATTTTTCTTGTTTAGGTCAAGAGTGTGTTCCAACTATTTATTAGAAAAACAACAACAAGTTAAGCATTTTTCGTCCCCTCAAGGTCTTCATCAGAACCTGCAGACACTTACCTTGTTGTTGTTTTTCTAATAAATGGAACACACTCTTCACCTGGACAGCGTATGGTTCATCATGGTTATTGGTACTTTACTGCACAGATTGCACACAAAGGTGGTTATTTTTCTTCTTTCCTAGATAGATAAGCCCCGGGATTCATGAAGCTCGGCGCAAGGACAGCGTTAGCCTTGCGCCGACTGTGCAGCGTAGAGATGGCGTAGCAGCACCACATGCATATTAATGAAAGTGCGCTGCAGCAACATCCACATGCATAGAAAATGTGCGCGAGTGCAGGGGGCATGTCTAAGCGCTGCACGGAGGCATGAACATGTCGGCTGCATTTGTGCAACCTAAAATGCTGACTAGTACAGCCTGCCTCTAACAGTAATCACTCCTGTCAGTGTCAGTGGATACTGAAATGTATGCAAAGCATACAAGACAGCTTTGTGAACACCCAAAATAAAAAGTAAACACAAAGGCACGTAGCTGAATATTGAGCCCCTGTCCCTCGAACAAATAACATTTAAAACTCCGTGCCCGTATTCCATTGTAGTGTTGATTTTTATACCAAGTGGAAGCGAAATGCAGCATGTTTGTGCACCACTGCCCTTTGCTAAGCCTAGCCCAATGTTTAAGGTTACCAACTGTCCCACTTTGTGAGGGACAGTCCCTCTCTGGGCAGTTGTGTCCTTAGCAAAAATATTACAAATGGCAAATGTCCTGCGATTGTAGGACATAATTATGTCCGATATGTGTTGTAATAGTTCCATAAAATAATTATTTCTGTATCTAAAATACCTAAATGTTACAAGAAACATAATAAGCAAGTAAACTACTACAAGAATAAGCTTTCACGTAGGCATAAAAGTAAAGCACTATCCTTTGTACTGACCGTGGGTATGTGTCGGCCTGTAAAATCTGATGTGTGTCTCGAAAATGTCCTACTTCAGCCAATTGAAAAGGTGGCCACCCTACCAATGGTCAGAGCATTCACTCAATAACTGCGCATTCGCGTTCCAAGTTGTCCTTGTCTGGATGGCCCAATGAAGAATGGATATTACCCGGGTCTACCTATCATGTCATGAAAGATAAGTATTTGCGTGTACCTATGTGCATGAAGTACAGCATGTGGAAGATCAAATATGCTAGGGTTGTCATCACAACCATATTGGTACCAGAGATATGTAGAGTACACAATGTGTTCTGTTGTCTGTGGCATGGGCTATCAACCAGAGAAGGGATGGATGGTGTTTGTGGAATATGGGGGGGGTGACGGGTAATGTAATAATTCACCAAGGGGAGACTGGGTCGGATGTACAATAGGTGAACTGGAGATGTACGAGGAAGCAGTGGGTGAATCAGAAAGGAAACCAAAGAACATACATTCACATCTGCAATACACCCTGACAGGCCATACTGCAGAACACAATCCCACAAACATATGAACATTAAAATGTGCAATACACATGTTCAGAAACATTACCGACTCACACCCACATAATGGTCTGGCCTGAACTGAGCCATCCAACCCCAACACACCTGGATACATAATTGAATACCCATCATCCCCTCCACAGCACACCACCCCCCCTTGCTAAACATCCACCAAAACCACCCATACTCGGGCTGCTAGCTTGGCACAGCCATATCTGCACATAGTGCCCCCTACCCATATCTAGTAGGCAGTCTCACCCTAGGCAGTCTCAGGCTTGCAAACTAGGTATCCCTTGCATGTATAACCCTCCTTCATTTTTGTAAAGCCAAAAGAATTGGAGTCATTGGTGTCCACAATTTTTGGCCATCCCTCATGGGATAAGTGTTTGTTCTAAAGATTATACCTGGTGGCACGACACAATGTCCAGCCCTGTAGACAACCAGACACAAGTTGCATTAGCAGTAGTTGTTCACAACCCTGCTCAGCCTCCAGCTGGTCCTCATGCACATTTTAATGTTCATCATGGGTATACATATAAATGAAGCAGAACACCAATAGTGCAGTGGTTAGAGCATCCGCCTAATGAACAGGCATTCACAGTTCAAGTTCGACTATAGCACATATCATTTTCCTTGTGTCATTCTGCTGTAAAACCGACATTATAACATGTAAAAGTGAATGTGAGTATCGCATGGGACGATTAATCAGATCCCTTCAATCAAAGTGGTACTGTCATAATGAATAAGGCACAAGTAAGCACAAATAAGTGGCAGTAAACATATGTAACACACAGTAAGAATATGTGAGTGCACTTGCACGGGTGTAAGCAGTGCCCAGCGTAGGAAATGTATATACGTATGCACAGATGTGATATATATATACATATATATAAATATTTATATATATATATATATATATATATATATATATATATATATATATATATATATATATGAAGAATGAACATCGTAACAATAAAGCATAGACAAGGGATGTGAAGGGAATCAAGAGCAACTATGGTATTATATAGTGCTGTAAGCGTATGTCATAAAATGCTGCCCAGGAGTGAGCAGAGCACTGCTACTCACACCACTGGCAAGGTTTTACCAGTGGAAGTAACATCATTGAATTGCTAAGTCTACTTTACACACAGACAGAAAGTTGTCCCTGTTGGGACTACCAAAAATTGTAAAGCGCAAAAGGCCGTAATCTATAACC
>NC_056746.1:1225614854-1225672354 GCF_019279795.1 Protopterus annectens | reverse complement strand
ATACTGTAGGCATGTAATCCAATGTAATAGGGATCACAAGGTAATATTGTGGTCCTCACTCCCACCCAGGGGTGTGAGTGTCAGATGCAAGCACCAATGTTGGTGCATTTGCAAGTGCGGGAGCGAGCAGGTATAAGCCTGTTTGGCTACCAATATATGAGTATTGCACTGGTAAAGCAATGTAAAGGCTAACCGAGTGTAAGAAGCTGTAACCAGAGGTTAGCATTGCTTAACACCACGCAAACCCATGCACACCCGCTCACAACTGCTTTAATGTGCCTTACTCCCTCCGTATCCAATGGCCTTGTTCTGCCCTGCAACCAAATAAACAGCCTCTGCAAGACTTGGAACCAGGACCCTGCACACACAGCTAATGTGATTTACCAATACGCCATAGCAGATATACAGACAATGGACAGTACCACAAACATATCATACAAAGCAGTCATTAAACAGTATAGGAATGTATCCCATCATGTAGATGTATATGTGAGTGTTTATGTCCCACATATAGGTATATACATATATAGAAATATATCAGGAACATACCATGTGGCAACAAAGAATTACAAATGAAGTAAACGGGAAATGCCAGTGACGCCTGTATTATGTAGTGGTGCTGTCCTGTGTAATCTCAAGACTCCCTCAGACAGACATGTCATTCATACATGCAAACAGTTGTACATTGGTCGTATACATCACTCTGTGCATGTAATGTACATTAACACAACAGTACTTGTCCAATCATTATGTGTGAACAGTACTCTTGCAAGGTGCTGTGTGCAACATCATCATCATGATAAAGGTAAATGGGGTAACCATAGAGGGACTGGTAGGGTTGTGCGCACAATGGGGTCATCCTCATAATGTGTACCAGGACCACTTAGGAGTGATGTGCATACCAGGATCGTGTGCCTGCGGGACAGGGGTGAGGATAACAGGAGTATGTTGTGATGCATATTACAAGGGTTACATGTGTCCAGTGGGCACGTGTGTGAAATGGACAGCTATGTAAAGGGCAGATGTTGTCCTAGGAACCAATTGGCCATATGTTCTGTAGGATGAGGGTTGGATGTGGGGGAAGGAGAGTAGTTATGGCTGTGGAGGATAGGTAGGGTAGGATCACAGACAAGACAGGATACAGGGTCGGTATATGACACATGTTGGGGGATACACCTTGGATGGGGATGGGTGTTCGGCATTCAAAATCCCAAGGGAACAGCCACTACACCTAAACAGCTGCAAATGAGGCAGTGCTGGTGGATATCCAGGAGGGGCAGCATCAACCTGTAAATGTGACACCCCACCCTTGAGCTTGCATATCTGGCTTCAGAACCCCTTAGTGAGCCCCCAATGCAACACGCCTGGGACTGCACAACAGCAGACATGTACCTGTCTGGTCCTGCTCCCAGGGGGGACATGCCCCATCCTCAGTGGTGGTACCACCAGAAGGTGGTGCAGAGCCAACATAGGTTGATGTCCAAGGCTGGGCTCCATATGTGCTGGTGCCCGGTGCCATGGTCAGCTGAAGTGAGACAGGAGGTTCTGCCTGGACCTCCCAACCCATGCAGCCTATGGTGTTGAAGTATAAACCCACATATGGCTTAGTGATAGACAACAGCATACAGGATTACCTACAACAGTATGCATAGATATCACCTTCAACCCAACACAACAGATGGTATACATTTGCAGAGGGAGCACAATACATGCATAAATGCTGCATGACATCTGTACAATGTGTAGCAGATGTGTGACCGCAGCTATGAACAGTTGCCCATTATTGGCTTTTCACTGGGAACCCCAGACAGTGTCTGTCATACCACTGTTTCATGTGACATATGTCCAGTTAGGGATGCAATGGCAGTAACACATCCCTATCATCATGTACTGTCTGTAATCCTCACACTATGCTTCTGCTGTGCACAGATATGTGTTCAGTGTGTAACACAGGAAACAAATAGTTCCACACACTGACCAGTTCCCAGATGGCCCTACAGATGGGGGTCCCTCACGAACAGAGTACTGTCATGTTTGTATTAAAACATGCAGAATAGCCATTACTACACACAACATGTTAAACAGGCAGTAGTCTCAATGCAGCATAGTTACACTTACATGCTGTAGTCATGTGTGGCACATCACCCTCCTGTCTTTAGGCTATTTCCCACTGTGTATGATGTTTGAGGTACATCCAGATATCATCTGTGATGCCATTTCAGAACACCACATCCAGGTACCACTCACAGTGACTGTCATGGCCAAATACCAACATGTTTTGCTAGATAGTGTACTGTGTTTATCATGCAAATGGCTATGGGAATACCATCACAGCTGTTCCACATGCAATCAGCTAGAGGAGGACTGCAGTAGGTGCAGAGGCCATCACCTGATCATGTCCATCACTTACAATACACATGCTGCTGCTGAGCAGGTGTACACCTCCACATCCACCAGAGAATGTGTGGGTGGGACAGGCAAAGTACACCAGAGAAGGGCTTGGAGACTAAACCCTAAGCATCGTCTGCCACACGGCTAACAGTACAGGGGTCAAACCCCTGACTGACTAGTCATTACTATTACATGTGCATGAAGTTACTACATGTGCCAAAAAGCCGACATATTGCTGTGCTGTAAGAACATATATGTGTGTAGGTGAGAGACATCTGCAACAGAGATATAGTAGACATACATTACATGGCTGTCCACGTGAACGGATGCCATTGTCACTACAACCACACTCTCTAATGGACTCGCATTGACACTTTTTGCCAGGGCCACAAATACACAACCTAACTACTTAGTTTGCCAAACTGCAGTAATGCACAGGACTATATGCACCACAGGGGATATCTGGAGGTTCTATGGGCTTGGGCATGTGAAAGTGGTTGTCATCTGTTAGTATGCCAGTGAGGGTTATACTGGGAGTGACTGTGGTTGGGAGCATCACAACCCACATGCAGACACAAGGTGCCAGTACTGACATGCATGCATGCATTTCTTCATGGGTGTGTAGTGGTTGGCTGTGCAAGATGGCTGTACAAGGCTGGGTGAGGGGTAATCCTTGGCATTGCATCACTCAACAATGGTGTGCAGTGCGGTACAGGGGTGTAGTGTCTGCAATGTCCCACACAGATGGGTACTGCATGATCTGCCCTGACATCCTGGTTACCAATGTGTATGGCCATAGATTTGCAATGCATGCCATGTCTGTGTTTGAAAGTCCTTCACATGGACATTGCCTGGGATGTGCATGTCCCACAATACTGTACAGTGACATGTACAGGTTTACCTGGTTTGGCAGGCACATGTTGTGTACACAGACTGTTATCCACCGAAATGCCAATAATGACCTGGTGTGGTGAAACCTGCTTATAGTAAGCAGGTTGACCCTGCACCTGCATTGGTAGTGTGATACAGGTATTCCCTGGTGTCAGTGGCATTGGTCCATACAGGGCACATATGTATGGAATTGTATGCCTCTGTGGATCACATTTGATGGCAAGACATATGTTGCAGGCATCCAGTGGGGAACATAGTGAAGGCACAATGTCTGCAAATATGTGCCTATTGTACCGCTGTACAGGGTGCCATGTCCTCTGCAGCCCACTGCATTCACACCATGCCTAGTATCTGTCATCAATGTGTATGGTACTAGCAACATAGCGGGATATCCTAGGCAAGTGTGTTTGTGTATGGCACATGGGTGCAGGACATATACCGGGTACTAGTAGGGTTGCATACTTTGTTCACCAGGCCTTTTGCCAGATGTAGGGGTATGGCTTGCCAACACAGTACCATTTCTGACTGACAGCTGTACTCCTCGTGAGGTGGCCAATGTGTCATAAGACGGACACCATATAGAAAAACTACAAAATCTGCTCCCCAACATGTCCAGTGGTTAGACACTCACAGCCACCTCTACACAGGCTCTGACAGCCAAGCACATAAATTTGCCATGTCCTGTATACGAACCCCTACCTACCGTATCACACTGCAGCAATATACTTTTAGGGTATGCACTATGGCGAATACTGGGTTACAGCACACCTACAGGTGTATTCCTAGGTGGGTAACAACAGCAGGATTGAAAAAGGTGGTCATGTGATTTACAGAGTGAGTGCATACTCTACAAAGCACTGTACTTGTCTCACGCAGGCAGAGACACACACACACACACACACACACAAACACACACACACACACACACACACACACACACACACACACACACACACAGTTGGCAAGTCTGGGAGTAGAACACTGACCTAACTACCTTATCACACTGCAGCATTACGCAGTTACAGAACACGCTACTGAGATTACTGGGTCACAGCACTCCCAGAGGTTTATTTCTAGGTGGGTGACATCATCAGCCTTGCCAAAGGTAGGCATAGAAATTGTATGGAGTGTGAGCAGTCTAAAAGCATTATTCAGTCCTCAGGCAGACGGAGACACACACACACACACACAGATGCACAGACGCACAAACACACACACACACACACACACACACACACATGGTGGGAACAGAACACCTGCCTATCTACAGATCACTATTACAATACTACATAGTTACAAGTCGCGCCACAGAGACTATGCATTTCAAGGCTGTCATTATGACCTTCTAGGAATGTGGACATCAACAGGGATGCTGGCAGTTAAGATGTACATACCTGTGAACCTGTGTGTTTAAAGTAGGAATCCATCCTGAACTTGAGTATGCCCATCTGTGGAATGGATGACTACTATCACTATACAGGGTTACAGTGGCCATACCCATACACATAGAGGCACATAACCGACACAAGGTTTCACTGGGCATGCTCACAGACAGTAGCACAGGGCTGTTCAGAATGCACTATGTGTCCATCTACACAAGGTTATACTAGGCATGCTCATACACTTAGTAGCACAGGGCTGTTTGGGATCCACTCTGATTCTAAACACAGAAGGCCACAGTGGCCATGCTATTACAGTTAGACGTAGAGAACACATTGTAATGGACTCCATTGTTAGTAGTTGTCATTGTTAGCAGGAACGCTGCACTACATATAGCTGACACCGGTCATATACACAACATCTGCTGCTGTCCATCACCTTAGATGTACCATTCTATACCAAGCACAATACTACCACTCGCAGTGATGTCTTGCTAGGAGTGACAACTGCTTGACCAACACAATGAGCCAATGTCCTGCTATAATTACGAGGTTGCCCAGTGTTTGTCATTTTGGGATGATGGGACTGAAGGTAGACCAGCCTTTGTCACATATCACATGCATCAATGATTCAAGGGAGTGGAGATAATACCTAGGTCACATTCGTCCATATAGTGCCATTCCAAGGCAAATGTCCTAAACACAGGATAACACCATGACACCTAGAGGACAACTGCATTGTATGCTTATACTAACCAGTGATAGATGTGTAGCGTCCATAATCACAGCTGCTCACTGTAGCTCCAACAATGGGAAATACTGACATCTGTGCAGTGAGGAACACTTGGCTGAAGGCTCTGTAGTGCACAATAGCACTACCACCATATACCTCAGAACCAGACATGTGGGCCATAACACAGGTACGGACCACTCCAGGTGGTGGTGTCCCCATATACATAAAGGCCACTCACATGTACTGACCAGTACTCCTACAAAATGCGTCACAGATGAGTCGGGTGCAGGACACAGTGTCAAAAGCTGCATTCTAGGATTTAACCCTCAGACACCACCATGCCCTCAGACCACCAACACACATCCATACATGTGGTAGGACATATAATAGTACACCACCATGTGACACTTGACCAGTGGACTGTACCAAGCTCTACATCAACTGTGCAGAGTACTCATGTACTGACACAGTTGCATCATGTATTATGCAATGCAATGATACCACTGTCTGTAACCAGGTCAGCTGTACACATACCAGGGGCCCTGGGTTATTTACAGCATTAACAGATGACTGTTGCTGTACACTAGTAAACACCCTCATGTTTGGATATGACATACATGTACCTGCTCTGGATATGTACATGCCACACACATACAACATGTATGTAAATAGCATAGCTGTTGTAGTCCTTTATGCAGACAGGTGGCTAAAGCCATTACACACATGCACATGGAATGTAAGTCCATGGCTGCTGAATGCTAATTGTACATAAGGTGTGATATCAATGTTGACAGAGGTAACATTCCCACTGTACTGGTCACCCATTACACCTATCATATCATACAACAGTTCATGTGTCATGTATGTCATTACACATGTCCACCAATTGCAATGCCTACAAACATGCCCAAATGACAGGACTGTAGGACCTACACACATGCATACCATGCACAGATACCATGCATGTGCAGTTGCTGATGTATGCAGGTGATGTGTGTCTTAGTACATCATGCAGTTACAATGCAGCCTCAACACTGCCAACTATATATGGTGATATGCTGAATGTACAGAAAGATGTACCTCAGGTATGGACAGATGTGTGGACATAACTAAGTGGTGGGGCATCTTTGCAGATGGATGTTTGCTGAGGACAGCTCATAGGTGTGTCACATGTGGTCCTACATTAACCTGTGTAACCGCTAAGCTATGGCTTTGTTAATTGAAGGGGGACAGACACAACATACACAGCGGTCAGGGTGACACCAAAGGTAAATCACTTGACACCTGTAACAGTTAAGACCTCCCGTGTGCATATATCAGCACAGTTGCCAAAGGAATCATCAGTACACTTTGTAACTCATGCAATACTGTTGTAAGTCTGTCATATGTATCATGAGATAGGCAGATGTTTGATTCACAGTACTGGCATTTGTGGTTGCGTGTGTGTCCATAAATGTCACGTATGGTGAGGAATACATCTCAATTGTTACTCACTCTCCTGTACACTGATGTAGACATCTGTACAGACTGCAATGTAGAAAGCAGGACATAGGCAGGGGTGTGTATCTCACACATGTGAGGTATCTGTATATGCATGACATAGGAGTATTCAATAGTGAATGCCACTGTGTGTGTGTGTGTGTGTGTGTGTGTGTGTGTGTGTGTGTGTGTGTGTGTGTGTGTGTGTGTGTGTATGTATGTAGGCCGTCTGGTCCCTGGAGTGAGGATGTATGTTACCATAGTGAACTGATAAGACCCCTCCCCCCATCCAGGCAATGCAATCTACTATCCATGTTGATGTCCCCGATCTTAGGCGATACTGACTACCTGTACATGTGTAATCTCTGTGGCACATCATGTAGGTGCACAGTGCTGTAATGATGATTTGTACATAAGCAGGGGTCCTCACCTCAACACTAGCAACTGTGTGTGTGAGTGCGTGTTACTGTGTCGGTGAATACATGAGTGTGTGGGTGTGTTACTGTGTCTCTGAATACATGTGTGTGAATACTTGAGTGTGTGGGTGCAGTTGTGTGTTCGCATCCTGTCATGGGAACGTGTATTACTGCTTCCCAATGAGGCATCACACTTGCCACTGGCCTCTACCCTTGTCATCAGCTAGACCGCTCTCTTACCTCCCCACTCCATGTAACTGTACCTGTGATGTCACCCAGTATGGATGTCACGTCTGTAGCCACAGTAGCTTAATACACAGCTATCATGCTCTTGGATCAGTAGACATGTTTGGAACGTGAGACTTTCTAACTGGGATGTGGAAGGTACAAGGTGCATGTTGGTATTTCCATACATACCTGTGAGTAGTCCACATTTACATATGGGACACTAACTGCAAACACTGACATCCACCGGCACATGCAATTAGACCTGAAGGAGGAAAGCAGAACATCATGACCGACATGCAGTTGCTGTTGTTACAAAAGACACATACTGTTAACAGTACAAAATGCACTGTAAACCTGTACTACATTGTATGTCTGCTGCCTGTCAACGGTACACAACAATTGTAATCTACACTTATCTTCCTAGTCTGTTCACCCTGTGCATCAGACGATATGAGCATGTCCCTGCACCGATTGTGTGGATGACAGGGATGCGGCACAGGCATCATCATATGCACAGGGTGATAATGTTTGCCAGAGGCCTAAGCTGCACCATTGGATGACATCATGTGTGTGGGTTAGGGCCTTTGATCTAATTGTGTGTCTGTGGATGTTATGCATGTGTGTGTTGCGGTGCCCTACATATGTTTCCGGTGTGTACGTGTATGTATGCACACAGTTCTGGCATGTGTCTGGCCTACACAGGGGTATTATTGACAGCTGTGGACTGTATAGGCCAGGTTTTACAGTTCATGGTGTTCGGCCAAGGCCACGTGACCTATGCTTGCCAGGGGTTGCACGGACACTACCAGGCAGAGGTGCAGATTGGGTACTGTCTGATGACATATGTCCACTGGAACCGTGTCCATGTTGGGACCGTCCAGGGCCACATGCATGTGGCCTGCTGTGTCATGGTGTGGACAGCACAGCACCAGCTGCACTGCTGCTTCTACCGCCACTATGGGAGCGGGCATGTGAGGTAGCTCATTCACGTAGACCTGAAACAGGTGATGTAGCAGGCCCTACATCCACGTGCCTGATGCCTCACTCCTATGAGATGTTCCAACACAGACAGCTCATGCTTGTGGATTGTCATGCCACTGTCAAGGACTCCAACCATGTCACCCAATTGTCTATCCAAAGCTTCAGCAATCTGCTGTTGAGCATTTACCATTGCCTGGATGTTGTTGTTTAAAGAACGGATAGCAGTTCTCTGAAGCCTCTGATCTTCTCTGTTGTGCCGTTCAGCACGTGCCTGTGCCTCCATTACAGCCTGACCAGCTGCTGCACTCTGTCTTGCAGGGGCATGATGGCCAGAGGTCCTCCTATGAGCAGCACTGGCCACATGCCTGTGTGGGGCATCACCAGTCAGTTGGCTGACACCATGGTGTGCAGGCACACCTTCCATAGCCTCCACACTTTCCTGTTCCAAGCTACCACACGCCAGCTGTCCTTCCTCTAAGGTCACTGGTGATGGGGTATGTGAAGGCATGAGAACTGTGTGCAGGGATGATGGGAGATATAGGTGGAATGTCAACCAATGGCACAGATTCAGCCCGACAACCCTGCCTGTGCCTCAATCATATGTTCATCACCACTGCTAGAGTCCGTGGGGACACTAACATCAGATGGACCGCAGGAGGGAATGCACCTACATCACCTGTGAGGGGCACACAAGAACTGTACATTACAATCTATACAATAGACACATACACACACACACAGATACACACAGACACACCACACAGACACACACACACAGACACATGCTATGGTACCCAACATACATGTGATATGACAGAAGGCATGGAAAATGCATGTGATACGGCAGACGACATGCAGCTCAGACAATAATAGTGGTAGTTATCATACATCTCTGGGTTGCACACAACAGCATGCATGTGTCATAGCAGAAGGCATGCAAATTATATAATCATAGTAGTAGTTAGCATACATCCCTGTGTTACACCATGTAGACCAGCACAGGTTAACAGCACACCTGCCTGATGTGTGGCATATGACCTTGACAATCACATGTAGTATGACATGTGATCTGCTGACGTGCAATGACATGCATACATGTTTAACACAATGGAATCCTGTCAAATATACAGTGGGCTAATGGTGTCCCAATGCAGTGTTGTCTGTCTGCCATACAGATATACTGCACATTTAGCTGATGTGCATGGCCATTGCAGGCAATCATGAGGCATCTCTGTTGCTATACAGTGTTAGTTACAGACACAGTTCAGGGCCATGACTGTGTTCAGATACAATACATATATACTGTGGAATGTGACCCACATCACTGAGGTGTATACACACTAAACCATGATGTGGAATGTGTGACACAGGTCACTGAAGGGTATATGGATGACACCCCTGCACATCTGCAACCATATTGCTGCTGCCTGGCAACTATGGCCAGATATGGCAAACTAGTCGATACACCATGTCCCACATGACATCTGTGTACCACACACACACACACACACACACACACACACACACACACACGGAGCAAGGATGACATTGATGTTCGACACCAGCAAGGGGAATATACTGTATCTTTGGGCTGATGTGGTTGTCTGTGTATGTATGTGGATACTGTAGAGGTGACTGCTGTCATGTCGTGACACACTCAAGATGTTCAACACATCTTATGTGGTGGATTGATGTCACGCCTACACAAGATGTGCACAGGCCTGTAGGATGTCTAGTGTTCCACATCTGCAATATAACCATTACACAAAGGCCATAGTTGGACCATGTGGAGCCAATGTACAACAGGGTGTACACACAAGCACATCATGTCTACTGTGTATGTTGCTTCATGTCTCTGGCCATCCTCCATGGCAATGTGTGTACATATGTTGGCCAAATGGTTGTGACAGGTGTATATTTCACATATCTATGTTGTCCTATATGTCATACACCCATAGATGTCGTATGCTCCACTGATGGCAGGGTTATGCAGATAAAGGGTGATATGTTTGGTATGTGGGATATGTTTTTCAGGATAGTTAGGCAGTGTTGCAGCCAGCCCACTAGATGTCATGGAAATGTCAGATAGCACATCACATTGTGTGAGATTCATAGAAGGGGTATGATCCACACCAGTGAATCCTGTGGGCTGGCCAAACTACAGCTTACTGTGTAGTACTGTTTGTATTACCCACATGTGTAGTTCTGATCTGTAGTGCATGTCCCTACAGTGAACAGCACCTCCACCATTGTATGCACAGCTATCCACACATCTAGCAATGACAGTTCTGAGGTTTCATGTCAGTGTTTCACATAGTTTGCAAGTATTGCACATGGGTAGCCATTGTGATGCATTGCAGGTATGACCTGTATATTGTGACAGGACCGTACATTGTGTGTACATGTGGTAAATGACCACATGGCAGATAGATCTGTGCATTAACATGCCTGATAAATAATAACAGTCTCACCTGCAATGGGCTGCTGTCGCAGCAGAATGCCAGAGGTATGTAAATAGGAGTAACAGCAGTATGATCATTATCCATAAAATACGTTGGAAACACAAACTTGTAACTAACAACTAGGAAGTTCCACAAACCGAGTATACCACAGCAATGGCACGTACTTCCTCGTTAGAATTGAATGTTCACACTGTTTTCAAAAAATCCACGCTGAAAGATGTTACCAAATTAGATCCACAGCAATAATGGAATTTAATCTTGAAACAGACAAACTAATACAGCCAACAGAACACCAAGGAAGTAATCCAACAATTTTACCCGGATTTCGTCCGCCAAGACGAACTTCTTCAGAATGATCTAATCATAGATTACCTCCCCCTTATATACACAATGAATTAATTAAACAACCTAATTAAATATACTAATTAACAATTATATTAGACATAATTAAGCTACAATTGATTAAAATGACTATAAATTCATGTTATATATATCCTAATTTATACAATACGTATATCAATAGCAACCATAATCAAAATGAAAACTTAAATACTTAAAATACATTAATAATTGTGACAAATTCATAATTCATAGAGTAATTAAATAATGCAATACTCAATCATAATACAATATTGATGCAGTGTGTGTAAAAAAGTATATTTATCCCCTCATATATTACATGCAAATACTCCCATGGACTGTCCACTTAATGTATTTATAAACTATTGTTCCTTACGCAAAAGTTGAACATAAATGATGTGTAAACATGAATAACTCTAAAGGAAATGTTATTACATATACTATACAATTTATAAAATTCATAAAATAAAATAAACATAAAAATAAAAAATACACATAAAGAAAACATAAAAAATAAAAAATACAAAAAACATAAATACACTTTAATAATTACTACCTTAATTGATATTGAATATTGGATTGTTGGTCAGAGAAAGTACTTTAACTAATAATTTGTAAATACATATATATTTTGACCTAGGCTAAATTGGGTTTAAGCCAATAGTGTACTGGACTAACACCTACCCTTAATGTAATTTTTCATAAGGATAGGTTTGATTGTACAATATTCATTGAGTCCAGGCCAATTATGGGCATTTAACAGAATCTGCCATCTTAACTCCTGTATGTCTAGATCATATTTGGTAATTCTTCCTTGCACATCACACAATAATTGTTCAATTATACAAAATTTAAATTTGTGATCGGTGTGTAATTGGATATGCCTCACTAAGGCATTGGTGGTTTTCATATGCTTTATATCCAATACATGTTCTTTTATTCTACTCCTGAACTTTCTGCTCGTTTTGCCTATATAAAAGGCTCTACACTGTTGACATAATGCTGCATAAATCACATTGGAAGTGTGACAATTGAAATGTCCTTTAATGTTAATGTTAATATAATTGATTTTAATTTTGTCCTGTGTGTCTTGTATGTACTTACATGTTGTACATCTTCCACATCTAAAATTTCCAATTGGTCTATTATTATTATGTTGTTTTACTTCAGTATTATGCTCAAAAAACTCTTTGAAAGACATATCCTTTTTATAGACAAATTTAATCGGTCCTTTAAATATTGATGCTGTCATGTGTTCACTAATATACAGACTCCAATTCCTATTAATAATATTCTTGATTATTGGGGTACAATCATCATATACTGAAATGTATAAGGGTGTCTGGTCCTTATTATCATGCTTGATCTTATTTGTATTGTTATCATATCCATGTCTTAAAATAGCTTGATATATTCCTAACTGTCTTTTGTTTTTCACTTCTTCTTTAATAGTTTCACATAGGATTTCTGGGTATCCCCTACTTATAAACATACTTTGCATAAATTCCAATTCATCATATAATTCAATTTCCTCACTAATCATCCTGGCTGCCCTGACCATCTGACCCTTAACAACACCCTTCTTTTGATGGTCAGGGTGCCAGCTGTCATAGTGAAGATAGGAGTTGGAAAATGTTGGTTTTCTATGTATGTTAGATTTTAAATATTCCCTATGTTTATCAAAGTTTAACTCCACGTCCAAATAGGATATACTTTCATGGCCAATGTGATGTGTGAACTTTAAAAATCGCACATTTTGATTTATATATTCAAGAAATATTTTTAAAGATACCTCATCTGCGTCCCATACTATAAAGATGTCATCTAAGTATCTAGTATATGTTTTAAAATATTGTTTAAATGGACTATTAAATATATAGTTGTACTCCCAATATGTCATTATTAGATTAGCATACATGGGGGCACATGCTGCCCCCATTGCAACACCATCAATTTGTTTATAGTAATGTCCTTCATAATACAAAAAGTTGTTATGTAGTACTATTTCCATTAGACTGATCAGCGTGTTAATCTTTGTTTGGTCAAATGTTTTTGATTCAAAAAGCTGTTCTTCTAACCAAATCAACCCTATTTCATGAGGTATTGATGTGAAAAGATTGCAAACATCTATAGTAACCATAATGTCTCCTTCCTTCATTTTAACTTTGTTCATCATATTAAGAAAGTCCCAGGAGTCCTTGGTGATGTATGGGAATTTAGACATACTTAGTTTAAAGTGATTATCAAGATATTGACTGATAAAACATGTTTTGTTCCTTTTCCCATCCACAATAGGTCTGAATTGTAAATTATTCAGACCCTTGTGGATTTTTGGAATTCCAAATATTCCACTAATGACCGGAAAGTCATTAGCTAAATATTTGTATTCATCTTCTGTCAGTTCACCTTGCATTAACATGTCTTCTAATCTATTGTCTATTCTTTGATGAGCAATATTGATTTCATTTACACTTATTTCAGAATAAGATTGACCTAACAACATGGTGGTCATATATGAGACATAATCCCCTGTGTCAGTTATGACAACTCCACTACCTTTGTCAGGCCTCATTATTCTAATGTCTTTAATATTTAATATATCTTTAAATGTTCCTTCATCATTTTCTGTCATGTTATTATGTATAGGAGTATTATAATGTTTGAAAAAATCCCTAATGTCCATTTCGGCCCGTTTTTCAAAGGTAATTATTTTGTCATTCATAGGGGGGTTAAAGATGCTGGGTTTACCCAAATCACTCACTGTATAGTTCCTCCTATTGTCCTGTACACTGCCCTGAAAAAATAATTTCAAATTTAATTTTCTACTAAATAGTTTCAAATTAACAATAGAATTCACTAATCTCCCCTTACGACAGGGTACAAAATTATGTCCTAGTGAAAATAAGTTGGCATGTTTACTGTTAAATGCATATTTAGAATAATTAAATATTTTATAGTCCCCATGAGTATTAGTAATAATATTAGGGTTACTTAAAGGTTCTTTATCAATTAATTCCAAATTATCATCCGATGTACATGTGTCTTCTTTATTCAGGTACCTTTCAATATTAAGGTCAATGTAGAAATTAATGGGGTTATGAGATTCATCTCTTAAAAGATCGATGCTATTCTCATTCATACCATCATTCGTCATGCCATTAACTGTGTTATCAATGTACCAGCTCGGTGTACTAAAAGAAGAACAAATAATGTCAGGGTATTCATGTACTGTCAAGTCCAATAATGCTTGATCATCTTGTCGTGATTCATTTAATTCCAAATGTGTATCTCCCTGACAGTTCATAACACTTAATTCTTCAGCTGTTATATAGGCTGGGAAACCACACTTATTCTTAACAATATCATGTTCTTTGACAATGCCATAGTAATCATTTTTCTCCGTGCTACACTGAAAACAACCATGCCCGGTCTGCCCGTGTGGACTAATTACCTTATCACCCATCTTATATACTAAATTATCATGTTTTATATTAATGTATTTCACACAATTGTCCACTTGCTTAGCATTGCCCTCGTAAGTATGACTATACCCTGCCATGTCATAACTTATTGATGCTCGTTGCGTACGGGGCTGTGAAACAGTAAAAACATTATTCTGTCCCAAATTTTGTTCACACATACCATACTTGAGCTGAAACGCTTCTTGTGTTATTATGGGTTGGTATAAGTCCACAGTCGGTGCAGCAATAGTGTAATCTGTATCCATGTTATAATCGACGCTAATGTCAATTCCGTGTACGGATGGTTTCCTCATTTCCGACTCCTCCATCCGGCTTTCGCATTGCTTGCCGCTAAAAAACCTCTTTTTGGTTTCGCCCCTGTGTCTCTATAATCATCCTCTCCATGGTGTTTTCCCCGATTGAAGAGCCTTTCCGATCGCCTTACCACTTCTGCGTAGTTCTGTTCATTAGGACCTTGTTGTTGCTGTTCCTCATTATCGGAAGTGATGTCGTAAACTTCCTGTCTCGGTCGGTTACGTTCCGTGTCTATCTCATCACCATGGTTATTGTACTTATGTTTGGATTTGGGGTAAATTTCACCAGCCTCGTATCTTTTGATATCCCTTGTTATTTTACTACTTTTCTTATTATATATGATTCCACAGTTATAATCAATGTCCTTAATGATGGTAGTATATTTGGTATAATATTTATCAAAGCTAGAATCTTGACTAATGTTTTGATTAAGTACATCGAGTTCTTTTAACATATTGTCTATTCTTGAATTGTTATATTTAATCATTATTTCCATCATACGCACACCGGTGTTGTTGAATAATTCATGCAGTTCTTCCAACATGTTGTCATTATTTTCACTTCCATGCGGGTACTTCCAAAGTCTTAGTCCTTTGGGGACCATATGTAAGTCTATATTTTTCTGCAAGTAACTGTTTTCGAGTTGTACACGTTTGTATTTAAACAGTTTTATTTCAAAGGTTTTTAACATAGATTCATAGATTCATAGATTCATAGATTAGTACTAAGCTAACTGCCCTTTGCGAGCCATTTTAAGCCTAGCCAATTATCCCTTGTGAGACTCAAACCCTGCACCTTGTGCTTGCAAGGCAAACACCTTAACCATTAGGCCACCCTCCCAACCCCCACATGTCACACATTGCATCATGCTGTCTCTTTGGTGGTAGTTGGTTATCGTTTTGAACCATGTTAAACGAAAAAGAATTGTCACGCCAAACATTAAAATTTGTATTATTTATATTGTTGACATTCTCCCCATTAAAAGTTTGCTTTGAAGTGCCTTGCTTAGTTGAAATGGGAGATTGCGGCGTAGCCTGTGTTAATGGCAATCCAAGGGTCTCATTAACAGTAGAGTTATTGTCGTGGCTGTTTGTGTTTAGCAGTTTGTGAATTAGAGCCGAATGCTCCTTCAACTGTGCATTAATTTGCTGAAGTATAACCCCCATGTCCGCTGGAACCACCTCGTCTTCCATACTAACACAAAATACGTTGGAAACACAAACTTGTAACTAACAACTAGGAAGTTCCACAAACCGAGTATACCACAGCAATGGCACGTACTTCCTCGTTAGAATTGAATGTTCACACTGTTTTCAAAAAATCCACGCTGAAAGATGTTACCAAATTGGATCCACAGCAATAATGGAATTTAATCTTGAAACAGACAAACTAATACAGCCAACAGAACGCCAAGGAAGTAATCCAACAATTTTACCCGGGTTTCGTCCGCCAAGACGAACTTCTTCAGAATGATCTAATCATAGATTACCTCCCCCTTATATACACAATGAATTAATTAAACAACCTAATTAAATATACTAATTAACAATTATATTAGACATAATTAAGCTACAATTAATTAAAATGACTATAAATTCATGTTATATATATCCTAATTTATACAATACGTATATCAATAGCAACCATAATCAAAATGAAAACTTAAATACTTAAAATACATTAATAATAATCTGATGACATATGTCCACTGGAACCGTGTCCATGTTGGGACCGTCCAGGGCCACATGCATGTGGCCTGCTGTGTCATGGTGTGGACAGCACAGCACCAGCTGCACTGCTGCTTCTACCGCCACTATGGGAGCGGGCATGTGAGGTAGCTCATTCACGTAGACCTGAAACAGGTGATGTAGCAGGCCCTACATCCACGTGCCTGATGCCTCACTCCTATGAGATGTTCGAACACAGACAGCTCATGCTTGTGGATTGTCATGCCACTGTCAAGGACTCCAACCATGTCACCCAATTGTCTATCCAAAGCTTCAGCAATCTGCTGTTGAGCATTTACTATTGCCTGGATGTTGTTGTTTAAAGAACGGATAGCAGTTCTCTGAAGCCTCTGATCTTCTCTGTTGTGCCGTTCAGCACGTGCCTGTGCCTCCATTACAGCCTGACCAGCTGCTGCACTCTGTCTTGCAGGGGCATGATGGCCAGAGGTCCTCCTATGAGCAGCACTGGCCACATGCCTGTGTGGGGCATCACCAGTCAGTTGGCTGACACCATGGTGTGCAGGCACACCTTCCATAGCCTCCACACTTTCCTGTTCCAAGCTACCACACGCCAGCTGTCCTTCCTCTAAGGTCACTGGTGATGGGGTATGTGAAGGCATGAGAACTGTGTGCAGGGATGATGGGAGATATAGGTGGAATGTCAACCAATGGCACAGATTCAGCCCGACAACCCTGCCTGTGCCTCAATCATATGTTCATCACCACTGCTAGAGTCCGTGGGGACACTAACATCAGATGGACCGCAGGAGGGGAATGCACCTACATCACCTGTGAGGGGCACACAAGAACTGTACATTACAATCTATACAATAGACACATACACACACACACAGATACACACACAGACACACCACACAGACACACACACACAGACACATGCTATGGTACCCAACATACATGTGATATGACAGAAGGCATGGAAAATGCATGTGATACGGCAGACGACATGCAGCTCAGACAATAATAGTGGTAGTTATCATACATCCCTGGGTTGCACACAACAGCATGCATGTGTCATAGCAGAAGGCATGCAAATTATATAATCATAGTAGTAGTTAGCATACATCCCTGTGTTACACCATGTAGACCAGCACAGGTTAACAGCACACCTGCCTGATGTGTGGCATATGACCTTGACAATCACATGTAGTATGACATGTGATCTGCTGACGTGTGCAATGACATGCATACATGTTTAACACAATGGAATCCTGTCAAATATACAGTGGGCTAATGGTGTCCCAATGCAGTGTTGTCTGTCCGCCATACAGATATACTGCACATTTAGCTGATGTGCATGGCCATTGCAGGCAATCATGAGGCATCTCTGTTGCTATACAGTGTTAGTTACAGACACAGTTCAGGGCCATGACTGTGTTCAGATACAATACATATATACTGTGGAATGTGACCCACATCACTGAGGTGTATACACACTAAACCATGATGTGGAATGTGTGACACAGGTCACTGAAGGGTATATGGATGACACCCCTGCACATCTGCAACCATATTGCTGCTGCCTGGCAACTATGGCCAGATATGGCAAACTAGTCGATACACCATGTCCCACATGACATCTGTGTACCACACACACACACACACACACACACACACACACACACACACACACACACACACACGGAGCAAGGATGACATTGATGTTCGACACCAGCAAGGGGAATATACTGTATCTTTGGGCTGATGTGGTTGTCTGTGTATGTATGTGGATACTGTAGAGGTGACTGCTGTCATGTCGTGACACACTCAAGATGTTCAACACATCTTATGTGGTGGATTGATGTCACGCCTACACAAGATGTGCACAGGCCTGTAGGATGTCTAGTGTTCCACATCTGCAATATAACCATTACACAAAGGCCATAGTTGGACCATGTGGAGCCAATGTACAACAGGGTGTACACACAAGCACATCATGTCTACTGTGTATGTTGCTTCATGTCTCTGGCCATCCTCCATGGCAATGTGTGTACATATGTTGGCCAAATGGTTGTGACAGGTGTATATTTCACATATCTATGTTGTCCTATATGTCATACACCCATAGATGTCGTATGCTCCACTGACGGCAGGGTTATGCAGATAAAGGGTGATATGTTTGGTATGTGGGATATGTTTTTCAGGATAGTTAGGCAGTGTTGCAGCCAGCCCACTAGATGTCATGGAAATGTCAGATAGCACATCACATTGTGTGAGATTCATAGAAGGGGTATGATCCACACCAGTGAATCCTGTGGGCTGGCCAAACTACAGCTTACTGTGTAGTACTGTTTGTATTACCCACATGTGTAGTTCTGATCTGTAGTGCATGTCCCTACAGTGAACAGCACCTCCACCATTGTATGCACAGCTGTCCACACATCTGGCAATGACAGTTTTTGAGGTTTCATGTCAGTGTTTCACATAGTTTGCAAGTATTGCACATGGGTAGCCATTGTGATGCATTGCAGGTATGACCTGTATATTGTGACAGGACCGTACATTGTGTGTACATGTGGTAAATGACCACATGGCAGATAGATCTGTGCATTAACATGCCTGATAAATAATAACAGTCTCACCTGCAATGGGCTGCTGTCGCAGCAGAATGCCAGAGGTATGTAAATAGGAGTAACAGCAGTATGATCATTATCCATGCCTGTATGATAGCTACAGGGTGCAATGTGCATGTTAACACATATGCCAGTACAATAGACTATACTATGGAGTATGCACATGTGTGCATACACAGAGTAGCATACTATAGTATGCGGCATGTGTGTATACATACCTTACATATGATGTATTTTAGAAGTTCCTTATATGGTGATTTTCCTGTTGGGAAAGGTTCACAGGAAGTCATGTGATGATTCTGGAAGTATTTAATGTGAACGAACTTCCAGCAATGTTGTTTGCCTTGAGAAAGCTCGCATGTGGTCGAGTGAAAGCGCTTGGAAAATATTGTAGATTTTTACTTTGCCTGGTTACATTAAAGGATCTTTTTGGAGACCTAGCAGCTGTTTGATTTCTTCATCTGCTTATTTTGAAAGCCTTTGTTTATGTGCTTCCGGGTCCTGTGGTGCCAAGTGATTTTCATTCTTGGTTTGATTTTGCTTTTAGTTTTCGTGTACCTTGCATATGATGTTACATTACATTTTGTACGGTGACACATGTAACTATATGGAATATAGTTGTTATAGGTGCATTAGTGACTTAACAGACAACTCCAGGCTCAGTGGTTGAGAGACACCCACCTCCACGTATCGGCTAAGGCTTGTGGATGTTGTTCTGCAGGTGTCCCCAGGTTGGCCTGTAGCTCCTCGGTACATGTGATTGGGGGCTGGGTTGGTGGCCCACCACCTGTTGCACCTTGTTCCCTGGTGATTGCATTTGCATGCTGTTTTGCCAATCTAATGAGGTCTGTACAGTGTCTGCGCATGTGCTGGTATGTGCGGTTGTGGTCACCCACATCATTAATCCTCCTGCGAAGTTCCTGCCACAGGGCATCCTGTTGCTGTGCATCTTGTGGCACATGGCTGAACAGGACATCATGATTGTCATGTAGGTATGCGATGAAGGCCTCATTTTCCAAGCGGGTATGAGATGGTAGCCTTGCATGTGGCATACCTGGAAGACATAATGATGGAGACAGGTCACAGTAACTCACAGAGACGTACAGAGCTACAGCTGAACATACATGTGTATCACATTTATTACGATTAAATAGTTGTCTTTGTAAATCTACATGACACTGACACCAATAACATGTTTGTGTCACACATATTTGACACTCAGTGGTGATTGGATATTATCACTATATATGTGTGTGTGTTTCACCTGATTACATTGCTCATACTCCATGTGGATGCTGTCTTGATGTGGGCATGTCTGTTTGCCTGTACTGGTGTTCTTACCTATCAGCACATGTCTGGATGTGTCCACATTAATGCAGTCAACCATGATGCCGTGTATATGTCACATATAAAGACTTACATTGCCTTAACACACATGACCTGTGACCCTGCAGACTTGCTCAGTGAAGGTTTTACATGTATGTGTTTTGCCATATACATCTACATGGCACTGTACAGCAATTCAACATCCTGCCATTTATCACCTGTGTTGCACATGTGATACACATGGGACACTGGCTAGCCAGATGGTATTTGTAGGGATGGATATCAACTATAGCATGCATGGTCAAAGTCAACTTGTAGGCTATATACCCTGGGCTATGTATGAATCTAGGATGAAAGGTTACCTAGCTGTAGCCGACAGGTGGGTTTCTGGGGCCAGGTGAAGCAGTGCCACATAACTGATCCACAGGGTTAATGATACATTTACCATGCAGTCATCACACCATGTCTGAGAGGGGGGCAATGTGCAGCTTTGCTGGACAAGGATGCAACATCACTGGGTTGGACATGGCTTTATTCAGGGTAGGCATCATGCTACATAGTGGAGATGGGGATTGGGAAGGCTGGTGTAGGCCATCTGAACATGGCCAATACCCCTTAAAGGAAATATGTGATCTGATATGGGTCACTTGGGTGTTGAGTATGGCTGGACAATGATCTCTATATTCATGGATGGCACCCTGTCATGATTAGGGTTGCCACATATGACTACATGACATGTGTGGTGACGTAACTATCACAGGAAAGACAACTGCCCAGCTGCATCCCTTACACACAGTGTCCATTATGTTGACCGCTGCCTAGGTGGTAGTTCATGGGTACAGGGTTGTTAACATAGGGGTGACAATGCAATACGTAGCTGTCAGATTGCGGCCATATGTCACACACCTCACCCACAAAGCCCCTTCTGTATGTTGTCCACAACACTCTGAGTCAGCTATTGCTCCTAGGTCATAGTCATTCTCATACTTCAATAGGCAGATGCCTTCTGTTAGTCTGTGTGGTATAGACTACAATGAGGGGGAGTACAATGAATAAACCATGTCTTACTGTAGCTGGCACTGGTGTGATGTGTATGTATTATTCAGATATCTTCTGTAGTGTTGTTTCTGCCAGCAGTCCCATTGCAAAACACTCCTGTGACATAGGAATGTACATCTAGTATACTGAGTGTAGTTGGAACACAGTATGGGTGATGATATCCTATGACCTGGCAAGGTTATGATATGCACTGTGAAATCAACCTTACTGTCATCTACATCTGTACTGCTGACATCAAATAAGTTGATCAAGGTTCATGGCCTCTCTGACCAGACTCAGCAGGGTAGTAGTGCAGTACTTCCCATTATCAGTGGTGTCTCCCCCTTTGTGGGTTGTGATACCTGTTGGTGTGCACCATTCAGTGTGTACACAGCCTGACATGAAGCTATGTTTTACATGATGTGTATGTGGAGAGCAACTTGTTTTGCCATATGTGTTTGATACAACCTGGGATGTGGACAGGTCCCATGCAGCCTGAGTGCAGCTTGTACCTGCATAGTTGTGGTTACAGAGGCTCTGTAGTGTACATGGATATATGATTGTGTACCTGTTGCGGGGGGAGGGGCAGTGTGTTTATGTTATCCAAGACCCTATCTGGATGGCTTATTCATGCTCACTACTTGTAAGCACTATGCAAGCTACTAATTACTATATCACTCAATCTTCCTCATTACCTAAAGGTAAACAGTTTTTGTACATACTTTTCTCACTTGCTTAGAGTAAAACAGCTCTTGTACTCACTTTCCTCACTTATCTAGGGGGAAATAGTTTTATATTCAGGCATGTCCAAGAGTCAGCTCCCAGTGTTCTCTCCTGTCTATCTGATGAATCTGGGCATCTTGTGGCAATGTAGAAATTGCCTCATGTATACAGACAACCCTCTCCGCCTACCACCCAACACTACAACCTGTGAGAGATGCACTTATATAGCCAAACTGGAGGTAAAGCTCTCTCCAACCAAGACTGAACTTGACAGTCATGTGGAGAAGATAAACATTTGCACCACACCACACTCATCACATGGTCTCACTAAATCTACTCCACCATAACCACACATAGTAATACAAAAACATTCACAGAGGCTGTCAATAATAATCTGTCTAAGCAACAGAGACCTCCAAAGCAGAAATGCAAGCAGCCTCCATCCCCCAATACAACCCCAATGACACATAGCCAACAGACTCAGTGTGCCACTCAACCACAGCCAATAAGGCAAAACGGTGTACCCAACACACTAGTCATAGGTGACTCTATAGTTAGGCACACTGATGTCCCACTCACCAGGCTAAACAAGGAGAAGGTTACTGTCAGCTGCCTGTCAGGTACCAGGATCCGCCACATAAGCCAGGCACTCAGGTCACTCCAGAACAAGTACAAATATGGCTCTGTCATTGTCCATGTTGGTGTGAATGACCTGAGACGTATCTCCCTGGTCTACATGAAAAGAGACATGGAAGAGCTCTCCGATCTTGTAGCCCAGGCAGGTATGACCCTAACCCTGAGTATCATTCTGCCATTGCCCAGAATGATACCGCAGTACGAGAACAAAATGATTGACTTCAACAATTGGCTAAGCTTCTGGTGTCATTCTAAGAGGATCCGGTATCTGTCTGCTTGGTATGACATGGTCGACAGACCATGATGCTTTGCCACAGATGGCCTGCACCTATCACCCCTGGGATTCTGGATACTGGCTAAGGCTCTTGCTGCCCCTATAGTGCCTTCTTTAGGTAAGGTTCAAATAACATATTCACCACCATAACAGGAACAGGCAAGCACAAACTGAGGGTAATGCTACTCAATGCTGGAGGTCTAAATCTCAAAATGCACTCACTGGAGGCACTCCTTGTAATGGAGAACATTGATATCTGTGCAGTGACTGAGACCTGGTTCAAGGCTCCACAGAGCACCCCTGCTCTACCAGGCTATAACTCATACTACACTTTTTGGCCATGTAGCCTGAACCGAAACACCCAAGGCGGAGGTGTGTCCATATTCATTAAGGGTATCCACCCCTCCAGGCTAGTTGCTTAGCACAATGCAGCCGAGGTTATCCAAGTGCAACTACCTCTGGGCTAAACTGCAATCCAAATTGTAGCTTGCTACAGATCCCCCACCATGCGCCAAGATTCCCACTCCTCTTTTCTTGATGTTCTGGAAATTATTAGGGTTCAACCAAACACCCTACTAATGGGCGAGTTCAACTACCCCACCATTAACTGGGAAAACTACTCGTGTACCAACTCATTAGCTCAATGCTTTTTGGAATTCATAAACTCCAATGCCCTGGATCAACTTATCCACACCCCCACCAGGGGCAACAATATCCTAGACCTAGGCATTACCAACATGAGTGACCGGAGTTCCACACCTGAAGTCAACTCCTCGTTGGTCCGATCAAACCATAAGCTAAACACCCTTAATATCCACATCCTGCCCCTACCTCCCATTAAGGAAACCACAGTATAATTTTTCTACAAAACCAAATTCATGCTTTTTAAAACAGAAGTGGTGAACTTCATGACACCCATGCAGATGGACAATACAGTTACAACTGCTAAATCCTACACAAATGCACTCTATAAGCCCTTACACGAGTGCATGGATTGTGCTATCCCAAACAGAACCAAGACGCTATCCTCCAAAATAAGGAAGCCAATCTGGTGGTCCCCTGCCATAAAAAAACTGTACAACAGAAGGAAGAAACTGTTGCAAAAGAGAGTACAATTCCATGAGTGGAGGAGCTCCCTGGTCAGCCTCAGTAAGAAGCTGAGATCCCTTATAAGATCCTCCAAAGCTAGCTATGACAACAAAACCACCACTAATTCCAAGGACAACCACAAAGCATTCTATATCTATGTCAAATATCTTGATGGCAACACCCAGATCTGCTCTGAGTTACAGCACAAAGGCACGAACATTACAGAACCAACTGATATTGCCAACATCCTGGCAGATAGGTTCAGTGCTACCTTTCCCCCCTCTCACCCGTTAAAGGGCCCATATCTATAAAGGAAGAATGCAGAGTACCTGTAATCACAACTACACAGGTAAAAGCTGCACTCTAAAGCCAATTTCAGAGTATCCATGGGACCAGACAACATCCCAGGCTGCGTTTTGCACAAACTTCGGAATGAGCGGGCTCCCCGCTTTTGCACCATTTTCAATGATAGCCTCACATCAGGCTTTGTGCCCCCTGAATGGCACACAGCAACAGTTATCCCACTCCACAAAGGTGGTGCCACAATGGACCATGGGACCTATTGCCCTATAAGCCTGACTAGCCTGGTCTGCAAGTCTATGGAGAACATCATCATGGATCTCATTCACAGAGACATTGGGTACCTCCAAACATTTGACCCCACCCAGTTTGGCTTTGTTAAGGGCAGACCATGCCTCCTAAACCTGGGGGACTTCTTTGAGGCAGTTACTAAGGCATTAGATGAGGGTAAGGAGGTCCACACAACCAACCTTGATCTCTCAAAGGCTTTCAACTCCATTCCCCATTCTGGTATTATCAACATACCCATCCACCTGGACATTAACCCCTATGTCACAATATGGTTTGCAAAGTGGCTCATGGACAGAACCCACATAGTGGGAGTTGCATACCCTAGGTCCAACTGTAAACCAGTTACAAGTGGCATCCCCCAGGGCTCAGTCCTAGGACCCCTCATGTTCGGTATATACTTCTCTGAGGTACAGGCAAGCACAGGAGGACTTTGGCTGAAACAGTTTGCACAGGACTGCAAACTAGGGGCCATAATTGGTTCCCCAGCTGATACACACATCCTCCAGAAGGGTTGCACTGAGATGGATACCTGGTGTCAATATCATGGCCTCAAGCTGAATGCCAAAAAGTGCATAGTCATCCCCTTTGGATAAAACTAATTACCCACGGACTACCACATACGTGCTAGTCCCCTACATACAGAAAAGGTAATAAGGGATCTGGGGACCCAAGTAGATAGCAATCTCTCCTTGGATAACCATAATGCCAGGGTGGTTAGAATATCCTTCTACATGGCCCCCCTAATCTCAAATGGGTTCACATCCAGAACAAAGGAGGCCATTGTGCCTCTCTACTCACGACTTATTAGACCCATTAAAGGATACAACACCCCATCTGGGATGTACCTTCCAAGACAACTGCAACAGCTTGAAAGACCACAACAGTACCACACCAAGGGGATTACTGACCTCAAACAGATGACCTATGCAGCCCAACTAAAGAAACACCAGCTGTACTCGGTTGCATACCACGTACTCACAGGTGACCTCTGGGTTTCTGGGGCCAGGTGAAGCAGTGCCACATAACTGATCCACAGGGTTAATGATACATTTACCATGCAGTCATCACACCATGTCTGAGAGGGGGGCAATGTGCAGCTTTGCTGGACAGGGATGCAACATCACTGGGTTGGACATGGCTTTATTCAGGGTAGGCATCATGCTACATAGTGGAGATGGGGATTGGGAAGGCTGGTGTAGGCCATCGGAACATGGCCAATACCCCTTAAAGGAAATATGTGATCTGATATGGGTCACTTGGGTGTTGAGTATGGCTGGACAATGATCTCTATATTCATGGATGGCACCCTGTCATGATTAGGGTTGCCACATATGACTACATGACATGTGTGGTGACGTAACTATCACAGGAAAGACAACTGCCCAGCTGCTTCCCTTACACACAGTGTCCATTATGTTGACCGCTGCCTAGGTGGTAGTTCATGGGTACAGGGTTATTAACATAGGGGTGCCAATGCAATATGTAGCTGTCAGATTGCAGCCATATGTCACACACCTCACCCACAAAGCCCCTTCTGTATGTTGTCCACAACACTCTGAGTCAGCTATTGCTCCTAGGTCATAGTCATTCTCATACTTCAATAGGCAGATGCCTTCTGTTAGTCTGTGTGGTATAGACTACAATGAGGGGGAGTACAATGAATAAACCATGTCTTACTGTAGCTGGCACTGGTGTGATGTGTATGTATTATTCAGATATCTTCTGCAGTGTTGTTTCTGCCAGCAGTCCCATTGCAAAACACTCCTGTGACATAGGAATGTACATCTAGTATACTGAGTGTAGTTGGAACACAGTATGGGTGATGATATCCTATGACCTGGCAAGGTTATGATATGCACTGTGAAATCAACCTTACTGTCATCTACATCTGTACTGCTGACATCAAATAAGTTGATCAAGGTTCATGGCCTCTCTGACCAGACTCAGCAGGGTAGTAGTGCAGTACTTCCCATTATCAGTGGTGTCTCCCCCTTTGTGGGTTGTGATACCTGTTGGTGTGCACCATTCAGTGTGTACACAGCCTGACATGAAGCTATGTTTTACATGATGTGTATGTGGAGAGCAACTTGTTTTGCCATATGTGTTTGATACAACCTGGGATGTGGACAGGTCCCATGCAGCCTGAGTTCAGCTTGTACCTGCATAGTTGTGGTTACAGAGGCTCTGTAGTGTACATGGATATATGATTGTGTACCTGTTGCGGGGGGGGGGCAGTGTGTTTATGTTATCCAAGACCCTATCTGGATGGCTTATTCATGCTCACTACTTGTAAGCACTATGCAAGCTACTAATTACTATATCACTCAATCTTCCTCATTACCTAAAGGTAAACAGTTTTTGTACATACTTTTCTCACTTGCTTAGAGTAAAACAGCTCTTGTACTCACTTTCCTCACTTATCTAGGGGGAAATAGTTTTATATTCCGGCATGTCCAAGAGTCAGCTCCCAGTGTTCTCTCCTGTCTATCTGATGAATCTGGGCATCTTGTGGCAATGTAGAAATTGCCTCATGTATACAGACAACCCTCTCCGCCTACCACCCAACACTACAACCTGTGAGAGATGCACTTATCTAGCCAAACTGGAGGTAAAGCTCTCTCCAACCAAGACTGAACTTGACAGTCATGTGGAGAAGATAAACATTTGCACCACACCACACTCATCACATGGTCTCACTAAATCTACTCCACCATAACCACACATAGTAATACAAAAACATTCACAGAGGCTGTCAATAATAATCTGTCTAAGCAACAGAGACCTCCAAAGCAGAAATGCAAGCAGCCTCCATCCCCCAATACAACCCCAATGACACATAGCCAACAGACTCAGTGTGCCACTCAACCACAGCCAATAAGGCAAAACGGTGTACCCAACACACTAGTCATAGGTGACTCTATAGTTAGGCACACTGATGTCCCACTCACCAGGCTAAACAAGGAGAAGGTTACTGTCAGCTGCCTGTCAGGTACCAGGATCCGCCACATAAGCCAGGCACTCAGGTCACTCCAGAACAAGTACAAATATGGCTCTGTCATTGTCCATGTTGGTGTGAATGACCTGAGACGTATCTCCCTGGTCTACATGAAAAGAGACATGGAAGAGCTCTCCGATCTTGTAGCTCAGGCAGGTATGACCCTAACCCTGAGTATCATTCTGCCATTGCCCAGAATGATACCGCAGTGCGAGAACAAAATGATTGACTTCAACAATTGGCTAAGCTTCTGGTGTCATTCTAAGAGGATCCGGTATCTGTCTGCTTGGTATGACATGGTCGACAGACCATGATGCTTTGCCACAGATGGCCTGCACCTATCACCCCTGGGATTCTGGATACTGGCTAAGGCTCTTGCTGCCCCTATAGTGCCTTCTTTAGGTAAGGTTCAAATAACATATTCACCACCATAACAGGAACAGGCAAGCACAAACTGAGGGTAATGCTACTCAATGCTGGAGGTCTAAATCTCAAAATGCACTCACTGGAGGCACTCCTTGTAATGGAGAACATCGATATCTGTGCAGTGACTGAGACCTGGTTCAAGGCTCCACAGAGCACCCCTGCTCTACCAGGCTATAACTCATACTACACTTTTTGTTATCCAAGTGCAACTACCTCTGGGCTAAACTGCAATCCAAATTGTAGCTTGCTACAGATCCCCCACCATGCACCAAGATTCCCACTCCTCTTTTCTTGATGTTCTGGAAATTATTAGGGTTCAACCAAACACCCTACTAATGGGCGAGTTCAACTACCCCACCATTAACTGGGAAAACTACTCGTGTACCAACTCATTAGCTCAATGCTTTTTGGAATTCATAAACTCCAATGCCCTGGATCAACTTATCCACACCCCCACCAGGGGCAACAATATCCTAGACCTAGGCATTACCAACATGAGTGACCGGAGTTCTACACCTGAAGTCAACTCCTCGTTGGTCCGATCAAACCATAAGCTAAACACCCTTAATATCCACATCCTGCCCCCACCTCCCATTAAGGAAACCACAGTATAATTTTTCTACAAAACCAAATTCATGCTTTTTAAAACAGAAGTGGTGAACTTCATGACACCCATGCAGATGGACAATACAGTTACAACTGCTAAATCCTACACAAATGCACTCTATAAGCCCTTACACGAGTGCATGGATTGTGCTATCCCAAACAGAACCAAGACGCTATCCTCCAAAATAAGGAAGCCAATCTCGTGGTCCCCTGCCATAAAAAAACTGTACAACAGAAGGAAGAAACTGTTGCAAAAGAGAGTACAATTCCATGAGTGGAGGAGCTCCCTGGTCAGCCTCAGTAAGAAGCTGAGATCCCTTATAAGATCCTCCAAAGCTAGCTATGACAACAAAACCACCACTAATTCCAAGGACAACCACAAAGCATTCTATATCTATGTCAAATATCTCGATGGCAACACCCAGATCTGCTCTGAGTTACAGCACAAAGGCACGAACATTACAGAACCAACTGATATTGCCAACATCCTGGCAGATAGGTTCAGTGCTACCTTTCCCCCCTCTCACCCGTTAAAGGGCCCATATCTATAAAGGAAGAATGCAGAGTACCTGTAATCACAACTACACAGGTAAAAGCTGCACTCTAAAGCCAATTTCAGAGTATCCATGGGACCAGACAACATCCCAGGCTGCGTTTTGCACAAACTTCAGAATGAACGGGCTCCCCGCTTATGCACCATTTTCAATGATAGCCTCACATCAGGCTTTGTGCCCCCTGAATGGCACACAGCAACAGTTATCCCACTCCACAAAGGTGGCGCCACAATGGACCATGGGACCTATTGCCCTATAAGCCTGACTAGCCTGGTCTGCAAGTCTATGGAGAACATCATCATGGATCTCATTCACAGAGACATTGGGTACCTCCAAACCTTTGACCCCACCCAGTTTGGCTTTGTTAAGGGCAGACCATGCCTCCTAAACCTGGGGGACTTCTTTGAGGCAGTTACTAAGGCATTAGATGAGGGTAAGGAGGTCCACACAACCTACCTTGGTCTCTCAAAGGCTTTCAACTCCATTCCCCATTCTGGTATTATCAACATACCCATCCACCTGGACATTAACCCCTATGTCACAATATGGTTTGCAAAGTGGCTCATGGACAGAACCCACATAGTGGGAGTTGCATACCCTAGGTCCGACTGTAAACCAGTTACAAGTAGCATCCCCCAGGGCTCAGTCCTAGGACCCCTCATGTTCGGTATATACTTCTCTGAGGTACAGGCAAGCACAGGAGGACTTTGGCTGAAACAGTTTGCACAGGACTGCAAACTAGGGGCCATAATTGGTTCCCCAGCTGATACACACATCCTCCAGAAGGGTCGCACTGAGATGGATACCTGGTGTCAATATCATGGCCTCAAGCTGAATGCCAAAAAGTGCATAGTCATCCCCTTTGGATAAAACTAATTACCCACGGACTACCACATACGTGCTAGTCCCCTACATACAGAAAAGGTAATAAGGGATCTGGGGACCCAAGTAGATAGCAATCTCTCCTTGGATAACCATAATGCCAGGGTGGTTAGAATATCCTTCTACATGGCCCCCCTAATCTCAAATGGGTTCACATCCAGAACAAAGGAGGCCATTGTGCCTCTCTACTCACGACTTATTAGACCCATTAAAGGATACAACACCCCATCTGGGATGTACCTTCCAAGACAACTGCAACAGATTGAAAGACCACAACAGTACCACACCAAGGGGATTACTGGCCTCAAACAGATGACCTATGCAGCCCAACTAAAGAAACACCAGCTGTACTCGGTTGCATACCACGTACTCACAGGTGACCTCTGCTTGACATACAAGGCCCATATCCAACCCAGTATTGCTGGATATGCTACACCTAAAGAAAAGCCCCTGGGAGCCACATTCTCTAGGGATATATACGTAACCACAATGATAACTAGGACGTGCTGAAGGGCTAGATTGCTGACCCGAAGACTCCCCAAGATTTTGAACATGATTCCAATGTACATCAGGCAGGGCCCCTCACTAGCACTCTTCAAGAAAAACCTTGATGGGTGGATGGGAGACAGACATGTACCCCAGGGATCACTGCAGTGGCTCTGCTGGACAGAGGCACAGGGAACTAATGGCTCTGCTGTTCAGAGGCACAGGGGACTAACCTAAGGGGGTGGCAGAAGCCAACACACTCTAGCTAGGCTTATAAATACCCTTTGGCAGACAGCCTAGTACCTACCTTTGAACCTATTACATGTCTTATGTGCATAGATAGTTAACTAGCTCTTCCATTTTACTTTGCTATCATGCTGATAAACTGTCGGGTGACTACAAGTCATATGTATCCTGTTATTGTGTATTGTAAATGCCAATTGACATAACTAATGTTTGCCTAACATAACAATGATGCTGTGTAAAATGTAATACATATCTGCCTACAATACTGTACATTACACAGTTATTGGCACAATATCCCACAATGCAAATCATAATTGCACAGTAGGCTCACCTTCGACATGTTATTCTCATACATATGCCTACTGTTACAATATATTATCATATACTATCCCCTGTTATAGCACGTACTTGTTGGACCAACCCTGCCACTGACAGTGGCTGGAGAGGAATTGTTGGATTCAAAGCCCTTATATAGCATCCCTTGTGGTGTATGCGGTGTTTACCTTGTGATCTACAGCAGTACACACATAAATACTACAAGTGTTACTATGCTCAACAATACATCACTACAAGATAACTGTTTCCACTTTATGCATTGCGTACACTTTAATTATTACAGAACAGGTACTACATACACACATACTAAGTGTTCTACATACCTTATTAGTAACCCGAGGTGTCGTTGACTGTAATTTCAATCCTTTTCAGTTTGTGTTTCAATCTTCTTTGTAATGATCTGCTGGTATATACAGATAGTTTGAATGTGTGACAAGCCATCCTTTTATAGTTAACTATCGGTAACATGTGCTATCCTGACCACAAATTGGTGTTCCAAAGTAGTTAATTGCATGCACATCAGCTGTGCAGCTACTCAATTAGCAAATACCATGGCAATAGTGGTATATAATTGAGTACTCCACTTGGGCATTGTCCCTTTGCCTTACTTTCGAGGAAGATGGCCTGGATGTGTTGTTTGTGATGTATTGCAACAGCTATATGGAGACATACAGAGATATATTAGCTTCATGACTCTTGTGGATTGTGTGTAATAGCTAGAAGATGTTCTACATGTGAGTACAGCTGTTATATTTCAGAACATTGCTACTTTTGCAGGGTTTGTTTGTACCTGATACATCTGCAGATGTTAAAGTCTGGCAAAGATGTTTGGGCAGCTCAAGGCTGTATGGCTATACATGAAATGTTAGGTGGTTTACAGTGTGCTCACCAGACAACTTTGGTTTGGTGTACATGTGTATCATACTGTGTTGTTAATCAGTAACTGGTAACACTTTCTGGTGTACACACAACCCTCTGAAACTGGATTAGTGCAAACAAACCCTGTAACATCAGCAGCTGTTCCATTGTATAACAGCAACTATTTCACATAGGGCCATATTAGTGTGTCTCTGACAAGGTATGCTAAGGCTTCTGCAGATGTCGTACAATCAGTGAATGATTTGTGATGTTATTACAGTTTGTATTGTAATTGGTTTGGGTGTGGGGGAGATGTTGGTGGGTGTACACTGCTTTTATACATAATTGATATGTGCGTGAGAGTTCCTTCCCTATTTGAACACCTATCCTTTAGTGGACTAATACTATGGTAACTGCAGGCTGATTCATTAAGACACTGTTAATTGGTTCCTGTATAGCATGCAGATGATGTTGGTCCTTGAATCCTTTCAGCAATACATCAGAATGTAATAAAGTGTTGCTACATGAAAGCTGCCTGTGTATGTCTGTCATAGGTATTTGCAGTCATTGGAGTTGTGTTGGTGACCTAGCCTCTTTGGCTAGGGTTGCCACCTTTTCAAATGGCTATAGTAAGACATTTTCGGGACACACATCAGATTTTACAGGCCAACACAAACCCACGGTTAGTACAAAGGATAGAACTTTCCTTTTTTGCCTAAATATAAGCTTATTCTTGTAGCAGTTTAGTTGCTTATCCTGCTTCTTGTAACACAGGTATTTTAGATACAGACATAACTATTTTATGACACTATTACATTACATATGGGACATAATTATGTTCTAGAATCTCAGGACATTTGCCATTTTTAATATTTTTGGTCAGGACACAACCGCCCAAAAACAGGACTGTCCCTTGCAAAGTGGGAAAGGTGGTAACCCTATCTTTGGCTCATGTCCATAGCACATATTTGTAATAGTGTATAGGCATATACTCTCCATATCCTTTGTTCATAAAGATTGGTCATGGTGGAATATGTGTTTGCTATGGTCCATGTTATACTCATATATGAACACTTCAACCGTTGTATACAGGATACCTATGGAATCCCGAATGCACACAGTTCCGACGCCCACAGTATTGGGGCCAGACTCCCATACCCCACATTACCGAACACTCAAACTCGTGACAGTCAAACTCGCGCAAGTAACAAAAAGACAGAACACACGCACACAGACACACTGCTACCCACCACATCCAAATAAACCATCCTACACTATGTATGAGCAGGTGGCCAAGCCCCCCTACACCTCCCATGTGGGTGGCTGTGCCTCCCCACACCCCCTACTTTAATATTCTACCTCCGAGATTGCACAAACAGATGCACAAAGCAAACCCACACCCACACATTACATTCACCCAGGAACACACACAACACTCAGAACACACACTTACACACACTACAGCCCTCAGAAACACACTTACACACAGTAACCTACCTGAACCGCAAAAACCAGAAGCACTAACTAAATGTCCCTTAACATCGGGATTTTAAAACTCACGCTTCTGGTGTTTCTGTACTGCGGTCTTTCAGTCTTTAAGCCTCGTGATTATGCGCGTTGGTATGTCAAGCATTCGGTATTTGGTAGGTATCCCATTTATATGTACCTCCATGGTTGTGTAGATGTTGTTAACCTAGTTTTATATATATATATATATATATATATATATACATATATATATATATATATATATATATATATATATATATATATATATATGTATATCCCTATATATCGACATATAACCCTCTCTCTCCCTCTCTCTCTATATATGTTGATTTATATATATATATATATATATATATATATATATATATATATATATATATATATAGCATACACCTTTCATTGGGTACATGGCAGTTTGTCCTATTTCCACACATTCCTCCCTTTTGTGTTTTAACCTGTCAGAATACACAACTGCTGTTGGTACATCACAGGTAGCTTAGTGGTAGGTTATTGTGAAGATTGAGTACATGGTTGCATGTTCTAATCCTGGCAGTGGTCATTTTACCTCTCAGAGCAGGCACTAGTAGTGCATGGATGATTAACGCACATTTCAGTGGTTGTGTGTTTATTATTCTGTGGAATACTATCTATATCTGAAAGCTGTGGTTAAGGTATACTATGTAACATGTAAATTATCTCTGACTTTATTGGGATTTGAACCAGGACTGCACAGATATTATGCAAATGCTTTGGCCATTACACTATTGACATTAACGTTCCTTCTGCCTATTTCCTATGTCCATGAATCTTATGTGTAAGCTTGGCTACACAACAGGCGGAGCCACCCACACCCAATGAGCTTCTTGAAATACCGACATAACACATGAATTGAGAGACTATACATTAACATCCTAACTACATTTAGCATAGCACCTCACTGACACATTTCAGGGGAAACCTTGATGTGTGACTGGCCAACAGTATATACACACCTGGGATCATGTGTCCCAGAAACATACAGCCAGGGTGTGGGGGAGCTACTCCAGTTTTATAGCTGCAAGACCTGTTGGGGAAATTGAATGCTGTTGTGTTGTCATGTTAACATGCCCTGTTGAGATCACTATGTGCCCCTATCACCCTACAGCACCCCAGTCTTCAACAGCTTCCAGCAACTCTGCCTGGAATCACTTCATTGGCTATGCTTGACAGAGGCTCAGATACTTCATCAATGGTGCAGGTAAAGCCACCACACTGTAGCTATGCTTCTATATGCCCTTGGGCAGATAGCCTACTACCTATCTGTGAACCTTTACACTGCAAGCCATCTCCAACATCATATGTTATTATACAGAGTTTTCTGATCACAATATACAGTGTAAAATCACCATGTAGTCAGACAACAGTTAAGTACAGCAATAGCATTCAGACTACTGATACATAATCACTCCAAAAGCCTATCTTGGAAGCTAATAGACATATATAGGTTTCAGGCTTTGTATTGCTTACCAGTAGGTTACCTACAGGAAAGATGGGACACAAGCAGAGATTGGAAACATGCCTGCAACAATGCCATACCAACTTGCATGTGTCAGCCTAAGTCTTTGGAATGCTGGGCAAGGCTATTGGTGTCCCCATGGTGTTGTTTTTAGGCAGGTCTCAGAGGTGAATCTCACCTCCATGAACTGCACAATAGCGAATCAATGAGGGTTAGGCTGCTCAACACCAGGGTTAGTACTCACAGCATGCACGCACACACAGCACCCCTCAGTATGGATAACATCTACATCTGTTCTGTGACTGGGACCTGTATAAGGCTCCTGTGAGCACACCGGCACTACCAGACAACAACCCATAACACACATTTCAGCCACTGAACATGGACAGGCACAGACATGGGGGGTGTATCTATATTCATCGGGGATACCTACACCTCCAAGTTAGTGGGGCAGCATGATACCTCTGTGATCATCCATGTGCAGCTAACATCAGCCATGACTGCAATGCAAACTGTGAGCTGCTACAGATAACCCTCCATGACCCAGGAGCAACATTACAACTATCTGGAGGCAGTGGTAAACATGACAGTCCTACCAGACACCCTGTTATTGGTCAATGTCAGCTACCCTACACTTAACTGGATAACCTACTTGAGTATTCACTTCCAGGCCCAGCACTTCCTGTCATTTATCACCTCATATGGCCTGTATCAGTTGGTAGACAGACTAACAAGAGGTGAAAACATGCTAGAAGTGGTAATCGCTGACATGTGCAACAGGTGCACTACAGCAGAGGTAAACCGGTCACTGTTTAGATCTGACCATGAACTATTCACTGATGATTTCCACTCCCAACTATCTCCCCCACCCAAGGAACACACAGTGGATACCTTTCCTACAGCTAAATTTACAGTACTAATGACAAAGGTGGGAGGGTTCACAGCACCCATGCTCAGGGATGACACTGCTCAAGATACAGACAGAATTACAAATGCACTCTATAAGCACCTACAAAGATGTATGGGTCATGCCATCAATGGTAAACCAGGACTTGCTACTCCTACACAAGGACACCAGTCTGCTGAACCCCTGCATTATACAGGCTATAAAACAGAAATAGGACAGTAGTCCAGAACAACAGCAAATCCCAAGACATGCAGACATCCATGACCAGTATTAGCAAGATACTCATGTAATTATCCAAGACTGACATCCACAGGTAAATAGGCATGGATTTGGAATATAACCACAAAGGCTTCTTTGGCTATGTCAAGGGTGTAAGCAGTAACACACAGATTTGCACTGTGCTGGTGCAATATTTCACTGAATATACTGACCCTACTGATATCACCAACACACTTGATGATATATTCAGAGCAAGCTTCTCCCCCTACAGAGCCCACAACAATACCCAAAATGTACAGTATCCCAGACATCTGGGACATACAGGTTGTAATGGCCCTTGCAAATGGCATGACAGAGAATCAATGGAGGCAGATGGTGTCCCAGACTGCATCCTGCAGACACTACAAGACAAAGTGACTCCCCGCCTAATATAGCAATTCAACATCAGCCTCTACACAGGCTATATGGCCCTTCATTGGCGCATGGCAACAGCTATTCCACTCCACCAAGGTGGTGACACAGCAGACCATGGTAACTACCACCACATAAGCCTGAGTAGCTTGATCTGCACGGATATAGAATGCATCCTCATGGCACTCATTAACATAGACATTGGTAACCTCCAGAAACTTGACCCAACCCAGGTCAGCTTGACTGAGTGCAGATCATGCCTACTGAACCTGTTTAACATCTTACAGTCACCTAGACTTTAGGTGTGGGGTGTGGTAGTTCACACATACTACCTGGACCTCGCCAAGGGTTTTGACACCATTCCCCACTCAGGTATTATTTCTACACTCACCAGCCAGTACATGCACCAGTACATCACAGGTTGGTTTGCCAACAGGCTTACACACAGAACTCACATGGTAAGCCTAGCAGCCTCCAGGTCCAATTCTTGACCAGTCACAACTGGTGTCCCACAGGACTCAGTCATGGGACCCCTACTGTTTGCCATATACTTTTCAGATGTATGAGCTAATACAGGTGGACTACAGCAGGCTGTGTTTGGTGATTACTGCAGACTGGGAGACATAACTGACAGTCCAGCTGTCACAGACGTCCTTCAAGGGTCCTCACATAGACCAACACAGGGTGTCAGAGCCATGGCCTCAGCTAAAGGCCACATACTGCATGGTCATTCCATTTTGGGAAACTACACACACACATATTAACACATGAGTGGCAGACACTATAATTCAGATGACATAATGGGTATGTAGGGACTACATTACATAGTGATCTCTCCTTTGCCAGTCATACCTGCAAAGTAGTTAGGACATCAGTCTATTTAGACCATCTAATTACTTAAGGGTTCACATCTAAACAGACTTAGATTATTGTGCCCCTTTACTCATCACTCATCAATCCCATCATTGAGTATGATAACCCATTTTGGATGTACCTCAGAAGACACATCCGACAGCTGGAAGGGCCACAAACATACCTCACAAAGAGGGATAATGCCCTCAGACATGTGTCCAATGCTGCCAGACTGCATAAACTCTTGCATTACTCAGTGGCATCTCGTTTACTCAGAGATGATATTTGCTGACCAACAAAGCCGTGTCCAAGTCAGGCTTAATGGATATGCTCCACCTATGGGAATCCATGTCACAGTCAGCCACACACTGTAATGAGCTACACCTTGCCACAACCATAACTAGAAGATGCTGGCGTGACAGATTCCTGTCACGGGTACTCCCCGTGATCTGGAGCTACATCCCTGATTACATTATATGGAGCCCCTCACTAACACTCCAGGGAATCCTTGCAGAGTGGATGGGGAGCAGTGGATATACCCCAAGGATCCCACAATTGGCTCTGCTCCACAGAGGGACAGTTATTTAATCAATGGGGTGGTGACAGCAGACACATTTTGGCTATGCTTATGAATGGCCTCGGGCAGTTAGGCATGTACCTACCTATGTACCTATGACCCTATACATACAGTATCGACACATGCTGATAGCTTAATTTGCTGTTCAGGTATTGACTTACCTTGTGCCAATGGCAGTTGTGTGTACAATAGATGAGGGCTGCTTATGTAGGATGCACACAGTAGACCACCTATACATGACAATTTACAGGTGGTCATGTGTGTGTGCCATCCATGTTTGCTGTGTGTGCAGGCGGAGAAGGGTGTCAGTCCATAGGTGCCTACACTGTCAGTGTGTGTGTGCTATATGTTCCCTCTTTGTCAAGGCATGGGCATATTGGGCACACCTCCATCTGCCTACTGGGGCTGGCACAGGTTGTTCGTGTTCTGAGTCCTTCTGTGCCTTCAGGGCCCTTGGCAATGGTGGTGGGCTGTAAGGGCCTTCACCATTCTGTCCCTGCTGCAGATGTTTCCGCAGGATCATATTGTGTAGCATGGCACATACTATGTAGATGTGGGCACACATGCCTGGAGAGTACTGCAACGCTCCACCAGATATGTCCAAGCAATGGAACTGTGATTTCATCATCCCAAACACAAGCTCTATGATGATTCTGGTTTCTGCGTGTGCCTCATCATGGCGTTCTTGCATGGGTGTGTGTGCATTTCTGATGGGAGTCATCATCCATGGTTCCAGTGCATAGCCAGCATCCCCCACCAGGTGGCTATATGGGATGTCCCCCCTGGAAAATAGCTGATACAGCTGTGAGGCATGCCAGATGTGCGAGTCATGATAGCTTCCAGGGCTGCCAGCACACACATCCATGATAATGCCCTGGGCATTGCACATGACCTGGCAGTTGATGGAGGGGTATCCCTTGCGGTTTATGTAGCACCTACCCTGTTCACTGGGTGGTGTCTTGATGTGTATGTGCGTGCAGTCTATTGCACCCAATACCTCTGGGTAGTCTGCCACACATTGGAAGAGACACATATTGCTGGCCAACTCCTCTTGCGTTTGAGGAAAGTATATGTGTTCATTGGCATGTGATAACATGGCATCCAGGAATTGGTGGAGTACCCTGGATGCTGATGCCTGTGTGCTCCCCATGATATCCCCAGTTGGCCTTTGAAAGGTACCTGTGGCTAGTATTCTCAAGTTTACACATATCTTTGTGTCCACTGGGATGGGTTCCCCTCTGTTATTTCTGGCTCTGAGGCATGGCTGGCACAGCTCAACAAGTTGCTGTATGGTGTTCCTGTCTACCCTGTAATGCTCTACTATCTCCAGGTCATGTAGCCCCTGGCAGGTTACCCTGGGTCTGAACACTCTTCTCCTTTTCTGGTGCCTGAGATGGTTGTCAGCATCATCCTCCACACCACCGTCAGTCTCCAACACATGCTGGTGAATCAAAGCGATGGCAGCCCCTAACATGTACATATTAAAAGATCCCCATCTGTATACACCAATGGTGCAAAGTGTCTGGGAATACACAAGTGTGTGTGAGGTGCTTTCACACTTTATACTATTGTGCAATGGATTCTGCTGGTGTAATTGGGTGTGTATGTGCAGCTCCAGCTACAGGGTATCTTAATTATGGGTTTTACAGCAGGTACTGCTATTGTGGGGCCTTTGATGTTGAATTATGTTTGGCTGCCGTGATTAATCTATTGCCCTTTACTTCACTTTTCAACCCGATTCCCCTCTCATTATCAGGTCTTCATCCAGCTGACGGCTTTCTTGTTTTGTACTTTCCCAACCCAGGATTGTGTAGCTTAATGTGTTATGTAGCTGATCTACTGCAAGTTTGCTTTGTTCTGCTGTGACAGTTCTCTTTACTTTGCAGCACGGCATCTCCCCTTTCCTGTTCTGCAGATAACTGCTAGCAGCCTTGTTAGCTGTTGTCAATGGCCCACTGTGAGTTCCTAGGTGTTAATTACTCATTTGTACTCCAATTACCATGCTGCAGCATTTCCTTATTGTCTTCCCATATCCTTCCTGTTTCAGCTGTGGTGTGCACCGCTCACAGCTGTTTACCGGGTTTCGAGTGCGTTTTCATCCATGCTCACATGCACTTTCAGTTACCTTGTGTGCTCTCAGCTAAGCAAAGCTATGGCTACTTCCACATCATTATCCTGCGGCTTTGCTTAGCAACAGGCAACCCAGATTTGCAATGCTCCAATGTGCTTACAGCTAAGGTGGTGCATCCGTCTCTTGATGTCATCTTTATCTCCAGGCCACACCCCGGTGTTGTACCGCTACACTGTGAGGTACATCCTTATGCTGGCGAGGATTTTGAGATTCAGTATTACTTGTTATTCTATATAAAAGCTATTCTATATAAAACACAACTAAAGCTTACTCTTCTGGACCTCACCCTTAACCAAAACATTAATGCCGAAATAATTGGTTCCAAAATTCAAATCAACAACACTAAATCTATAAACATCATCTGTGCATACCTCCCCCCTGGAAATAATATCCCCATCTTAGAACAACTTCTTGAACACCTCTCTATAAACCTCCCTCAAGAAACACTATTTCTTGGGGACTTTAACATCGACTGGAATTCTTGTAGCAATGCTAACCCCACCTCCCACATAAATCTTTTTAGTTTCAAACAACTTATTGACAGTCCAACTAGAATAAATAATAAAAGTAAAAAAGAAACCACCTTAGATTGGATTCTTACAAACTCCCCCCTACAAAACTACCAGACTGGCATCCTTCCAGATGATCTTAGTGATCACTCTCTTACTTATGTCATTAGGGCCAAAACTAAGCTAAACCTACCTACCTCACATAAAACAATATATTCAAAAAAACACTTTAATCCCGAAGGATTCCTAACAGAACTGTCACAATACAACTGGACCCCTCTCAAATATCTCTCACTCAACAATGCTGTTGAACACTTCAACTCAGCATTCCTGGCCATCCTGAATCAACATGCCCCAAAACGTATCATTAGAACAAAGACCAAAATAGCACCCTGGCTAACTTCTAATACCAAACAAACAATTACACTTAGAAATAAATCGTGGAAAAAATGGCGGTCCTCCAGAAACCCAAACGATCACCGAATCTTCAAAGAACTCAGAAATAAAACCAAAAAAGCTATACTTGCATTTAAAAAAAATTATTACCTTGAACTACAACAATCAACCAAAAAAGAACCAAAAAAGTTTTGGTCCACTATCAATAATCTTCTTACCCCAGGCAAAGTAGTTACACCAAACCCACAAAACTTAGATCCTGACAACCCCTCTTTAATAGCCAATAACTTCAACACCTTCTTTACTACTTCCATACAAAATCTAGCTAAACACTTAACCCCTGATTCCTCCCAACTGCTCTTAAATAACAGTGACAACTGCCTTCCACCCCTGCAACTTCAACCCATACCTACCTCCTACATACAATCTCTTTTACAAAACTTAAATCTACTACACCCTCAGCTGATAACCTTCCAGCTGAATTTCTTCAAATAGCAGCCAAAGCTATCGCCTACCCTGTCTCCATCCTCATAAACAGATCCATAAAAGAAAGTACTTTTCCTCAATCTGGAAAATATCACATATCATACCCCTACACAAAGGAGGCAAAGCCACAGACCTTTCAAACTTTCGTCCTATAGCACTACTATCTCCACTAGCTAAAATCATGGAAAAATGCATACACAAACAACTACTTAACCATCTCCTTCAAAACAATCTACTTGCAAATACTCAACATGGATTTAGACCTTCACATAGTACTACCACTGCTCTACTTTCCTTTTCCAACACCATCAACTGTAATCGTAACAACAACAAACTAACCTCTTCTCTTTTCCTAGACCTGTCAAAAGCCTTCGACATGGTCAACCACACACTTCTACTACACATATTAAAATCCCTTGCTTTGGATACCTCCTCCTTAACCTGGTTCTCTTCTTATCTCAAAACCGACAACAAGCAGTACTCTGGAAAAATTGTCTATCTTCACTACTACCTATCTCTTTAGGAGTCCCACAAGGATCCATACTAGGCCCACTCTTATTCTCTATCTTTATTAATGACCTCCAAGCATCTATCCAAAACACTACATGTATACAATATGCAGATGATTCCACAATTATTTGCACAGCCTCCACTCAATCTGAACTCCACTCACTCACACAAGCTACCTTTTCTATCGCCGAACACTGGGTCTCCAAAAGATGTCTTCTCCTCAATCCCAAGAAAACAAAACTACTACTTTTCTCACCTACACACAAATCTACACAACTTAACTTCTCTATTACTGCAGGTGATAACTCCCTCATCTCCCCAGACTTATCAACCAAACTACTTGGTGTTACTATTGATAATAATCTAAGCTATGATTACCATATCAACAACACCATAAAAGCAGTTAATAAAAAAATTGGCTCACTATACAGAATCAAACCCTACCTAACACCTGAAGCACGGACCACCTTAGCACAAACACATCTCATCTCGACCCTATTGTATGCCTCCTCTATTTACACTAACCTCTCAAAAGTAACCTAAAGAAACTTACGACATCCTACCACAATATAGCTCGCTTTGCCACAGCATCCCAGTATAGAACACACCACTGTCTAAACTTAAAACACTTACACTGGTTGGAACTTCCCAACAAGATTATATATCAACAACTCCTAATAACACATAACATATTATATCAACCATCTAAAACACCTGCTCTCACTAATCTTCTGAGCCCTTATAACAACCTGAAACAACTACGTTCTGCGGAAAAGCTTCAAGTCAAAACAACTCGAATCACCAATTCTGCAGGTAACTGCCTTTTTCCCAACGCAGTAGGCAAAATATGGAATAACCTCCCATCACACATTACCTCGATAGGCTCCTTTGATCTTTTTAAAAAACAACTCCTTGCACATCTTAAAAACTTCTGGCTCTGCTCTTGTACCAATCCCGACTGAGAAACCTAATACCTTCTACTATCATTCTTCCTTACTTCTTAACTGCAATCCTTCTCTGTGTTCTCAAACATCCTAATGACTTTACAGTTTCTACTGTTCTAAAAAAAAAAAAAAAAAAAAAAAAACAATTATATATTGTATATACACTAATGCAATGATCTGTATGGAGTGTAGTTCTAGATATAATCAATGTCTCTTGCAATTTATGTGTTCTATTTTTCTTGATCTAGACTAATAACCATCCATGGTAACTTAATATCTGTTAAAGGAACTCATAGTTAATCTTCAATTTTGTATAACCTTTGTTTTAATTCTGTGGAGCTTTTCTCCCCGGGCCTCCACTGAAAATGGAAATTATCCAGCTGGACTAGCCCGGTCAACAAATGTAAAATAAAAATAAAATAAATAAATTGTCTCATTTGCATGGCATGGACTACTAATTCCTAGTTACCATGCAGAACACTGTCACAGACCCATAGCAACCCTTGCGCCATGGTTGTGGTATAGCATGCGTGCCATTGACTATTATGGGGAATTCATGAAATGTGTTACATTGCTGTTTTATTACACATAAATTACATATAGATTACATTTAAATACATATAAATATATTTTCATTGTGATCCTGTTTGTGCACCGATGCACTGTGATTTTACTTTGCGTTAGTGTGGCTATGACATTAAATGTTCTTTTTTATGTGTTGTGCATGTTTTTTATGCCAATGGCTATATATTTAGCCATTGACATATATTAACAGTATAATACATGAGTTTGGTCTGCTGTCATGGCTCCGATTTTATGTTTGAAAAAATGTAAACCTTTTTTTGGTTTACATTTCTGCATGCTTTGGCTACGCCTGCACCACTTCATGAATTGCTATATACCTTCATATGCATGCTACACTGCTGCACATGGAGTAATTAGCATACATGCGCCAGGAGCTGTGCAGATGTGGCATACACTGGTAGTGCATGAGGAAACAGCTTGTACCTGAATTGCTTGATGGCCATATTTGTCATTAGATCGCCGACGCTATGCCTGTGTCTGGTGCAAGCTTCATGAATCCTGTGGTAGGTCTATATCACTAAAATGAAATACACTAACATTAAAAGTCATTGACTCATTACTCCCAAATTGTTAAATACAACAGCAAACCCCTCAAACAACCTATAACAATTGACATTTTTCTATCCAGCCCAGTTCTCAAACATTACATAACTATCCTAGAATTCAAACCACATAGCCAACCTAGATGGATGAATTTAACCCAAAAATTCCCTTCCACTCTCTAAACATAAATTCCCTAATTGTTCCCTATCTCTAAACTCCCCTACCACTCTCCAAACCTAAATTCTCTTGAGTGGTCCATAACCATAAAAAATAACCTCCTGCACCATAAATCTAAAGTCCTTGATTGGTCACTAACCCTTAAGCTTACCTCCTGCTCTTAAAACCTGAACTCCCCAATTGCTCTCTTAATATTCAAGCTTCCCTTCTGCTCACTAAATCCATATTCCCTGATCACTCCCTAATACTAAAACGTCTCACCCAACCTCTTAACCTAAGATGAATTACAATTACTACACTTTGGTCTCTAACTGATGACATCTTGCAAAACAGTTTAGAAGCCTCCTTATAAATGCTGTATTTATAGCCCTAACAAAGACATTTGACCTCATTACATCCTATCTTTTCTAAAACAGACTGACTGAAATTGGTATAAATCCAGGCATCACTCCCTTGTTTAAAAAACTTCCTCACTGACAGACAGTTAAAATAGGATTGTCCTAATCATAATCTGCAACTACTGCCAAAGGTGTACTACAAGGTCCTATTCTTGCCTCCTTTCTTTTCTCTGTATTCATTAACAAACGTCTTAGTGATGTCCTCCATCTTCCATGCTGATTCATCCTCTATGCTGATGAAATGGTCTTTTACAGATCAGGTCACTTTCATACCAGCATTCAGTCTATACACCAGTCTGACATAACATGAGCTTGACCAATGATCCATAAACCGTAAACTATTTCTTAACCCCACCAAGATCAAAAATATGCAGATTGGAGCTCCATAGAAAATTCACCCAAGCCTCTGACTCTTTAACTATATTTGGCTTGTACAACCATTAAACCCCATCATTCAAATGTAGTGTTCATTGCATTTGGTCTAAGTTTACAGTTTATTCCTTTGGTCTAATTGCATTTGGTGTAAATGCATTTGGTGTAATTTTGGGTTTTCATTATCACATTGATACGTATTTCATAAAGTAATGTATTTTGACAATGTGCATTTAGTTTTGTGCTATTACTTTAAAGGATAACACTAGAATTACATTCTTAATCTCTCATCATTTGTGCACTTTCCTTCCCCGTTTCCTGATGGCAATCCAAAAAATTAGCAATACAGCACTTAAATAGAGTTGATCCAACTATTTTTCTCTAGTCAAACAATCTGCTGCTGTACTATAAATCTTTGGCTGACAGAAAATAAATCGTTCACCATAAAAAGGTTTGATGTTTAGGCCCACAATCTAATTTCAGAATGGGTGCACGTTCCCACCCCCAAACTTACATCACCACAGCAATGTTTGCATTTATTTATTATTTTATTTTATTTTACATTTGTTGACCGGGAATGTTTGACTGAGCCAAAGCCCTTTTTCAGCAGAGACCCAGGGAGAAATGCTCCAGTACATACATATTACATTTAATCATTGATTACAGATATTATACAAGTGGCATTTTTGAGAGTTTACAGATTACCTTTAGTCATCATACAAATATTATTTAAGAAGAAAAAATGTTAAAAACAGCTAGATTACAACCATAACAATTTTTAAAAAAGTAGTAGTTAGTATAAAAAAGCAACATGTTTTTTTTTTTTTTTTTGCAATTTATCAAACAGGATACAGGGATACAGTACAAGTATAATTAAGAGGAAGACTCTGATTAGGGAAAGTGAAGTCGAGAGTTTTCAAGGAGGGTTTGATCACTGGCAGATCTATTTCCTGTCAAAATATTATTTTAGTGTTAGTTTAAATTGTTTGGGATGTGTGTGTCTTCTAATTTTGGTAGGAAGTTTGTTCCATTCAATAGAGGGGTGGTAGCTGTAAAAGTTACATCCTGCTTTAGATTTGGGCTTATAGATTTTTAAGAGGTCTTGGGAAGAGCTTCGGAGGTTTCTTGAAGGAGCATAGTGGGAGATAGTAGAGTGTAAGTCTGGACAGAAGGATGGTTGGTAAAGAATTTAGTGTATTGTTTAGAGCTGAGAGAGAAGGAGGATATCTTAGAGAGAGACAGAGGTGTGATCTATAGTATTGTTGGGTTGCAAATCTACCTACTTTGTGATATGTAGTCTCAAGTCTAGTAAGCAGAGAGTACTTAAGGTTAGTAAGAATTTGTGAGCAATATGTTAAGCAGGGAAGAAGGTAGGCATGAGTGAGGGCTATTCTAGCTTCCTGAATAATACATTTGTTATTTCTATATAGAAGACCTAATTTAAGGTGAGTTTTCCTGATACAATTATTTATGTGGAGGTCGAATTTTAGTTGGACATTGATTGTGATACCAAGGAGTTTTGAGATAGGTTCAACTACAATAAGAGTCTTGTTGATTGACAGAATAGTAAAAGAGGTCTTTATGTGGTTGGCTGTTTCAGGGAAGAAGAGTAGAAGTTTTGTTTTTTAGGGTTGAGGATGACTTGGTTGTTTGAGAGCCATGTTTCTACTGAGTTAAAGGAGGACTGGGTAGCTGTTAAGAGTTCAGAGTGGGAGTTAGTTATTGTTACGACTGTAGAGCCATCAGCGTATTGTATAACAGAGGAGTGTGAACAGGAAGTCTAGAGCAGGTTTTTGAAAATGTTGAAAAGTAGTGGCCCTAGAATGGATCCTTGAGGGACACTCATTTGTATTGGAAGGGGAGTAGATAAAACAGTGCCCCATTTTACAGATTGAAGTCTATCTTTTAGATAGCTTTCAAACCATGCCACTGTTTAAGGGGAGAAGTTGAGGTTAGACAGTTTGTTTAATAGTAGAGAGTGAGAAAGTATCAAAAGCTTCTGAGAGATCAAGAAAGAGACAGGAGAACAGTTTTTGGTCATCTCTGGCCAGGGAAATAGTATTGAGAAAGGATAGAAGTGCAGTATAGGTGCTATGTTTTGGTCAAAAACCAGGTTGTGTACGAGTAAGTAGGTTTTCTTGATAGAGATGATCCATGACTTGAGTATGTATGCACTATTCAAGAACTTTCGACAGAGGGGAGAGGATGGCAATAGGTCTAAAGTTAGAGATTTCAGTGGAGGTACCTCTTTTGTGGACACGTAGGGTATAGAACTGTTTCCAGATGGGTGGTACTTTGGATTCAGAGACTGAGCAGTTAATGATGATAGAAATATGAAAAGCAAGTGAGTAGGCAGCTGTCTGAAGAAAGTAAGAAGGGATGCTATCAGCAGATACCGATCATGGTTTTAGTTTGGAGAGTAGGATTCTGATGTATGTTCTGGAGATGGGCTTGAGGATTCTGATGTATGTTCTGGAGATGGGCTTGAGGGAGAAGATTTTGGGAGGGGTAGTTTTTGAAGAGGAAGCTGGGTTTATGGGGTTCATTGTATTGGAGTTATTTGAGATAAAGAGTTTGGATACAGATTCAACAAATCTTTAACTGCAAATCTTTAATTGCAAACATGCAAAGATCCACCCATTAAGTGATTTCAGAGATGCATAGTCCTTTCCCCTGTCATGGAGATGTTTAAAAACATGTGTAGTACTTTCTGCTAGTGTTTTAGTAGGAATTTATTTTGATAGCAGACCTTGCCATGGCTTGTTCAAGTCAGCGATCAACAGTCCCAAACTTGGATTGCCTTCAAGTGAGCTTTTATACTGTATATTGTGCAGTGTTAAATAACTTGTAATTGACTGCATATATTTTGTTTTCCTTACCTTTTTTGGGCTTAACTAAGAGTTCAGTTTCTGGTAAACCAATTAGGATTATGTTCAGAAAAATCTTTTAAACCTTGACTGGAGGTTTATTTAAAAGCATACATCACTGTGTTTTATGATCTATTGTGCATCAATATTTTACTTTTTAACCAAAATAAACAAATAAATGGATGGAAGCAAAATTTGCTTTCAATGACTTGGCATATGGGTCTAGCACTCAATGAAGTGTGACCGATTGTTGGATGATCATTGTACAGTAATTGAACGCTTCTGTTGTTGCCGCTCCTCATGTATACGTGCATTTATAATTATTGTACTTTATTTTGGTATGCTGCACTCCTGACTTGCCACTATGGATCTTAAGTTCAGTTATGTGCCTTGGACTGGAAACCAGTTATTTCTCCTTATTCTACTGAAGATTACAGGCAGTCCATAATACAAGCCATAAGAGTTTCCTATAGCTTTTTAAAGTCCATACCTGTAATTGTTAAAATGTCTAAGCTGTCTCCTCCGTATCTTTATTCTACTATAAATCAATCCGGATTGCAACTGATTACTTAAAACTAGTGATGAAACTGATCAGACAACTGTTTACAGGTTGCTACTGCTGTCCTTCCAAAAATATGAAGGATTTTTTTTTTTTTTAACAAAGCTTTATGCAGCTTCACTGATTGTTCAGTGCTGCTTTTATTTTCTTTTGGAAGGGATAAAAGAATCATGTTTTCCAGTAATTGTAGCAAACAGATTGCAAAAACTATAGAGTTCTACAGTAACTGCAAACTCACTCACAAAAAGCATTTTGGTGCTTCTGCAGTTCAGCTGTTGCCGCAATTGCACAGCCGGCATTAATTTGTGTAGCAGGGACATCATGCAGCTTCACATATCAATGCCTGGCACTGCACTGTACATTTATGCATTTCTAGTAAAGCAATGAGGGTTATTGTCAGTCAGCATTGCCAGGCAGTACTGTCTTGTTTTACTAACTTTCTAAAGGAAGTGCAGTACTAGGTCAGTAAGAAGATAGTGCAGAGGATTAAATAAATCATTGACGTCAGTCATACATCTCAACTTCTCAGTAAAAGAAATCTGGATAAACCCTGAAATAATGAGAGGACAAATGCCCAAAATGGAGACAGATCTTGAATATTTTTTCTTAGAAAGTTACTAGAAGAATAGATTTTGTGTTAGTATGCATTTTATGTAGGAGATGAAGTCTGAAACTCAAATGTATGTCATTAGTTATTGATTTAAATTCTCAGTGATGTTCCAGAAAGCCACGCATTTTATGAGGAAAAGACCAAAATATGAAGAAAAAATCTGGGCATTCTCCAAAAAATCTGAATGGTTGAGAGGTATGGTGTCCATGCCCTCAGGATCTGCTTCATGTTAGTTTATGTTCTGGTGTCCCTGCACGGAAGGTGTCCTTTGCACTTTTCAGGATTTATTTGGATGCAGTAGTACAAATCTAATGTCTGTGATGTGTCCTATCATTTGCTAGGTGTCCTGTAACATTTCAGACTTTCTGGCAAATTGCTGAGAATTATAGTATGTCAGTAACGCCAGATCGAGTGTCATGTTTTTATTATTCAAAAATATGTTGGTGCAAAACTTCTTGATCTTAAAAAAATCAGAAGTTTGTCACTAGGAAAGAGTGTTATATCTTTTACAATTTTAATATAATGTTTTAATTGTACAGTTACTGCTTTTTGTGTTCTGTTTTCTGCCTCTCACTGCATGGCTGAGTTTGCAATGCCTGTCCCAGGCCAGGAGGAAGTGACAACTCACTGTCTTGAGGAACCAGCAGTGTGTATACTGACAGGTGCAAAAGACTGAAAACATGATTGGTCCCCCCATGACAAACTCCATCATGATTCCATTAACTGGCTTGGCAAGGGCTTCAAACCAGAGATACTGTCCAATAAATTACAAAATGAGCACAATAACAGCAATTGGTTGTAGTAGTTGTAGTACAAACTTCATTAAATGATTTGGATCAAAACCAGGCTGATATTTACGTTACGTCTCTGTGATTGGTGAACATTTTCAAGGTGAGATTATAGTGGACATCATCCTGAGCAAGAAGTAAACATTATTACCAGTGGTATTTTTTTCAATGCAGAATACGTAGAAGTAAAAAACAACTGTATCCAAGAAGAAACATCTGTGTACCTCTATAGACATAGCAGTGTTTAGTATACAGTTAACACAGAAAAATAAGCAATCACTATAGTTTTAGACATTCCTGGGTGAGCTAAATGGCATATTACTGTGGAGTAGAAAGGGTAAGACTGCCAGAGTGAAAACATTTCCAAAACCAAGAAACATCATCTTAGAAATGAGAGGGCTTTCATTGCAAGATGATGGTGTGTCATGCTTAACAGAAGTCACCTCATAACAATACTCTGACATGAGCAAGAGATGAGTATGACCGAAGAGAAAGAATTCTCTTTATTATACAGGTGCTATGTATGGCATCTCAGCTATGGATGGAATACCATTTGCCCTGCACCTTAAATATGACAGCAGGAGTAAGAGTACAAGTGTACAGCTGTACAGCATTCCTACCTTCACAGTTCATTGGAGGACATACACAATTCCCAACTAGTTCTTGGCTTGGTCTGAATGCGTAGAGTCTGTATTTATAATTATGTGCACCTTGTTTGCAGGATCTTTCCTCAGCATATTCTTTGGCAAACAAATGTTAGAAATTGTGCTGTTTTCCCCCAACATACTGTGCAGAATTAAGTAGGATAGAGCTCAAACTACACATTTGATCTATGTTGTATTAGTGGCTCAGGTGCCTAGTGGCACAGACAGGAAATGATGAACATACCAATTCCTAGGGTAGGGAGCATATTGAATGGATATCTTGCTGATCCATGGAAGAAAAAAGTTCTCGTAGCAAGAAGATAAGGCTAGATGTGTTATGGGACTTGGAGATAGGATGTGCTAAAGGTAAAGGACTGATGCATCCTCAAGAAATGTCTCACTGCATGACCAGCTTAGCCTCCTTGTAGTGGTACTATGGTTAAGGTATTTACCTCATGGACACAAGGTACAGGGTTTGATTCTCACATTTGAAAGGGAAATCGTGTAGGCTTGAAATGGCCTACAAGGTCAGCTAGCCTAATACCTACCTATGAATCAGAATACTAGTTTAGTAACTAGACAGTACAGAATATTAAATTCATATGAATATCTTTGAGATCTGTTATGTGTTAATTTAGTTCCTAGTGTCGCTGCCCTGAATGTCCTACATCCTTTAGAAAAATACATAGGTAGCATGTACAAGAGCAACACTGCCAATCTGTTTTTGAGGAGTTAGTATCTGCCTGTGAACCCCCCCAAAATATCCTTAAATAAGTCGGAGTTTAGTGCACATTAATAATAATAACAATAATAATAATAATAATAATAATAATTTTCTTTAATGTTAAAAATACTGTCTCAGTACAAATATAACAGATTCTGAAAAACACCAACGAAAGTTCTACAGCATAATGAGAATAATTAATGTTTTTCTTTTTAAATGAGCTAATGAAGAAAATGAAAACTTATCCCTGTGTAACATTGTAACTATAACTAAGTTTTGATTCTTAGCTTTATAATGCAAATGATTCTTCTTCCATGCTGATGGCATGTTTTTGTAGTGATTAACATCCATCCATTTTTATACCTTCCATGTTAAACTGCTTCATAGTTTTTGTGCTGCCCATGAATACAACATGAAAATGGTAATCTTTCATCAGGCCACCCTGCTGGCTGCCATACATAAATAAAATTAGTAGACACATCTGTAGCTTCGCTGTCATCTGATGACTTCCTGAGCAATTATTGTTATATCTGTGAAGCTTAGCATCCATTCAGCATGTGGAGAACACAATAAATTGGCACTAGTTTGTGGCACTTGGACTTCAGTGATAAAGAAATCATGTTACACATTTGCTCCTTTTTGGGGCTACATACACTGTCGATTGTGTGACATAAGTAATTAAGAATATATATTATGCATTTGGATCTGTAATCTTTGGGTACTTATCCATATGTAGGGGAATATATGCATGCAGATATTTGTGTGTGTGTGTGTGTGTGTGTGTGTGTGTGTGTGTGTGTGTGTGTGTGTGTGTGTGTGTGTGTGTGTGTGTGTGTGCGTGCATGCATGTGTGTGTGTGTGTGTGTGTAAAATACATGTGTACATATGCATGTTAGTTACAGATATATGTAGGTGTGCAGATGTGTGCATGTATATGTGACTACACACACACACACACACACACACACACACACACACATATTTGTGTGTTTGCATGTGTGTTTGCGTGTGTGTGTGTGTGTGTGTGTGTGTGTGTGTGTGTGTGTAATGCGTAATTAACCTGAAGGCATGTGTATGCATGTATATATGCATGTATAAATAAAATGCACAAACTATGATTTACTTTTTTGATCCTCAGTGATGCTCTGATTTTCTGCCTTGCACATAAGCCCTTCTCCTTATGACCCATTATACCCTACAAATCAGATCAGAAGTCACCTGTGTGGGAAGAGTCCCAATGAGACCCGAGACCAAATAGTTCAGACAGGATTTCAGTGTACTCCTTTTGCTTTTCAAATGGCATATATTGCTTGTATTCACATGGTGACAACTTACCCACTATTTATTTCTGTCAGACTAATTTTATAGTAAATGGTTTTCTGACTGGATTCCAATGTACATTTGAGTACTACTGTGTTTTGGAGACTTTTCCCTTTACCGTAAGTATGCTGCTTATGTAGACTTGACAACTTACCTTCCATCCAACTAGTTCCACCAATCCTAACCACATCTGATGCATCTTCCTCAGTCAAAGCATAGATACTTACCCCACTCTTCCAAAGTTCCTAGAAAAACAAACTTACCTGAGAGCCCTTGCAGACTATACAGGTTCAATCTGGACCTCAGCAGATAGTAGGTGAACCTGCTCTTCTTCAGACTTCTCACATACCTCTCCAGTGTCCACTGGTGTAGTCAGTTTTGCAACTATAAACCAGGGGTCAGCTAATCCTCTTCAGCTGTTCCAGTGTAAGTAGAGGGGGCATAGAATAACCATCTTTGCTGGAACATGGAGTTTTAACTGGGGAAGCTACTGGTTATGTACACAGGAAAACCTCTTATAGGAACACAGATTCCTCACCTAGTCAGTATCAGAGGATATCTGTTAAGATACAAAAAAGGTTAAACATTGTACACCTGAAGACATGTTATCCATAGTTAAAGAAGATTTTCTTCCCATAGTTAAGAGATTGCTTACTAGGTCATGTAACGTAACATGGATACCAAACCTGTTTAACTCAGAGCAGATTAGCGGGTTAGTGCAAAATGCCACAATGATCACCAGGACTTAATGTATAATATTTCTCATAGCTCTCAATTTCTTAGTGCAACAATATGGACAAAGCACAGTATAATGGGGAAAAATTACCTAGAAATAAGGACAACATTTACATATTTGCTCTTTTAAACTTAGAAATTTGCTAGAATAACAAGGGGTTTGTGTGAAGATACATTTTCTGAAGGATTTGAAGACTGAAACTGAAATGTATGTAATTATTGCATGACATCAGTACTGAGAGCATCCCAGTGATATGAAAACTACAGGTTTTATAAGGAACACACAAAAAGATATATAAGACAAAAATCTGGACATCCTGCGAAAATCTGGAGAGTTGAGAGGTATGATAGTTATGTATATGGTCCAAACACAGTACAGGACAGTGCATACAGGCATATTATTGTGAAATCCCATTCCTAGCATTCTGTACTGAAGTTGTGTAAATGATCTGTAAAGGTACATGGACTGCCATGTAAAATAAACACTTAGGGGAAGTGTGTGCATTGAACAGGGACACACAGATGACTTGTAGTAATATACAATGGTAAAGAGGACAGGTGAAACAACCTAATGTACAGCATATGAGGGCATGTCAATGGAAAACATTTGTAGCAGCAACACCAATCACATATCATTATGGTACAGTATGGACTGCACAATGAAAATGTGTATTATGTGTCACAAAAGATGGCATAGCAATGGAGAAGATGACTGTGTGAGATAAGCTTCCTTACATGAACAATGCAGATAACATCTGTCAGGGATGTGATACACAGTTGGGGTGAGGTGCATATTATGAAGCTGTGCAAACTGATTTGCCTGAATATGAGTGTAATCTAAGCAGAGGTCTCCAGCAAGTAGGACATAAGTAAAGGCTCATGGACAAAGCAGCAAGCACAATCATGGACAAAATCACAATAATACCAACAGCAATCCCATGTCTCTGACATAACAAATGTTATTTAGAGTGATCGGAGATTACACTTCACAAGCACACTTGTACAGCTATTATGACATGTCCTCACTCTATGAGGGTAATCCTGCACATTGTCCAAACACTGTAACATCTGCTGGAGGTATTAGGAGGTGCACTGCTATACCAGTATATGGCATTATGATTAAAGCAGGTTGGTTGCCTGGTGTGCATGGCAGATATATATCGCATGATCCACACTGTCACAAATGTTACCCATGCCAGTAATGTTGCTAAACAGCTATGACTGTACTGTGTGCATCACCAGAACAGGTAGCACACACGCATCTGGTGTAACATACTCAGTAGCTGTGTTACATACGAGGAACTGTTCAGCACTGTGACCACATGCTGGTTCAAGTTCCACTTACCATCTACCCCAGGACTCAGATCACATACCTATTCATCTGATTATAGGGCATGATATCTAGTTGGGTTGTGTGTTTGTTTTCATGAGGTAACAAATCCCCGTATGGTTTTGTGTCATTGCAGGTGTTGTCATGTCTGTGGCAGCAATCTTTGGTGTGTGTTGATACTGTCTGTATTATACTAATATCACAGATGCAGCCAATGATTGCACACAGTCTGTAGTCCTTCAAACAGCTGTTTGGACACAGGATGTGTATCTCATCTGTGATGTCTGTCACTTAAATAATGGACAAGAAAGGGTCTAGTAGACAGCCATGATGTGCAGACCTGATCACTGGACCTGAGATATAGGTCACTTCACACATTTCAACATATTTAGATGCCAAGTATGTGATAAGTGGTCTACCCAGCTGGTGATATAGGTGTTTATAGCCACATCTGACAGTGATGAGTGAATGCCTCAGTGTGGATATGTGTCAAATGCCTTGGGCTTCTCAAGTTCAAAAGGATGATAGTATTATCATCATGCATGACCTCTATTACCTCTTTGAGGGCATCTAACAGATGTAACAGACATGATGTAGCTTAAACAACTCACATAGGTCTGTTGCACACAGCTGGGATATTACTAGTGTCCATTTAGAAAAGGTACATGATGACATGTTGGTCTACAGATGAGGAGAGTCAGGATGTGTCTGTACCTGCATTTGTCATGTGCTGTCCCCCCTAACTCAGATGGATGCATGTTGATGCACACCCTTCTACAAGAACATAGTCTGTGTGGAGTGTGTGTTGAAGTGTGCATTCAACTTTGTCAGGAATGTGTATGTGATATGTCACATGATAAGATTATAGGATCATAGGAAGTGACTAGGCTAATGGCCTAGGTTTTCTTAGAAGCCTAGCCAAGTTCTACCCTTATTTCCAAAATCAGCACCTAATGCCTGTGTCCAAGAGGGGCACAGCTGGAACCCCGGGGTGAATTTAAAGTTATCCATCCAATTGTCCAGATTGCATTTGAAGAGGGCCAATGAGATGCTCTGTTTGACATGAAGTGGGAGTCTGTTCCAAAGGTGTGGTAAACTCTGGGAGACAAATCTGTCCCTGCAGTAGGTTCTAGTAATGTCACACACCAGGTTAAGGTCTTTAGAGCAAGTAACCTGTGTACCATTTGACTTGCTGATATGCAGCATTTCCAATAAATCAAGGTCAGAGATTGCTTTATGTGCATGACAGAGATCGCCTCTGAGTAGTCAGTATGAAACAGAATAAAGTGACAGTGATTCACACGATCTGCATAGGGCAGATGCTTAAGACTTTGAATTTTCCTTGTGAGGAACCTTTGTGGTTTCTAAATTGCTGCAAGTGCTTGAAAAGGTACATATCAAAAGAGGCATTGTACTCAATAATTGCCCTGATATGGGAAGAGTAGAGGGAGTTTATAACTTCTATTTTCTGGAAGCAATGGCCTTTCTTATGAGATGAGCAACAGAGAATTTACTTCTTACCACTATGGAGACATGGTAATCAAAGTTAAAATTGCTGTCAACCTGTGTGCCCTGGATTTCTCACATCACTCTTACCTAAATGGATTATAATACATGAGTTTAAGGCCATGACTTTGGCACCAATGATTTGTTTGTGTATGGCCATCTTTTAGGATGTTGACATCATATGGAGATTCTATGACCACTGCCATTTTGCAGTCATCAGAAAACTTTGTCAGCCACAAACCTTTAGTTTTTGTTTGTACTTTGGAGAAATAGATTCCAAACATTAGAGATCTCAGGACTGATCCCTGTGGAATGCCACTAGTTGCAGTTATGTTAATGGAGGTGGATTCCCTTAATTTGTCTATATGTGTTCTATCAGTGAGCCAGTTAGTGACCCATCTAACTTTATAAAGTTTGATGCCTAGCTGGGTGAGTTTGCCAATGATACCTGATTGGGGGATAGTGTCAAAAGTCTTGGCTAAGTCTTGGTAGGCTGTATGAACAGATTTCCACTCATTCAGGGCCTTGGTGACTGGCTCAAAGAAGTCTACCAGGTATAACAGGCATGATCTCCCTTTGACAAATCCAAACTGCACAGGGTCAAGTGTTTGGAGATCAACTATATCTTTGTTGATAAGGTGCATGATGATTCACTTCATGGCCTTTCAGATAAGGCTAGTCAGGTGACTAGGTCTATAGTTCTTGGGGTCAGTAGATGCATCAGCTTTGTGCAAGGCAATAATGGTGGCCATTTTTTATTCTGCTGGGAGGATGGTGCTTAGACTATGATTGAAAAGAGTACACAATGGTATTGCTAATTCTTGTTTGAGCCTATGTAGGATGCTGTCTGGGATATTATCAGGTCCCATAGATGCTGTGTTTTTGGCCTTAGAGAGGCCATTTATAACCTGCT
>NC_056746.1:1225494854-1225609854 GCF_019279795.1 Protopterus annectens | reverse complement strand
GGCCAAAAGTGACTTGCTGGAACTGTTCATAATTCCCTCCACTTTGACTAAAGCCCCAGTTCCAACTGAAGAAAAGCAACCCCAAAGCATGATACTGCCACCATCATGCTTCACCATGGGGCTGGTGTTTTTTTGGTGATGCAAAGTGTTGTTATTGTGCCAAACGTACCTTTTAGAATTGTGGCCAAAAAGTTCAACCTTGGTCTCATCAGACCATAATACATTTTCCCACATGCTTTTGGGAGACTTGGTGCATTGCTTTCCAAATTTTAGCCATGCCTGGATGTTTTTCTGTGTAAGAAAAGGCTTCAGTCTTGCAACCCTACCCCACAGGCCAGACATATGGAGAATACAGGAGATTGTTGTCACATGTAGCACACAATCAGTAGTTCCCAGAAATTCCTGCAGCTCCTTCAGTGTTGCTGTAGGTCTCTTGTCAGCCTCCCTGACCAGTTTTAGTCTTGTTTTTTCATCAATTTTGGAGGGACGTCCAGTTCTTTGTAATGTGACTATTGTCCCATATTTTCTCCACTTTTTGATGACTGTCTTCACTGTGTTGCATGGTATATACAATGCCATACAAATTTTTTTGTACCCTTCTCCTAACTGATACCTTTTAACAATAAGATCCCTTTGATGCTTTGTAAGCTGTCGATGAACCATGGCTTTTGCTGTAGCAGGCAACTGAGTAAATGTAAGGAAAATCCTACTAGGACAGCTGAACTTTATTTGGGGTTAATCAGAGTCTCTTTAATTGATGGCAGGTGTGTACCCAAGAAGACTGAATGCTGTAATTAAATCAAAAGGTGCTTCTACAAAGTATTAGTTAAAGGGTGTGCACACTTATGCAACCAGCTCATTGTACAATTTTTATTTTTATATTTTTCTCCTAACAGAATTGTTTGTTTTTCAATTGAATTATACAGGTTATAGGTCACATTAAAAGTGGGAAAACTTTTGAAATGATTAACTGTGGTCTCATTTTTTATATCACAAAAACCTGACATTTTAACAGGGGTGTGTACACTTTTTATATCCACTGTAGAGGCCAAACAGTGGAGGAATCCATTTTTTTTCTCTACTTATGTGTATTGTGTATGATTCTATATTTTGACCAGATTATAGGTGTTAAAATGGAGTAGATAATAAAGTGTTGAAATGGAGAGCAAGTGGGGGGAGAACAAAGGGAAAACAATACAGGAATGGGCAGGAGGGAAGTAGGAAAGAACCATAGCTATCCATTTCTTCAACAGTAAAAACTGATAATATATGCAGAATATTAGCTGAATTTGGACTGTCACCTCCTGAGAGGGGTAACAAGAATGTTATCATGTTGTATAGCCAATTGTATGAATCAAGTGTGTCAAGAAGACACATGTGTGAAATGGAGAGCTATGTATGAGACAATATTTTTTTGTTGTTGTTGTGGGACAGGGACCTAATTTTATTTTTGCTTAAATTCAATAAGAGACAATTGCTGGGTAAAGAACATAGGTATTTCTGGCTTAGGTAAGTTGGGTAAGTGAGGAAGCAAATACAAACAAACAGGACAAACAAGACAAGAGACAGGGATGGTGAGTGACACAGAAGGTTGGGGACACCATAATTGGGTTGAGGGAGGGGACTGCACAGGTTCATGCCCATCAGACATGGATACAGTGAGAACTGAGTCCTCACTCACTGGACTCTTATCACTGTCCCCTTATTCCACTGGTAGCTGGAGTGCTTGATGTGTTCCCCCCTAAGGACCATAAGGGAGAACAGCCTCTCCACCTGGCAGAGGCATAGACCAATGGTGCTGTGCATGACCCTACACACATACCTTGGCATCTCCTGGCAGATGATGAAATCCCCACCTCCGTCACTACTCCTAGGGGGTACCACTACACTAGGTGCCACTCCAGTACTATCTAAGGGCATAGGTAGTGCAAGGGCAGCAGAGGCAGTGCTACCAGGTTGGGTCCCAGCTGTGCTTGGCATGTGGGCTGGAAGCAGTGAAGCAGGCCAGACTGATCCACTAGGGCTTTCCTACCTCACTGTGCTGTGGAGCATTTTAGTGATGTGGTACAGATGGATGACATGGAGACATTTTGACACTTAACAGAAAATAAAAATGAGAGGTAAGTGTTGGGGTGAGAGAAAAAAAAAGAGATAAAATTAGTACCATCATATGTGACATACAATGCATTAATACAATTATACAACTCTTTTATTTGAAGTATAACATTTATGTATATGTCCTAACAAATGCACACTTTAACTACAGATTGCTGGTAGTAATCCTTGAAATGTGCATATATTGCACATATGTGTGTTGCAATTACACAGATTGCATTTAACAGCAGGGTGTTTGTGCCACTTGTATATACGAGTTTAATTTAATATAAATATTATTAAAGAAATGCAGTATTGTATAGCTGTGATTTGTGATATGTGAACCCACAGCTTCCGACATATTTGCTTTTACCATTAGTATATGCATGTTCAGTTTGCTGCAACTATATAAAAAAAATCCAAAATCTATCTTTAAAAACAGTGCTTCTCTTGTGTTGCAATACATTCCACTTGCTTCCCTCAGTCTCTCCATTCGAGCAACATAAGCCTGTCTATTGAACTCACATTTGATATTAGCTAGGAAAATAATATAAAAGAACAGAAGAGCATTATGCATAACTGTCTCGCCTATATTTAGCTTTCCAACTCTTACACATACTGTCTTATGTTCATACTTACACAGCTGTGGGATCTCCTCAGTTTCAAATTCATTCTACCAACAGTTGAGAGGTGTAACTTTTACGCATGTATACATCATTAAAATGATGCCTACACTGCATTCCAGTGCATGGGATTCCAGTAGCACTGGATACAGCCTGAACCAAATTACTCAAGCCTCAGACTTGTACTGGGAGCCAGAATATTCCCCCTACAGAAGCCTTTGGCTGTGGTGCTTTACCAGGAGTCCAGTAAATATCCTGGACTCCTACATACTCTGCCTCTGCACCCTGAACTGGGCACCTTCCTGTCTAATGCAAGATATGTCTCATATCTAAACTAGAGCAATGGCAACTGATGCTTTCCACCAATTTTTGAGCATGTATAGAGTGATCACCTTATATTTGCTTACATTGTGCATAATGTAATTTTTCTCTTCTGCCAAAATACTTAATTTGTAAAAGCTTTCATATTGTTAAATATATTGTTATAAATAAATACTTGAAATCAGAATGTTAGTCTTACACTTGCCCTTAGTTTGAGGAGTGTCTTGTGATATAGCTTGGAAATATGCATTGAAGATAACTGTTAGGTGAGTTTAATTTACAGACATGTACTGGGGGTATACATGTCATTACCTGACATATTTGTTTTTGACTTTATAGACTGATAACATTGATTTTTAAAGTGTGGGATTCAAACTTAACATAAGGGACAGACATTTTCTTCCACAGCATTGATCTTCCATCTTTACCACAGAAGAAGTGCTGCTCAGACCTAGGCAGGAATCATACATAAATACAGGTGAGAGTTTGAGGTGTTACACATGTGTGTGTGTGACCTGACAAAGTTCTTGTATATAGATCCAGTTGTGTATGCATGTTCTACAATTGTGAAAGCCATGCCAGTCCAGATAGCAGAATTATTCTTACATACCTACAGTAGACACCCTAGTGTACCCTCAGTCATACATCTGAAAACACAATAAGGGTTTCTTATCACTCATACATATAATTCATATCAGCCCCACTATCTAAAGTGTTATATTTAAGAGTGAATATAATGGGAAGTGGAATAACAGTAAAAATGAATACAAAATCTTGTATTAGAACATAGGACCATGTGTATGGCAGTCCTGCACTTACAACTGACACAAGAATGTTGAAATAACACTTGTCTATTTTTCAATTCACTGCTATAAACTGTACTGTGATAACAGTAAATATAGGTTGCATGCCCTGTACTAGAAACCAGAACCATCTGTAATCCAGCCCTAAACTAATACCTGGTGCTACAGGACTTGTTATATGACATTTTCTAATATCCTACTCATTCTTAAGCTCTCCATGTTAACCACCACACACACCGCATAGTGTGCAGTGCCTAACACAATTAATTGAATGTATCTGTTTTCAATTACTGGCTGTATGAGTGCTATCTGCAGATGCTGGGGAACCTTGCTAGCCACTGGGCATCACCACTAAGAGAAGTTGAGTGAAGAAAAGCAAACATTGCAACAATATATTATTTTCGACCTTTGCCCTTTTACAGATGTCCTATCTGCAGGTGTTCTGCAGGTTTCCTGATTGCTTCCTAGGTGGGACACTAGTCCAGGATAGCACAGTGCTAAGCATTGTGCAAACATGATAAGCACAGCTAAACCTAACATTCATTTTCTCCTTTTCCCTTGTCTGTGCTTAACTATGAACCGCACACAAACACTGGTATAAAAAAAAATAAAAAAAGGAAGAAAGGCAATCTCTGACACTACAAAATGTTAGCACACATGAAATATTTGCATATAGGTCTGAATTTGAATTCTCACCCCAATCAGCCTTCAGAACACATTAAGGGCACCTGACCTCAACCCTCTTCACCACACAAACATCTTTACAACAGAAAACTGAAATCATTCTTCATACAGCCAACTACAACATCATCTACAATACTATGAAACCATATAACAGTTATTTGTGCATGTATTAATTTTAGATGTAGTGCACTAAGTGATCACACAACCATTTATGAATATTGCTAGCAAATATGCAGCTCTTTCTTACCTCTCTGTGTTTGTTGCTCATTCTTGTCTTATCTGACCAGTAATCTTGGGCATGCAGTCTGTAAGCCATTCTATATCATTGTCTTTAAAATGTGTGAGGAAATTAAATGACAATAATATAATATACAGTTGCCAAAAATAAAGGGGAGGTCGGACATTAATGAACAGAACCTGGGAATTATGTGCTGCTTAGTTACAATTCCAGCCTTGACAAAATTACGTCTGATGTTTTGTAAGTCCAACTTCACATATCCACTGGATGTAGGACAGTTTGCAGTACTGTTTTGTTTCCTTCTCCCTACCAGTAATCATTCACAGTTGCAATCCATTAAAAAAAACACTGAAGGAGTTCCTTTGCTATGTTTACATCAGCTACATGGAGCCAAATATTTGGGATTCAGCAGTCCTAATGAGTTCACACCTGATCTGCATCTTTACCATGCTGACAGACCTGAATCTGCACCATAGAAAGGAAACCATGTAGGTAGGGAACCTGAACGTGAGGAGACTTCTTTATGTGGAGAACACAGAAAAGAGGATATTATTTTGGGATATATCTTCACAGAACATTACTGAACTTGAGAAGGCATGTTTGCATTTCTCAGCTACATACTGCATATGCTGAAATGTCATTAAGAAATTTTTTTTTTTTTTTTTTTAGCAAATGCTACAGCTTTATCTGTACCCATTAGTTTGAAGTGTTCTGATGGCATGGGCATGTGTGTCAGAGCATTTCACAGGTATACATGATTGGCAGTACCTTAAAATGGATTGTTCTGTGTTACATCTGTAGACATGTTTCAAGGACATTTCACTTAATAGCACTTTTAGCATTTCAGTGATGGTTTGTTAGCAAATGTGTCATTTGCCTGTTTTTTTGGGGTGGGGGAGCAAAGCTGCATTTTTTCTATAGTAAAAACAGGGATATGTTGCTATTGTTACTCTTCCTGTTTTGCATCCAGCCTGTTGTTCATATTTCAACTCTTTCGACTATTTTATGTTTCTGCACTGGGTAATACAGACATGCTACTTTTTCTGTTTTATCTGGGAACAATTATTTTGTAGTTATGTGATAAGTCCGTATATAATCATTCTGTTGTCATTTAGGACACCTAGGACTACGGTACCCAGGTGTCTCAATCCCTAAAAACACCCTTCAGTGACCCTGATAATCAGGTCATTGTGAAAGATTTTAGGCGACATGGTGCCTTTCTTCATGAGAGGGGACATGGAGATATGTCAGACAGAATGCAAATTAGATGCAGATATCAATGCAGTAGGTGGCCACAGCAGGGCATACGATCAGGTGTGCTGTAGGTCCACTGACATGATCTCATCTGCACTGAGGAAAGCAGCTGCAGTGGCCCATGATTGGATGGATACTGGGAGGGGGCTGCTACAGAGCCACCACTAACAGCAAATGATGAGTTCTTGTCCAGTGATAGGGATCCAGACAGCTTCCAGAAAAGTGCAGAACAGAATGTCCTTGACACTGGTGCTACTTTTTCAGGGACAGCAATATGTCTCATGAGGAGCTTCCAGGTAGCATTTTGCATCTCAGTTGTTAAATACTGTTGTTTAGTGAAATTTTTACATCAATATGTTAGTCCTGTTTAAGAAGAAATCAGTTGGGGTGGATTGAAGATTGCTACAGTTACCAACACATTCTGATTGATTACACATGGGGATCAGGTTGGGCTTTTCATCCAAATTCATGTGAAATTATAGGTAATGGACATAGATAGGGCAAAATGTTTTACCCCCTGTGTTACTATTAATTATGATGATGTTGTCCTTATCTTTTGCTTAACTTCTTCCAGGACCATCTGGCATAGGGAGCATACATTCATCTGTACATGGTAAGCCAAACATTTTTATGTCAGTACTGATGAGCAGTTCAAAGAAATATTTCAGTGTGTGTGTGATGTTGATGTCAGGGATGTTGTGTGTATTGCTGTACTGTCTATAATAGTGGCACCACTGTTAGTTTGTTAACACATACTGGACTATAGTAGTGTAAGTATTACTTTTTTCATGTGTTTGTTGTGTATTATCACAGGTGATCTTGACAGTGAAAGCATGGGACTTCTACCACCTGATGTCAGACTATCATCAGACTCTGATAATGATGATGGCCAAACAGAGGTACAGTTGGGGTGCAAATGTTGAATCTGACACTGAGGATGAAATACAGCCATCCCCTAAAATTCCATCAGACACAGTCAGTAAACCTATGCCTACCCATTCCAGTAAGCCCTCAGATATTGACAGGTGGAGGGCAATACAATCTATCAGAGAAGTGTAATTACTGCAGCTTCATTTCCTGCTGACTCTGGCTTTAGCCAAAGTGTGGCTGATGTGCCATGTAGGAGGGTTGTTAGGGGTGCTCAGAGGAGGCCTGCTGTCCATGCTTCACCACATTCAGGTGTCTCTTCCCATGTCACCCAATATATGTTTAGTGCCGTCATGGAGACACAGGCACATTCCCATAGGTTGTCCAGAGAAATGCCTAGGGTTATTGATGTGGCACAAGCTGATATGTGTGACTGCCTCCACTATGTTGCAGATTCAATGGATCGGATGAACAACACATTGGAATGGGTGATGTCTGTGATGGAGCGTCTGCTGGGAAGGAGACAGCATCCTAGTGGGCATATGTCAGCCACATCATCTGCTGTTAGCCAACGTGGTCATGCCTGATCATGCTCCCATAGTGCAATACTTCCACTGCTTTGGCAGCGGTGGAGCTGTCCACACCCAGACATGGAAGGACATGAGGTCATGGTCCTGGGCATTCTCATAAGGGAGCTGATCCAGCAGACATTAGTCATATTCATGTAGCAGCAGTGCATCTGACTATGGGTGTGGACATACCAGTGCAACTCCTGGCAGAGCCAGTTCTCATGGACAGTTATGACAACAATGAACTGCCACCTCTACCATAAACAGCTCACACCTGTCCAACATACCAAGATGTAAAGCTAGCACAGAGCTTGGCTGTGTTCATACAGACACTCAGACACCAATTTCACCTGGAGAACCCATACAGACACACAAACAACAGTTACCTGGTCCAGCCATGAAGCTTAAAACTCATGTTGACTCACTGGCCATTTGTTATTTTATCTGAATATCTGCCTGATTCTCTTTCATACATACACTCATCGAGATTTAATGTCAGCCTACAATTCCTACCCATAACACCCTGTGCAACTGATGATAACTGTGCCATATCCTTGTTTTTTTATATTTTTTTTATTCAGGGGTACATATGCTTTGTATCTGATGCTCAGGGTACATATCTGACTTAGTGCTTAGTATATCTGCATTTGTGATGCTGAATTGGTAATTGCACCTCTGACTTATATTGGCCTTAGCAATTTAGACAATTAATATTTTCAAACTTTTTTTCCATCATTGTTAATGATCTTGTGAGTATTGTGAAGTCTAAAACTGAAATGTGTATCATTACTTTCTAACTTCTCTCTTTAATGATTTTCCAGAACAAACATATGGTGCTAAACTGAGGGCATGCAGTGAACATCACTACATTTGAGAGGTATGACTGTGTTAATCTGTGATGCCTGAGGCCTGTAACTTAATAATGGGCACATATAAGTCCAATAAGTCTCTGATGTCACATGGTAAGGTACTTTCTATACAAATCACCCACCTTTTAATTACTTACACTACCAAGTAACAACATGCAAGGATATGCCACTCGTTCATATTATTACACAATACACTCCAGGTTCAACACTTACCTTGTAAATACAGCAGTTGCAACAGTTTAAACTCAGGGCTGACTGTCTGATGCAAGCAGTACACAGCCATTACATAAGTAGGTAAAGGTTCTGAGCATTGCCTGGCATCAATGTTACTATATGTATGTGTGTAGGAGGAAGGTTTTAGGCCTTAGGTGGTAAATGAGTGTGTGATGCATTGTCTCTTAGCCAATGCAAGGACATATTGAGCATTCCTAAGTCTGCCTACACCCACAGCACCTACTGGTCTTCCCATGACTCCTCACCTATGTGTGGTTGTGGTAAACTTGCCATTGGTGGAGGGATGTGCGCCCCTTTCCCTTTTTGGATCCTGAGGAAGCTGTTTTCTAAGGATGATATTGTGTAGCATTGAACATACTATGGATCTTTCAGTAGATGTATGTGGGTTGTACTGCAGGGCTCCACCAGATGTATCTAGGTACTGGAGCCACAAATTCAGCAGCCCAAACACATGCTCCATGATATTTCTGGTTTGAGCATCTGCTTCATTACAGTGTTCTTTAGCAGGTGTGTTTGCATTTCTGATGGGTGCCATCAGCCACTGTTCCAGTGCATAACCTGCATCCCCCAGTAAATGACCCTGTGGAATATGCCCCCAGTGAACATCTGGTATATTTTAGAAGTGTGTCAGATATGTGTGTTATGGTAACTGCTTGGGTTACCTCTGCACATGTTCAAGATGTTTCCCTTGGCATTAAACATGACTTGGCAGTCAATAGAGTGGAAGCCCTTTCTATTTATGTAGAGCCTTCCCTGTTCCCCGGGTGGTGCCTTCATTTCTACATTTGTGCAATCTATGGTACCCAGTGCTTCATGGTAGTGTGCTACAGGGTAGAACTCCTGCATATTTATGTCCCTATCCTCAGAAGTATGGGGAAAATAAATGTGGTCACTAGCATGTTGGAGCATAGCATTCAGGAATTAATGGAGGATCTTGGATGCTGATGCTTGTGACAACCCCAGCATGTCCAGTTTTGGTCTCAGAAAGGTACCTTTAGCTAAAATTCTAAGTACTATACATACTTTTATCTCCACTGGGATGGATTCGCCTCAGTTTTTCCTGGGTCTGAGTTGAGGACTACAGAGGTTGCAGAGCTCCTGTAGTGTGTCCCAATCCACCCTGTAGCTCTCTACAATTTCCACATCATGTCAATTGCGATAACTTAACTAGGGTCTGAAAACTCTTTTCCTTCTTTTCCTTGGTCTATTAGCTGCAGGAATGGCAGCATAGACTTCAGCCTGTTGCACATTCACATGAATTAAAGCAACACTAGCCCCTAACATTGTTTCTGTGTAGACTTCTTTCTGTGGCTGTATTCCAATAGGTTTTGGAACTCACAGGGAAAATCAGCACTGAGTGTACATGCTTTTTTTAGAACTTGTTGAATACCTTCTACAGCTTGGATTGGTTGATTAGCATACAATTCAGCTGATTATACTTTAATTTACATGCCATGGTGTTTACCTTGTTTGTGTGGCTCTGCCTGGCTCTGCACACCATGTAGAGCTGCTTACTGTATCTAAAACAGTTTGCTACCATGTGCATTTCATGTCACACCGTGCACACTGTAGAGCAGAACATATAGACTTCACTGAATCTGAACACTTGTCTTTTATTACAGTTTCTTTTAATTCATATGATTTTTGTAAAAGAACTCCTGACTTATAAAAGTACATCTGTTTTGAATTGTAATAGCAGCATATTAAATATCAAAAAGAATTTGAGGGCTGGACAAATTATTTAGGAAATTATTTAATATATTATTGATTTCTGACTTAACATTTTTTTCTGAAGTAAATTAGGGTTTAAAGTCCAATTATAATTGGCATTTTATGATTTACAAGTATTAGTCCAATTAATATTGAGTAAATCTAGGATGATTATAGCAATAACCCACGCCTGGGTGTGGGTAATGTGGGATTTAACCACGGTTGGCGTGGTTTGGTCCCGAAGCCCGAGGGACCAAACAAAGACAACCGTGGTTAAATCCCGCATTACCCACACCCAGAAGTGGGTTATTGCTATTATACTATGACATTATTTAAGAAAAGAAACAATTACTTTTCTTAAATAATGGCATTGTATAATGCCTCTTTGCTGCCCTTCCGCAGCTGTCTGGCATCCGCGGCAGTTCTGATGTACTATGCATGCCTACACAGTACATCAGAGCTGTGGCCAAAAGCAACGGAGAAAGCAAGATCTCCATTGCTTTTTACTGTTTTGCTATGTTAAACCCATTTAACATAGCGAAACAGTAAAAAGCAACGGAGATCTTGCTTTCTCCATTGCTTTTTTTTTAAACCTGTCACGCTATGTTAAATGGGTTTAACATAGCGAGACAGCTTTAAAATAAGCAACGGAGATCTCCGTTGCTTATTTTAAAGCTGTCTCGCTATGTTAAACCCATTTAACATAGCGAGACAGGTTTAAAAAAAAGCAACGGAGAAAGCAAGATCTCCATTGCTTTTTAAACACTGTGTCGCTATGTTAAAGGAGTTTAACATAGCGAGACAGCTTTAAAAAAAGCAACGGAGATCTCCATTGCTTTTTCTAAACTTGTGTCGCTATGTTAAACTCTTTTAACATAGCGAGACAGTGTTTTAAAAAAAGACTTATACTAATGGAAAAAGTCCGGGCGACCGGACCTTTTTCCATTAGTATAAGTCGATCTACAACGTGCACGCTGGCCAATCAGCATGCACGTTTTGGAATATTAATAGGGGGTCATGGTATAATAGAAAATAACCTAGGTTCTATGTAAAAAGTTCAGTCCAATTGCAATTGGTATTTTCAGATTTAAAAGTATTAGTTCAATTAATACTGAGTAAATCTAGAGTAATTGTAAAGAACCTAAGTTCTACTTAAAAAGTAAGATTGGTTCTTAAAAATATTTCTGATATTAGAAATGTCTAGTCTAACCCAAGTGAGAATAATAGATACATTTTATTGGGGTGGTTGTGTGGTCTTGAAAGTTAAAAGGCTTCAACAGGCTAAAATCAGTTTTTAAATCTGATGTCACATCAGAATCATGAAAATTATATCATTTACTTCTACTTGTTCTGTTAGATATAGGATCCTTGGCAGCATTCCAGTCCCCACCAACAATACAGTAATGAATAAGGAAAAGACTTAATAGTTTATAGGCTGCAATAATAAATTCTTGTTGTTTAATGCAAGGTGCATATATATTAAAAAATAATACAGGTTTATCAAAAAAAAGGAATTTTTTAATAATCACATAGCACCGTCTTCCTTCAATGTCTGAATATTGCTGCAATATTACATCTTGAAATGTTTTTTAATGATAATTGCAAATAAGATTGCCACCTATCCATTTTTTTCTGAGCTATCCAGAAATCAAACTGATTGTCCAGTAGTCTGGAAAACATTGTACAAACTCTGGTATTCTGTTTAAAAAAGAACAAATTATCAGAGTTTGTTCAATTGGCAGATTTACTATGCTTTTTTACAGAAAATCATAGTAAATCGGCAGAAAAAAGTAATCAGGAATGGAAAAAGGAGGGCATTCCAAATTAAATGATGTTATGATGGCATCATAAAATGGGCAGAAAGTGGGCGGGAGAGGGCAGAAATAGGTGGAGTTATGGAAGGTGTGAGGGTTGTAGTTTTGGTCTGGTTTTAGCCACAGCGAAAGGTGGCAACACTAATTGCAACTTCAGTGCTGTTTGACTTGTTACCTGACTCAATGATTATTTTGAGCCATTTTTTCCACCAGACTTAAGACCACTGGCAAGATATCATATGGGTCTCCTGGGCAAATATAATTTCTGGATTCAATTTAAAAGTTAAATGAAGAAATAACTTTCTATTTGTATCTATTTGAATTCCTTTAACATTCCATGAGTCTATTATTCACAACAAAATTTCTTATACAAATATTTGGTGGGATAATAGAAATAAGGTCTTCATAAATCATACTCTAACTGTCTGAAAACAATTTTGATAAAGAAGGCAAATAGCACTTGACTATTCCTGTTAAAACCCCATGCCTAACCATGACCTCACCACACCAGGAAGAGAATAACTTAGTATCGTATAAAGGGTCACATGAATGAAAATGCCAGTAACATAAACCTGCTGCAAACCCTGTACATGTTGATTTATTTAGAATGATAGAATAAAATACTTTTTAAGTAGGGTAAGCATAACATAGCTGTCCTACAACAGCACAGTTTACAGATTTCAGCCCCAGTAATGCATAATATATTAAAACTGAAAGAAAAGAGAGCTTAAGAAATTTAGATGAACAGTTAAAATAAAATCACAGCAGTTTATTCATTATTGCTTAATTAAATGTATTATAGAACCTTAAAACACTTTTCAGGATAGGCCACAACTAGCTGAGAGTATGTTAGGTGGTAGTTAAGCTATAGACAATTTAACTGTTTTCAGGCTTGGCGATAGTGAGTTCAGTGTGCAGTGAATTTAGCTACTTTGTAGCAACAGGAGGCTAGTTTGGATTTTTGTGTAGAGCTTAGGTTTCTAAGGATAAGTGAGGCATATATAGGATAAGTGAGGCATATAAGAGTGTTGGAAGCAAATAGGATGAGGCTACAGTTTTTCTTTTTGGGTCTGTAAGGTACTGTTTTACCCAGTAAAGGTAGACAGGTTTCTGATGTGTTTGTATTAATTGTTTGAAGAATATGTTGGTCAGATTTTAGATTGTCATCTATTATAATGGCCAGTAGTTTAATATGTAGTACTACCTTAATTTAAGTATTATCTGCAGATTGGGATTAAGGAGTAGGTTTGAACTTTTCAACCAGGTTTTGACTGAAAAGAAATTTTAGTGATTTATCGGACTCTGGATATTGTGGGTGCTGCACATATTAAAGTTGAATCATCTTTATATTATACTATATTTGCTCAGTCTATGGCTGTATGAATCTTGACTATAACAATATTTAAGAGAAGAGATCCTAGTATAGAGCCCTGAGGGAAACTTATGGTAACTGGAAATGAGGTACTGTTGCCATTTCACTGCTTGTTGCCTTTCAGATAGATAACTATGGCACCATTTAAGGAAGTATTGAGAGAGAGAGAGCTCTGTAGAAGAGAGTTCAGTGAGAAAACTTTGGTATGATACAGCATCAAAAGCTTCAGATAAGTCTAGGATCACAGTTGACACCAGGGTACCAATCCCCAGTGCAACAGACTAACCACATTACAATGCCTTTCATTATACAGTCCTTCTGCCATTAGTATATCAAAACCAGCAAGATGTGCAACTGTTCCCAATTCTTTTTTACAAAACTTGCATTCATTTGATTCTCCAACATGGTCAATGGGCTTTGTAAACCAATGTGAGTTCACTATTTTGAGCTGCCAATATTAACCTTTTGTGTTTTGGATTAAATTCACCTCTCCTTAACCATTGTTGCATTCTATCTGGATCAACATCAGTTTTTTTATGTGTTTTCTATACTTACACCTATATTCATGCATTTTCCACATTTCTTGCCTTTTCATCTGATCCTTCACCATATATTATTTCTATTTTTTTTTGGCACATTCAGTTGCTACCTGATTTTAATCTACTTCTGGTTTGATTTCCATTCCCACTTGATGCCAATATGTTTCTGCTAAAATAAGCAGGGAAGTCATCTTAGACTTGTTCTCCTCATGTTTCAAACCTTTCACTACATTTAGGTCTTGTGAGATCAGCAGATATGTATGAAGTCCCACTATCACAGATCTATACTTGTGACTAATTTTAAAGAGCCCCATACCTCATATACAATGGGGACATGCAGTGCACTGATTTTTATAAACCATTTGATGAGCATGAAGCATCCTTCTTGTTTTCCTGTTAAAACTATCCAAAACCTTTAGGGGCCAGTCCATCACTCCAAAACTGTAAGGACAGGAAGAGCAAATTGGTTTATATGTTGAACTTTGATCGTAGATGTCAGAGTTGTTTTTAGTATAAATTTAAACTTTCTAAAATATTCCTTACTGAGTTTTATTCACATTTGTTCATGTTTTATATATTTTTTATATATATATTTATTTATACACTCCCAGTGGTGGCTGGTGACTTCAAATTAAAGGGGGCTGCAAGAGACACAAGAATGGGCGGGGCCAATGGGAAGGGTTATGGCCAACGAGAAAGGGGTGAAGTTATGCTCAAAACCACAACAACTGGAACTTTAATTAAATACGCTGCCCTGGGTGCCAAACCATCATTACGAGAGTCCAATCGAGACAAAATGAAGTGTAGAAGAAAAAAAATATTTCAATGCATTGGCTACATGACAACTTATTTAATATCTAGATGGTTGTGAGGCATGAAAAAAATAAATTGCTTTTTAAATACATTACTGGAATGCCAATCAAAATCAAGTATAAAAAAAAAACAAGCAGCACTCAGCTCAAACAACTTCTCTTTGCACTGCAGTTCTAATTCTAATTTATATTCAGCTTTATAAAATTACCAAGTAAAATGCTGAAAGTAGCAATCTATGTGATACCCCCACTTGTAAAAATGTTTCTTATCCAAAAAAGACCTGCTGCCTGACAACAACTATCTACTTGTTTCATGGAGAACACATGATCAAAGTAAAAAATGAACAGCGAACAAGAAACAAGCTCAAGATAAGTTGCTTAAAGGATTACTGCACAGGTTATGGACCACACATGATAGATTGGCATTCTGTTTAGTTTAGGGGTAAAGCCTGCAAAGATAACTGCAAGTCTCCAACAAATGTAATGAGCTTCTGAAAATAATGTCATCCTGTCCTTTATTACAAATACTGTCATATGCATTTTAATATCTAAGGCTTATACGTTATCTAGTTATGTAAATATTCTCTGCATGGCAACAATGAAAAGGCTTTCAATGTTGGTAATTTATTAACAGTATGCTTATTAGAGATTACTTGCATCTTACAATCTCCAACAAGCTTACCTGATGGTCATTAAAGCATTATTACTTTAATACAGAGCAACAGAGCACTGTAACAGCATGCATTTTCTGAATAATAAGAAGCATAAATCAACAGTATAAAAATATGACAGAAAACCAGAACATTCTGCAAAATCAAGGACAGATGAAAAGTCACGGTCATACTTGTGGTCTGCCTTGGATGAAGGAATACTCTGCACACTTACACTGCATAACTGCTCCTTGCCTTGCTTGGATACATCCAGAGCCACTACAATGGGGAGTGGAGTGCAACAAGTAGGTCACAGTTTGAAATGTCTCTGGCTGACGGTCATGTCTCTGACACTCATACCCCTCAACCTCAGAGCAAGAAATCTGGACAAAGCCATACATAGAAGTGGGACTTAGGGCCAAAAATAAAGACAGTTTTTTAATATTGCTCTTATAAACTTAGAAAGATAATAGAATAGTAGTAGGTCTTGCATTAGTATGAATTTTTGAAGGGTATGAAATCTGAAACTCAAATGTCTGCCATTATTTATTGACTTCATTCCTAAATGATCTGGCAGAAAACCACAAATTTTATGAGGAACAAGCCAGGGGTTGGGAGGGTGGCCTAATGGTTAAGGTGTTTGCCTTACAAACACAACATGCAGGGTTTGAGTCTCACAAGGGATAATTGGCTAGGCTTACAATAGCTCGCAAGGGCAGTTAGCTTAGTACTAACCTATGAACCTATGAGCCTATGAAAAATAAGAAGCAAAAATCTATTCATTCTGCAAAATTCTGGACAGTTGAGAGGTATAGTTCAGCTGGGGCTGTCTGAATTTGCTGCCCCCCCCCCTCACAAAATCATGGTCGAATGGAGCATCCCCCCTGCAGCCATTCCAATGTCCCATTCCTTGGTTATTTCGCCCCATTTGCCATAAAAACTGTAATGTGCATACTGCTTTACTTCTGTGATGATATAGGTTTCATTTGAAAGTTTTATTTTATATTTTACAGCATAAACCCTAATAGATATCTGATAAACAAAGCAATACAGTCTCACAATGAAAACAGGCTTAGCATTAAAACTTCTCTGCCCTTGAATCGCACCTTCATTGAAACAGCAGTGAAACCCACATTCAAAGAAAATACATTTTGCCAATGGCAGATAAAGATTAAATTTGGGCTGTTTTCAAATCATAGGCCCTTTGAATATGAAACATACACATGCTCTTTGATATACCTTCCTGACTGTATTAAATTATATTCCTTGTACAATACAGTACAGTTGTTAAGAGGGCATTTTAAATTTATTGTTTTGAAATTTTTTCCAGTAAACAATGAAACAAAATGCATGCACCAATAATGACAAAACTGCCCAATTCAGAACATTTCCATCATAAAAGTCTACTCAGACTTTTACAGTCCACCAGTATCAGTAAACATGCACAATCTCTAAAGAAGTAAAAGGCATCCAAATAATTCAGCATTAAAGAAATTAGTTAACTAATGAAGAGGTTACTGCTAGCAAACAACTTTATGTCATTGTTTCATCTACAAATAAATTGCCTGTTGCCCTTGAGAAATAAATTGCCTATATCGCATTAAAAAAATGATAATGCTAGCAATATCACAATAGGGAATGGATGGCAAACTGATAACAGGTTCATAGTTACTAGGTATCTTCACCAAAGAGGACTGCAGCATCCATCCCCTTTACAACAGAGTACAGTATCAGCAATGGATCTACCTACTATGGGAGTAGAACCCACAGCCTTCTGCATCAAAAGCAAGTACACTACCTGTTGTGCTATTTACAATGCAAGCCAATTCAGCATAAGCAGCACTAAACATTTGTTCCCCTGCAGCTCCCCGCTCCTTGTAAAATCTACTGGACACTCAGCTGTATCTCTGAACTTTGCAGCACAAGAAATCTGGAAAAAGCCAAAATTTATTTGGGGGGGGGGGACAAAAGCCCAAAAACCAGGGACAGATTTTAAACATTGCTTGTAAAATGTTGGAAAGTTGCTAGAATAAAACGTTATGTTACCACCATACATTTCACTGCCAAGTATTGAACCCAGGACCCTGTGCAAAACAGCAAGAGCAACATACCACTATGCCAAATCATCTATTTTTATGAAAGAAAGGAAGACTGAAACTTAAAGGGCTACCATTTAGTGAATTCAGTTCTTACCATAGCTGTCAACATCTTAGCACAAAACACCTGAACAAAGCCAATAATGGAGGAATACAGCCCCCAAACATATTCAGTGAGTTCAGTTATCACCATAGCTTTCAACCTTGGCACAAAACACCTGGATGAAGGCAATAATGGGGGAATACAGTCCAAAAAATAGTGACAAATACCCAGTGAGGACACCAGAGCAAACCCACACAATCATAGGGAGGACATGGAGACTCCGCACAGAAGGCACCCCAGCCAAGAATCAAACCAAACAACCCATAGCTGTCAGGCAACACAGTTACCATTGCACTACTTGCTGTGTTAAGTAAAGTAGCAAAAATACAGAAACCACAGATTTTATGAGGAACAGAACAAATATGACACAAAAATCTGCAAATGTTTTACAATGGTGGTGGGTAGGGAATTCAGGCTCTTGTCACGTGGGCCCAAGGTACAGGGTTCAAACCATATTCTCTACCCACCACCATGAAGTTACTGGGGCATTTTGCACACACAGACAGACACACACACACACACACACACACACACACACACACACACACACACACACACACACACACACAGACTACCTGTTTCTGTACTCAGCTTCCTCCGTAGTGATCTGATCGGTCCTCCATAATGGTCCAGCTCCTCTGTAGTGTACTACATCTGTCCTCCACAGTGATCCTGCAGCCCAATCGGTCCTCCATAACCCGCACATGCCATTGGGTCTCCCGCGAGATGTCCTCCATAACCCACATATGCCGTTGGGTCTCCTGTCCTCTACAGTGATCCTGCAGCCCGATCAGTGCTCCATAACCTGCACATGCTGCTGGGTCTCCCACGAGATGTGAAGAGGCTGGAGCCTCCTGCTGTTGGTCCACCCTGCGGGCGATGCAGTCTGGTGACCTTCCGGTTTGTGCGGTCATCACCGCACAGACCTCTGGGTTGGAAGGGTGGAGTTTCTTGCCTTCCCTATCTGGACTGCCTAACAGAGCAGTCTGGAGGTCGGAATGCCTGAGCATGCATGCTTGGAGTTCTGGTCTGCCTAACACAGCAGTCAGGAACTAAGCACGCATGTGCAGAGTCTGAGAATTTTTTATTTTAATATGTTCGGGGAATGGGGAATTTATTTAATTGATTTTTACAGGTGTGGGACCCATTTTACAGGTGGAGGGGCTGTAGTCCCACAGTCCTATAGCACAAGCCAGCTCTGTACACTCCTTCTTGCTCAAGTACTTTTATATCACATTCCTGTACCAAACTGATGTTTTCTTGGTGCTGCAGCTTTCTTGCTTTAAAGGTTGCTTTTGCACATTTATCAAGACCAAATGACATTCTTATATCATCTGAAAAAGTTTTGACCACTTGAGTTGTGTTTTCAATTCCTCATCTGATGAACTATACAATTTAAAATCATCTACAAAAAGATGGTAAGAAGTCTTTACACTTTGTTATTTTCTGGGAGCCAAATTATAGCCATGGCCTAATCTGTTAAGTAGACAGATTCATGGGTTAAGGGCAAGACAATAGAGCAGCACTGAAAGCACCCTGGAATATCCCTTTTCAATTTTTTATCCCTGGACTAATAATGTGTCCTTTATCATGGCTTAACTGCAGATTGGTTTGCCACTGTTTCATGGTCGCTTTAATATATTCAGTCAGTGTAGGTTGTATCTTATACATTTTTAAGCACACTTTTATCCATGAATGTATAATACCGTCAAATACTTTTTTATAATCTATCCATGCCACACTTAGATTCTTTCCCTTTTTACAGTTCTCTATTATGACTTTATTCAACATTAAATGATCCTTTGTTCCATACAACTTTCTTTTATTACCTTTTTGTTCTATTGCCATGATTTTGTTTTCTTCTAAATGATTATAAACTGTCAGCATCAATTCCAGTGTATAGTTTATACATTGTCAGAAGGCAAGTTATTGGTCTATAGGTTTTAAGATAGCTTGCAGGTTCACTCTTAAGTAGGAGTATTGTTTTTCCTGTTGTTAGCCAGGCTAGTGTCTTTTCAGGGTGTGCATATAAATAGTTCTTACTTTTGGCTAAATCTTCATGTAAAGATGCTAGTACTTTTAACAAGATTTTAGGTACTACATCTGGGTCTGGGATTTTCCATTTAGGAGCTTTTCTTAACTTTGTTTCAATCCCTATGGCCATTACTTCATCTTATTGCATTATATATTTTTACTTCTTATTGTTTCTTTTACTTCTATCAATTCAGCATCTGTGTTATGTTCACCAGGGTCTTCATAAATATTTGTCCATAATGCATCTATTTCTTTTTTTTCATGGCATTTCGATTCCTTTTGTGTTGTTTCCCAATTCTCTATAAAACTTTTTTGGGTCATTGATAAATTGCTTATTCTTTTACTTTTTCTTTATATTTATCTGGATATTTTCTAAGTTTTTCTGCCTGTGCTGATATTTTTAATGTATTATTTGTGACAGTGTACAATAGATCCTGATCTATTCTGGTTCTGTGTGTTGCTTTTATCGCATCTATCTTCCCGAGTGTTTTTGCTGATCTGTTCTCTCTTCTGTACTCTCCTAACAGTAACACTTCTTGCCTTACTCTCTTTATAGTTTTCTCTATTTGATACTGCCATAATAGCATTTAATTTCTCTCCTTTTCCCTTACTACTCTGTATTTTTGTGGAAAGACATAATCTGTTATTAATTTAGCTAAACAGTATTATATCCTATTTACTTCTGTTATATCACATGAATTTCTGTGGCAGTCCTAATTATTGTGTTCATTTGGTTTATCAGACTTCTAACTTTTTGGGTTTTATTGACATTCTGTAATCTGTTTCTTTCACTGATCTTAATATGTTTGGCAATTTCTATTAAATCAAGCTTCTCTTTTTTTTTAGTTTTTTTTCCTCGAAATTGAGAGCATATATTTTGTTCTCCATTTCCTGTAGGCATTCTATAGAAAAGTCCACAGCATCCTGTGGCACATTCTCTTTGGTTTCATCCTGTGTCATCCATCACTGTTTCATATGGAAACTCACTGGTCTATCGCATCACAACATTGGCTGCATCAGAATTTCCATAGTTTCCTATTCCTTACCCTTGCTGTGCAATTCCAGCTGGATGATTGCATTGGTTTCTTATGGAAGACTGCAAAGTATCTTCATCTGGCAACTGATCAGATGCTTTCTACTCCACTGGTTTTGCCTTAATTTGGGGATCCATTGCTCTATCCTGCTGTGATGTTTTCTGAGTTAGATTTTCTACACTAAATCCTTCACTTTGGAGATTATTCATAACTTCAGTTTCTATTTCTTTAACATCTCCATTACTAATCCTTTTTTACACTCTTCTTTTTTTTCTTATTTTTTGTATTGTAAAAGTTCCCATGTCTGGATTCCATTGCCTATATTTCTCTTCAAATATCTTTGGTGCTGCTCTTTTTGTTTATTTATACTTTCTCCTTTGCATAGATATTACACCATATTACATCGCTTTTTCTTTCCCATGTCCATATTTCTTCTTCAGATGACTCCTGATCTTGCTGTTTTTCCTTACTTAGGGGACTCGTCCCATCATGCTGTGATGCAACCTGTGTTAATCTTTCTACACTAAATCCTTAATTTTGCAAATGCTCCATAACTTCAACTTCTAGGGGTTTTTTTATTGTGAAATTTTCCATATCTGGATTCCTTTGTCTGTATTTCTCTTTGAATATCTTTGGGGCTGCCTTTTTGTGTTCATTAGTTTGACTTTTATATTGCACCAGGTCAGATCTCTCTCTCTTTCCCATGTCCATATTTCTTTTTTTATACCTTTCAAAAGTCTCTAGCTTTTGTTCTTTACATTTTCTTGCTTCCTCATTGCTTCTTTTTTTCTAAACAGACCAAGGTTTCTTGGTTTATATCAAGTTTTTCATAGATCTGTTGTATTAATGAACACACATTTTTATTTGAAGCTTCTGACACTTTTTCTTGAGGAAGTATTTTTCTTTCCTCTAATTTCTCTCTTAATCTTTTTGCATATCTTCTGTCTGGAAATTCTGGGTTCATTTGCATAATAACAACAATACATAATTTCTTTCTTATCCTCAATAGTCTGCTCCATCATCTTTATGGCTCTTCTTTGGCCTATCAGTTTTTGTGATTTCTTTGGGCTGTTACTTCCTCCTGAAATGGGGTGGGGGGTATCCTCCCCCTAGCACAGGCTTATCCCCATTGTAGGAATGTTTCCATGTCTTGAGGATTCTACATTGTCATTTTTCCAGTCCTGGCACTAATGAGTATACCAGGATGGGCACTTTTTCATCCTGGGTCTTGAGCACCCAGCTATCTTTTTTATTTTTAACCTACTACTGTCCATGATATATGCTATATAGCTACAGTCTATATATCAGTGTCATCTTGGTGAGACTTTGTAAAAAACAGGGTCCATCTCATGAAGGTACTCACCAAGACTTGAGGATGAATTAAATTTCAGCAATACTACTCTCTTTTGCTTGCTGACTTATCGTCTCTCTAATCCACCCTCCAGTGCATATGTGGTTATGTTTAGGGAATTCTTCTGGATGATGGCAATTCTGCCTGCCTGCCAATTCATTTGTCCTTTCATGCCTAATTATGTTGTAATAAGGTTGGATACTTTCATTGTCATTAATGTGTTTCTTCAGTCAGGTTTCTGTAGATATGATTATTGGTTCATAGGTTCATGGAAAGTTAAGAGGCTAATGGCCCTTGAGCCTTTACAAACCTAGCCATATTTATCCTGAGTTGCCTAAATTGTCATTCGTTAGGTGAATAAAGTTTGCAGAGGTAAGGGTCTATGGTAGTTAATACCAACTTTCTCTGTCCAAGAAGCACATGGGCACCACCTCAGGAGTAAATTTGCAGTCACTCATCCATTGATCTAGGTTGCTTTTGAAGAGGGTTAGGGAGGGGCTCAGTTGCACAGAAATTGGAAGCTTGTGCCAGGCAAGTGGCAGTCTCTGGGAGATGTATCTATCTCTTCAGCATGACCTGTTCATGTCAGAGCCTAGGTTAAGATCCCTGGAGCAAGTGACCCTCCTGCAGTTTGATTTACAAATGTGTAACATTTCCATCAGGGCCAGGTCAGAGACTGCCCAGTAAGAAAGGCACAGGTCACCCCTTAGCAACCTGCAGTAGACAGAATACAGTGACAGGGCTTTCAGTCTTTCATGTAACACCTGTTTTGTGTAACCAGCAAATTCTTGGTAAGTAACCTCTATGGTCTCTCCAACCGTTGCAGGTATCTGGTAAAGTACATATAAAAGGGGGCATCATACTCAATTATTGGTCTGATGAGGGCCAAGTATAATGGAATTATAACATCCTTCTATCTAGATGTGATACCTTTACTTATAAGATGTGCCACATAGAAGGATTTCCTTACTATTGTGGATATGTGTTCGTTGAAGTTCAGGTTTCTATCAACCTGAGTAAACAGATCACATACCACTGGATCTACACTTGGTGGGGGTGCTGTCTGTAATGTAACTCCCAAAGGGAAGAATAGTAATGCATTTTTTGCATTTAGCTTTAATCTATCACTTTGGCACCAGTCATTTGTCTGAGTTAACTCTATCTGCAGTATATTAAAATCTTTGGGGGGATTCAAGGATTGATCCCAATTTACAATCTTCAGCAAATATGGTCAACCACAGGCCATCTAAGTTTGCCTGGATTTCTGAAAAATCAATTCCAAACAGTAAACGCCCCAGTTGAGAAACCTGTGGTAAGCCACTGGTGACTATTTTTTTGCTAGAGGTGAAGTCACTCACTTTGTCAGTATGTGCCCTGTTGGTGAGCCAGTTGGCTTCCCATATGTTAATGTAGGGGTTAATTCACAACTGAGAGAGTTTCTCCATAATACCTGAGTGGGGAGTTGGCACAAATGTATTGGCTAGGTCAAGATAGGTGGCATGCACTGTTCTTCCCTCATCCAAGGTTTTGGTGACCTTCTTGAAGAAGTCAGCCATGTTTAACCGACATGATCTATCTTTAACAAATCCAAACTGGAGTTGTTTCTGGCCTTGCATATGAGGATAGTCGAGCTTATAGGCCTATAATTCCCAGGGCTGGTAGATGGTCACCCTTGGTGCAGTGTGATTACTGTTGCTGTCCTCTATTCCACCAGACCATAGCCAGTTTGCAGGCTGTAGTTAAACAGGGATCCAAGTGGGTCTGCTAAATAATGATTTAAGTATTTTAAAAGGCAACCTGTGATGTTGTCTGGTCCCATTGATGCCATGTTTTTGGCCATGAAAAGTGCCAAGGTGACTCACTCTCTTGAGATAATAAGCAGAGGAATTATGACAAGTATACTTTGGGGGTAACTGGAGGGGACAAGGGGGGGGGGTGAAGTTTGCTCCAAATCTGTCAGCTAGCAGGTTGGTTTTACCACCAGATGAGTGTGGGTGGTGCCATCTACAAACAGTTCAGGGCATAGCTGGATATTCCCTTTTAAATTTTGGGTGTAGTTAAATAATGCCTTGTGATTATGCTTAGCTAGGGAGGCTAATTTGTCTTTGTAATTAGCTTTGGAGGACTTGACAAGCTCTTTAATTTATTTGTTTACACTACAAAGGGATTTCCTCCTCTGCTGAGCCAGTTTCTTCTTGTTCTTGGACATTAGTTTATTTCTCTTGTTTTATAGCATGTTTATACTAGGGGTCCACCAGGGTGGCATTTTTTTTTTTTGGCAAGCCCCGATTTTAATCTGGTCAGGTACAGCTGATTCTATACAGCTGCTTAAGTGATTATACTGGGCATTGTTATACACCTCTGCATACGAGTCTATGTTATCCATGTTGGAGGGGGCATTGAAACTGCTTATACCAAGACATAGTAGGAGATAATTTATATCTGAAAAATTCTTAAGTGTTTTTGAGCTTGATGGAGTATCTGGTCTTATAATTACACTGAATGAGACTGATTTATAGGTTCATAGGTTCACAGGTATGTACTAGGCTAATGGCCCTGGAGCCTATATAAGTCTAGCCCAAGAAGATTCTCTTGGCATCATTTATGGTCCAGTCTTAAGAGGGAGAACATCACGTGGGGGGTTGCAATGTTCTCCCATGTTACCGAGTACTATGTCCAGGACATGTGAGCCTCTTGTGGGTGTGCTGATGATTAGCTGTTCCAGAGAATTTGCATTAACAAAGTCCAAGAACCTCTGTGCCATCATGTTTGTGGTTATGTATGTTTCCCAGTTAATGGCATGACAATTAAAGTTACTCATGAGTAAGGTGTTGGGCTGTAGGGTAAGTGACTCCAGTAAGTCCAGGTATGCAGTATGCTTTTCCTGTTTCTTGGTGGGGGATCTATAGCTAGCTATGATGTGGTAGGGGGCTTTGCCTACAGTTATTTGGACAAAGAGTAGCTCAAGAGAGTCATACTGTCTTGACCAGTCTCAAGGTGTACTTATCCTTAATGAAGATGGATATACATTCTTCTTTGGTTCTTTTGTGTTCAGTTTGTGGTCTGAATGTATGGAAGGCATTGTAGCCATGCCTAACCAGGGTGCTTTCTGTGCCTTTGAACCATGTGTCGGCAACTGCACAGATATCAACAGCTTCCAAATTGAGGAGTTCTTCTTGGGAGTGCAGTTTCTTGTTTAGACTCCTAACATTAAACAGCAGTACCTTGAATTTATCTAGATAGGATTTTGTTATGTTGGGAGGTTGGTTATTTTGACACTGCCTAAAAAAGGCACAATAGAAGTAGCTAATGTCTTTGCCACTATCCAAAGCTGAGATGAGACAGATGCAGACCATCTCTAGCAAAGCAGCATGACCTGTCGACCATGTCTTCCCAGGTTGACAGATATTGGATCCCCTTGTACTGACACCAGAAGCTAAGCCATTTGTTAAAATCAATTATTTTTTATTTGTATTGTAGCATCATCCTCAGAGAACGTAAAACGCTGCTTAAGGCTAGGCTTATACATGCCTGTGAAATATAATCTGGGAGCTCAGTCATGCCTCTCTTCATATAGTCCATTGAGGTGCATCTCAATTCATTCACCCCACATGGACTATGACAGAGTCATACTGGTACTGGTGGTTGAGTGACTTAAATACTTGTGTGACTTGATGGATCCTGGCACCTGACAGACAGCTGACCATAACTCACTCCTTATCCTGCCTGGGGAACATACATGTGTCTCACAATGAAGTCACCGATCACCAATACATTAGGTTTTGTGGTATTACACCTTATGGGCTTATTTGTTGAGACACTGGTGTGTGTGTGTGTGTGTGTGTGTGTGTGTGTGTGTGTGTGTGTGTGTGTGTGTGTGTGTGTGTGTGTGTGTGTGTTTGTGTTAGTGTGTGTATTTGTTTGTGTTGTGGCTGTTTTTTTGCATTGTTATGTGTATAAGCAGTTTCCATTTGGTAGGCCTCTGATCTTTTGGTAGGTTACTAATGAGTACCTCCACATATGTGGGTTTATGTGTCATTTTCTAATTTAGTGTGGAAAGTGTATGTTTGTGTGCTAACAACCTGTTTGGAATTTTATTAGTCCTTATGTGAGAGTCTTGCCTCCAGTTTCACAGTGTAACTACATCTCTCACATAAAGTATTGGTATGTTTAAAGAATAATTGGTTGCCAGTGTACATAAGCCAATTGTTACATTGCCTCAGGATGCTCCTTTTTATCATGCTGACCAGAGGGATGATGGGAAACTGCTTATCCATGATAGCAGGCTCTTACTGTATATTTTATTATGGAAGGAAATGGATTAATTTGGCAGGACTGGGTTAGTAGTACCAAGACTACAAGAGGGACCTACACTTTGTGTTGATAAGATTGATCAATAAGATAACACTGCTCAGTGTGCAACTGAGTTGCTCCTTAAGAAGCAGAAAAGCTTGGAAGGGTTTCAAAGACAGCTGTTTAGGGAAAAACTAAGCTTCTAGTCTTATGCGATTATACAGGGTACTGCAAAGTGATGTGAGGCTTAAATAGGAACAAAGAGAAACAAGTTTTAAGCTAACTACTAATCAGGAAAGCACACAGTAAGCCTTCCACCGGGAATCACCAACTCAGAAGGTTAGATCAGCTCACTTCTGCCACAAGGTTGCAGGAAACTCCTTCTTAATATAGAATACCTGGTTTGGAGCCCAATTGTAACAAGACCGCACAAACTACCTACAGCAGCCCTGCAACTAAAACGTACAATGTAATGCAGTGCAATTAACTACTTAAAGCAGCAGCAGACAGTACAGTTTTTTTTTGCTATAAATTGCAAAAATAACAGCAAATAGCTTAAGAAACTGCTAAAGAACATTCACAGTATATAGCAGAAGTGTGAAGAAACTCTTAATTTTGTCTCTTCAGTTTTGGATTACTCCAGGTGAAAGCAGATTCGCAGCAATCAGCAGCAAAGTCACCAAACAATGAGCGACTCTGAGTATCTATGCCAGAGCCCACTTAAAAGTGAGGCTTAAATATGAGCAAAGAGAAAAACATTTTAAGCTAGCTACCAATCAAGAAAGCACAAAATAAGCCTTCGACTAGCAATCCCCAAGTGTAACAAGACCAAACAAACTACCTATAACAGCCCTACAACTAACAGATACAAAACTACTTAAAGTAGCAGCAGACTGTACAATTTTTAATTGCTAATGTACAGTCACAGTATATAAGAGAAATGCAAAAAAAAAAAAAAAAAAAAATACTTTGAGTCCTTTTGTGTGCTTCCCAGCTAAGATAGACCAGGTAAACACCTACTGCCACTAGATGAATAATCCCAGTCCTCCTAATGTAAAAGCACAGTAAAGGAGTGTCCGGTATGAAATCCTATTACAAATAAACTTAAACAATACAAAATGCTACTACAAATAAACTTAAAGATACGGATACAGAATTGCACTTTAAACAGCTTATAAAAAGTCTGATTATTCAATAAATGTACTACACTTTCTATAAATTAGCCAAGAGTCACTCAATTGTACAGAATTTATGAAGGTACTAAAAACAAGATAAGCTAATTAATAAGCCCTTCTGGCAATAAAATTCCATGCAGAAGCCTCAAGTGTTTCCCTACCCTAAACAGATCAGGCTGGGTCCCAGTGCACCAGATGGAAAATCCACTGACCTCTTGATGTAAAAACTAGTGCTTGCTAGATCATAAAAATACACTACTTTATCCAACAACTCTTTAGATAATGAATTCAGAGCAAGTAAAATCTGTAGAACAGACAATGAGAGGCAAAATGCACTTTTTCAATTAAAGCACAAAGAAAGGCAAAAATAAGTCATCATATCAACAGTGGCATAGAAAGGGTGGAGCTTATTAAGCTGAATTTATGGTAGGGATGGGCAGCTTAAAACCACCAGGTTTAAATAACAGGAAATCACCAGCAGTGTTTTAGTCTATGCATGCTTGAAATATTTTCAGAAAAAGAAAAAGCACCAAAAATTCACTCTGTATTTAAGTACCACTCAAGAAACAATGTAACCAATGAAAAAACATGTGAAATGTGCAACCCAGATAATTTAAGTGTCTGTCTCTTACACTGAACAAAAACACCAGGCCAAGCAAATTTCTTAAAACAGAAAAGAAAATGGAGCAGGTAAAACAGAAAGCAGCTCCATCACTGACAGACAAAAATAAATAGGTTACTTTCCTTACCCAGAAGGGAATCACCAGCAGTGTTTTGTTTTATCAGGCTTGAAATCTTTTCAGAAAAAGATATATGAGGAGTCTGTGGTAATGCAAGCATGTATCTACTGGATTTTATTGTATATGCTTCTAGGATTGATATTCAGGAGGAGAAGCCTGGAAATAGGGGATGGGAGAGGAAACTAGAATGATACATATAATACTGTGCTGTTAGTGTTTGTTTTTTTGGGGGGCTGGGGTTTGAGTGAATGTCTTCACTGTTCTTTTTGGTGGAAAAATATAGGGGTTAATTTGTAAAAGGAATACACATTATATGCATATCAGCTCTTTGAAAAAGTGAATGGATTGGAATCAGAAACATACTAGTGAATGGGCCCTGCATACTGAGTTACTACTGAGTCAATCAATGTGAGATAAAATAATCAGAGCTGATGCATTAACAGTGATTTTCTGGTGTAATAAAATTGCTTCAAATAACTTGGAAAAGTTGCAAGAGGTAAATTACATAGAGCAAATACAGACATTACAATAAGAGGTCCATAAAAAAAAGACCATATGTCTCAAATGTCCAAAATTTTGAAGAATATCCCTAATTTTTAACCATACTTTTGACCTGTCCTTCTGCCTTTCTCAGGTAAATTACCGGGGTTTACAGTAAGTAAATAATGTGATACATTATAGGTACATTACTGTTGCTCAGACAATGCATGTTGATGCAAAACATATTTTACTTTTTTAAGGGAATCACAGCACTGTTTAAGAAAATGTGCTAGATTTTAGAGTGTTTGCCATGCAGTCATTTTGGGAGTTGGCTTTCTCAGACGTTCTTCAACAATGAAGTTGCAAGGTTTACCAAACCATGTGTTATGGAGTATTATACAATGACCCCCCCATTAATATTCTAAAATGTGCACATTGATTGGTCAGCGTGCCTGTTGTAAATCAGACTTATACTAATGGGAAAAAGTCCGGTCACCAGGACTTTTTCCATTAGTATGTCTTTTTTTGTGTGTGTGTGTGTTGGACAGCAACGGAGAAGAAAAGAGCTCCTTTGCTGTTATCTCGCATTGTTAAACGAGTTTAACATAGCGAGATGGCTTAAAAACAAAGCAACGGAGATCTTCCTTTCTCTGTTACTTTTTTGAACACTGTCTTGCTATGTTAAACTCATTTTCCCCACTTTTTTCCCACTGTTGTGCGACCCTGGAGTTGTATATATAGTAAAGTGAGGCACCACCACCCACATTGGGTGGGTATGGGAGTAGAGCCCCCACCTATTTTAAATATTATACTATATACATGGATACTTGCAATTCCAATAAGTTACTCTTTTCTGAGCATAATATATATCCAAACTATGTGAGGGGCTATGCCCCCCACACCCCCTTATTATTTATACTAACTCCAGGGTTGCACTACAGTGGGGAAACGCCATATATAACTTTCAATGAAATGTGTTTCAGTGAATTGTGTTTTCAGTGAATTCAGCTTTCAGTGATTTATGCACAGTCATTTGACTTTCAATGAAATGTGCTTTCAGTGAATAGTCCTAGACCCATATATATATATATATATATATATATATATATATATATATATATATATATGTGTGTGTGTGTGTGTGTGTGTGTGTATAAAATCCCAAAGTGGTGTTAAAGTGTAGGAAACCTCAAGACATCATGAAATAATCATGTTTTTTTTCAATTTGTGGGAGTGATTCTCCTTTAAGTGTTGGGTTAGATTCCCTTATACAGCTATAGATATACTGAAATGTGTGTGTTCTTTGCTAGATATCACATAGTCTGTTATTGGAGTCTGCTGTTTTTTCCTCGCAATTGTGCAGGCTTGGAGATGGAATACATAATTTACAGGGGGTATAGGGGTGCAGGGGCCTTGCCACTGTAAAGACACTGCTTTCTTTTTTTTTCTCAATTATTGTTAGATATTTTGCTTTATAGATAAAATGGTTTTAGATATACTGAGCTTAGATAACTGAGTTTAGATGTATCAGTATAGACCCATATATATAATATATATATATATATATATATATATACACTTTAGCAAACACACGTGCACATACGTTTTTATTTGTAGCTAATACACATGCATGCATGTTTTGTGTGTGCGTGTGTATGTGTGTGTGTGTGTGTGTGTGTGTGTGTGTGTGTGTGTGTGTGTGTGTGTGTGTCTGTGTGTGTGTGACTTTCTACAGATAAGTAAATGCATGATAGCTTATTTCACTAATTCATTAGAGCAGAATTGCATTCTACCTATTTAAATTACTGCATATGGTACATCTTTCCTGAAATGACTTTAAATAAAGGCATTTGGTACATCTTTCCTGAAGGATTATCTCCATTAACATTTATAATCTCACGAGCACTCAAAGTATGGCATCCTTGTATACCCCTGGGGGCAAAGTGAGTTTGCAACCCAGATGGAAGATCAGTCAGTCATGGCAAACTGCAAACTAAATGTTCCATGATAACTGAACCACCTGTCCAAACACAAGATGGATATGTTCTTGTATTTGTTCTTTACAGATTCCATTAGCCACAGGTAGGGCCATATGGCTGCAGAATACAAACACATACAATGATGCAACTATAGATATAATATAGATTTACACACAGACACAGATATGGCTATCATTTTTACTAGAGACAATATTGATGGCAATCCATATCTGCATTCAGTCTTTCTTTGTATTATTTCTTCATGATTCCTGCTTACACTCAGGAATATAAAGTTTGTGTACAAAAATTAAATTAAAGGTAACTTGCCCATAAAATAGAAGAATTTATTTAAAGATTTTCTGATTTTAAGTTGCTTGATGTTATTGCCTTTGGATCAGTTTTGTTATGTCTGCCTCATGACATTAACAAACACAATCAACACTGCTATCCATTGTTTTATTTTATTTCTAACTTGGATCAAAACTGGATATGTGTTGCTATCCAGTAAATTGAAATACAATGAAATGAAGAGACAATAAGTCAAAATGATCCCAGTATAGATTTTTACTGATATGGACAACAAATTTATTCATTACATGTTTATTTTAGTTATACCAATCTCTTTCTTATATATATATTTATATATATATATATATATATATATATATATATATATATATATTAGAGTTGAAGCATGGTACAGTCTGTTATAATGCTGCACAAATTTCAGGTAATATTTATTTTTAATAAATTTTTAATAAATGCAGTCCATATTTTTTTTCCTTTGGAACAGGTTTAGTGAAATAAGAAAGAAAAATTCTAGCAGTTAATTTACTCTGACAACAGAAGAACAGAAGAACAAGACTAGGAGTAATATATTCTCTGAATGCAGTTTTCCTTGGTATATTTTTCTGTCTCTTGATGAAAGTCCCTGTTTACTTTTTTATCATATATCTCCTGCTGATAAAATACTGACGTCAGCCACCATGTTTATTCTTATTACCTCATGAGCAGAATTTTCCTTATATCCACACGAAAGTCTATGAAAAAATGTTCATTCATATTATTTTGCTACCCAATGTTACTTTTTTCACACTAAAATTAAGTCTTTTCATATTTTAGCATCCCATTTGTTTTTGGGCAATTCTAGTTTCAGAAAGTTTAAAAATGAACATTTTTTTATTAATATAAACATATACTATCTACCTCATTCTAACTCAAGTCATTTTTCTAAATTAGTCCACCAGACAACCAGCACAATCATTCTCCAGACAGCACAAGACTTCTATGACCCATTCATTCCCAGGTCAAGGTGCGAGCTATATCAACCTAATCTTCCTCCCTTAGAGATGATGATCAGGTATAAGGAAGTACACTGGTCATTCCAATCAATCATAGAGCTTCACAGCCCAGATTAAATATCTTCGCATCAGTGGCTGCCAGCTATATATTTGTTACTTATTTATTTTTATTTATTTAACTTTGTTGACTGGGAATGTCTGACTAGTACAGAATCTATTTTGAGTGGAGGCCCTGGGAGAAATACTCCAGACTGACTTAGGAAGCTCCCTTGTATACTTCCACATGCATGTGCATATCTTTTTAGCTTTCATGCAGCAAGTAGCCAAACAAATTTTTGCTGCAGGTACCCCCCTACCCAAAAAATGTTGTAAGGACCAGCACTGCAACAGGTGTTGCTGCTATCATCCCCCCTAAGATGGGAGTTGTTGCATCATTTGTTCACTCACATCCTCACCACTGTAGTTTCTCCAGTCCCCAAGCTGCTAATTGACCTTGGTATGCCTGGGTCACATTCAGAGCTTTATCCTCATGCGTCACACAGCCAACCAGTGCTGTCCTTCCAATCCTTCAAATAAGTTTGGCATGCAGACTAGAAGAATCAGCATAACTCAAAATTGGTATATTTGATCTTTGTTTATGTTTTGCATTTTTAATCTTTAATTTTCTATCCTCTTATTTGTATAAGCGTTATTTTGCAGTCACTATTTTTCAGTATTTTATTTTGATTTTCTGACTTATTCAAGGACAATCATAGAGACACTTTTAGATAATCTCTGTAACTGCAGGCCCTATCAGGCATAAATACTCAAGCAAATGGAAACCAGGTTTTGAGTCTGTATTACTCTTTATTTGTACTTGTGAAGTAATGCACAACCATCTTTTGTTTTTAATTATTTCAAAGTCACAGTATACAGAAGGCTCAAACATCATTTATGCATTTTATTTTTGGTTTTGGTGTATCCTTTTCAAAAAAGGCCAGTGTGACTTAATACCTATTGGAGGACACATTTTCAGAAAAAAAGATATGTGAACTTTTGTTTCATAATACTAAAACGTATAAATAAAAGGTTGTCCTGCAGCATATGTACACTGTAGATCTGGTCTTGGTTTACTGCAGTGGCCTTAGCTGGTAGTGAAGAAAATTGCCTTAAATAAGATTGCTTTCACTCTGCTTTCAAACTGAATCTTCAGTGACTCCTTCTTATGGCATTTGACTAATTTCTGATGATATTTGACTTATTCCCTTGTCTCTGTAAGTTACAGACAGCAGAATTTCAAACCAATAAGATAAAGTTCTTGCAGGTATATACTGACAAGTTAGAGAAAAAGGCAGCATCATTAATAGCAAAGTAGACTGTCATATCCTTTACATCACATTTCTGAAAGGTACCTGAAAGGCAGCAGAATTGCCACGGTGGTACAGCAGTAGCATTGTTACCTCACAGCAAGAAGTTCTCCCGTTTGATTCTCGGCTTGGCTTGGGAGTGCCTTCTGTGTGGAGTCTGCATGTCCTCCCCGCGGTTGGGTAGCGTTCGAAAGACATGCGTGCGTAAATGGGCATGCCTTCATTGAAGGTTGGGCATTGAGCTGGCACCTTGGCGTTTCATAAAAAAAAATCTACTGCCAATCATTAGCAGACCAGAGTTCTGCTGTGGCGACCTCTTACCAGGAAAAAGCCAAAAGACAAACAACAACAACAACCTGAAAGGCAGCAGAAATGCAACTACTAATCTGCAAATGTTATGTCTCAGGCCGGTTATATACAATCCACCTCTGCAAGCACAGAATAGTCTGCTAGGGGAGAACAAGATATGAACATTACAGTACTATGATCAGATGATAAAACACTCTTTATTCCCTAAGGTTGGAAGAATGTACCATCTGTAGTGTAAGGACACTGGACTGATTGCTGCTATTACAGTCTGTAGGAATTGCAAGATAAAATAGAATAGTCTTACATAGCATCCCAATGACTGGGTCCTTGACAATCCATCAGAAGCATTCCCTTTCCTTACTGTAGCCAGTAATACAGCTAGATTCTGAAATCTACAGCACTACCTTCTTGAATTACAGCATACTTAGAAAATCCCACAAAACTACCGATAGACACATTTAATTAGATTTTGCATTGCACACATTTCTTGAAAACCTACGTCAGTTTTAAAGGTACCATGCTTCACATTTTCTATTCATATGCATTGGTTTGCATATGCATTGTAAATGGAAATGTTCTGTTGATTCAAGTAGAAACCCAATTATCAAACCAAATAGACAAACACACCCAGTTATAAACAAACAAATAATTTAAGGTTTCATTAAAAGTTCATTTTGTCTCCCCAAACTTCCATTCGTTCTTTCATCTGTGTATCTGGGAAAGTACCTACTGAATTTAACAAAAGGGAGTGGTACTTTCATCCATCCAAGTGTCTGTCATCTAAATTAAGAAGGACATGAAGATCATAGTTAAAGTACTTGTATTATACATCACGTGCAGCTAATTATGAAAACATGCACCAGCAAATACCAGAGGTCAATACATTGTATGCAATCCTTTAATTAGAATGTTGTATGGAGTTCCACTCTTGTCATTACCTGACAGGTAGCAGTTAGTTGCAGCAGTATCTCTTACAAGGATCAGAAGAGTAGTTACACTGGAGTAAAGGTGGTGTCTGCTCTAGTTGCAAGTTGTTAGAGTGCTTGACCAGCAGTTGCTGATCGCGTGGTATTGTTAGTATCAGCCTTCAGAAATGAATGCTGAAACTACTCGGATAGTCTTAACTGATGTGCTATGTGTATGGTAATGTAGCAAGCCACTTGTACATTTGTAGCAAACAATTTGTTACAGTTTCAATCAGAAGGCCATTTCTGTGGTCCTCCTTTAGATAGAGAGAGGCCTTTTGCCTATGAAACTTAAAGTTGAGGGTCACCAGATTGCAGAACTGCACCTAGTGCCAAATAAGTTAGCCACAACTCTGACATGGATTTAAAAATTAAACTTCTCAGAAAAATTTACTCAGACAGCTAGTGTTCAGAAAAGTAGAAATGCTTTATGCAGAATCAAGAGATTTGTAAAGAACTCTTTAATAAAAGCTTAGCAGGCATCCAGACTGCTTCAGACTTAATATGCAATCGAACACGAACATGAAAGAGCATGTACATAAAACACTACTGCCTTTCAAACACCTTCTATAAATGTAATGGGAAGGATATGACATTCTCTGTTGCTATAAATGATGTATCTTTATCTTATTCATTGAAAGATTTAAATATTTAGTAGTGATGCACTATACAAAAGCCAACATTGGATTAGTCCTATTGTTTTGCTTCTGGTGAGAAAAAGACAAGAAGGACCAATAATATTGATATCTAGTTTTGCTACTTTTCTAGAAACTACGAATCACTGGACGGCTGAAAAAAAACACTTGTCATGAAACACCTTTAAATTAGTGCTACAGTTTTGCTCCCAACTTGAGAAAGAGCGAAGAGACAGTCCCCCGGATTCACGAATCATCCGTGTAAGAATAAATAAGTCTTACTCGGAAACTGCAGTTGAATGGTATGATGCCAGCGTGCCATGCATATTCATGAGGGCATGCTGACTCCACTCCAAGTCTAACAAGGACCGTGCAGGAAGGTAGGGGGCATGTCTGACTGCCGAGCAGTCCAAAGGTCCACGTCCCTGCAAGTGTCTGAATTGTGAAATGTCAACACAAATGAGTGAGTCCACTCAAATGTCTGCGTACCCAACACTACACTCCCTGACATTGTAAACCCCCAGTACAGTTATAAAAAGTAAAACTTTAATTTTTTTTTCTAATTCCCGATATAGCTGCCCATATTTGCACGTGTTTGCGCGGGTGTGCCCATTTCTTAGCTGCAGTTAGCAATCCCGACATTGAAGAGCATAATAAGGAATCTTTATGCAAATTAAGCCAAGTAGTATTAGCGTAGTAGTAGATCCTTCGCACAAAAAGGAGGCGTTCAAGTCCCACCACTTCCCTTTCTATTTCATGTTTTAAATTAGTATATGAAATAATTCCTGACATATATGATTAAAATTTTACTAAAAATTGAAATGGCCTATGTATCATTGAACAAAATGTATATTTATAAAGGATCCTGACATATAATTACCCATAGTTAAGCAACGCTTTATCCAGCGCAGTATAGCTGCCCATAGCTAAATAGCGCTTTACCCAGCGCAATATAGTTGCCCGTAGTTAAGCAGTGCTTTACCCAGTGCAATAGAGTTGCCCATAGCTAAATAGCTCATTACCCAGCGCAATTAGTTTGCATGGAAGTGAGCACCACACCGACCAGCTCACCGTCGGGCAATGTGGAGCAACATAGAGCAAAGTTGCCTAAACACAGCCACACCCCCTAGCCTGTCTGGACAATAGTAAGATAAAAAGCAATGACAAGGTTCGAACCCAGGACACCGTGCACCATAATCAAAGTACTGAACCACTAAGCCATGACAGCTTAGGATCAATAGCCACTGTTAATATACATATACTTATAAATGGTAGATTAACCATTGCTAAGCAAGTCTGCAGTCAGCCAAGAATTTTAAAAAATGGCCAATCACAAAAAAGTGTGGGAAATGTGGCATATTTAAGCCCCATAGGTGGGAATACTCACCATAACTGACTGTAGCTCCCATCTGCAGTTAGAATGGCTGGTGCTGGAGAAGGTACATGCTTTTGAGCGCAACGCTGGGGCATCGAGGAGTCAAAATACATGGTTTGGCTCCTTGTCCACCGTCATGAGTCAAGATTCCTGCAGGGCCAGTTCCAAGGGATGGAGTACAAGGCAGAGGCTTGGAACCAGTTAGCTCATGATTTCACCAGTACCACAGGTGTTCCTTGGACTGGTGAACAGGTCCATCACCACCATGCAGACCTGAAGAGACAGAAGCAGGACCTACTGAACCGATGGATACAGGAGGCCCTTGGGATGCAAGATGCCCCACTACTGAGTAGGTAGCCATGAAATGCAGTATGTACGACATTCTAATTTAGTCTATATAATGGATAGGAATGTCTCAATATCCCTTCATTTACTTCACAGCTGCAGGTGTTCGTGCTGCGAATCAGCAAGCCTATGCAGATAGGCTGCAAAGGCTATGCCATCAGGCAGGTTAGTAATTATTCTGCATGTATTGTTATACAAAATAGGTGAGAGAGCCTGAAAGAAAGTGTTGTAGCCCAATAATACAGCCATAAAATGCCCTGAATAATACCTCTACATGTACTGTTATATAAAATGAGTCAGACAGCCAGAAAAAGAGTGAAGTAACCCATTGGGAAAGGTAAAATAAGTCTGGAATAATATCTCTGCATGTACTGTCATATAAAATAAGTGAGCGAGCCTGAAAAAGAGTGTTGTAACCTATTAATAAAGGTACAATATGTCTTGAATATGTCTTCCGTTTGCACTGTAATATCAAATAAAGGAGAGAGCCTGTAGAAAAGTGTGTAATGTAATTAATAAAGGTATAATACTTGGAGTGTGTCTGTGTCACTTACTTTGAAATGTTGTTGTACCCCTTGCATTATACAAATAGTACTGTTGTAATAAGTGCTGTCAACCCACAGTTGGGCAGTCCCATATAAAGTGGATGATGGAAGTGCCAGTAGCTGTGAAGCATCTATACAGTCTTCAACAGTCAGTTAATGGCTGGCATGCATAAGTAAATCTGGCACATGAGTAGCTTGTTAATGTGTTCCCCAGAAATGTGAGTGTGTTACACGAAATGTAGGGTTCTGCAGAAATTTAACTGAAAATGTCAAGTGAACACATCCAGATATGTAGATATAGAAATATAAATAAAATAAATAACTATGTAGCAGTAACATCTGCATCTTGGACAGTTAGTATGTCAGATATAGGTCAGGTATATAATGAACTAGCCAAACCCATTACACAACCTAATGCATGTTGCCAAGTGTGATAATACATGTAGGGTATATACGCCTGCAGTCACTAGGAATGTAGTGTAGACTAAAAGTACCTATAAGATGTTAATTGAGGTTTCTTTCTACACCCTACTGTATGTGCATAAACAATGCAATTCCACACCTCAGTGGGTATGTCTAATCTCTAAACATTTTTTGGGACATATGTCCTATTGTTCTATAAATATATGCATTTACTTTGATGCATGTGCCCTGTTCAAACACCACAATCTTGGTGGCCTGTTGCCACCAATCATCCCTGCATGCTGTTGGAATGTCCACTGTCATTCAATATATGCATGTGTTATGCTTGCTGTTCAACTGTTGGAACCTTGGTGTGTTGGGTTAATGGGAATATTACTGCATGCTGTTACAACGAATTTGGAATGCTGTTGTTTATGTTGTAATTAAGCACACCTAATCACAAAATGTATGGGAAGGCCAGTCCCAGCAGACCCACCTGTCCCTCCTCATCTGGCGATTGCACCTGGTACCAGCAGGTCCAGTGCCCAGCTCGGGCTCCTCTCCTCCTTTGGTCCTGTGCCACCTTCGGGTGGAAGCGCTGCAGGGGATGGGGCTCACCCCCCCCATGGAAGCATGGGCAGAGAAGGGCCATCTGTCACCCTCCGATGGGTCCGGGCTGTGGTGAGTAGGGAGATCCAGTGTTCAGTCACTGATCCCCTACACCAGCCAGAAGCGAGAGTGGCGCGACTCACAGGTGAGCCTGCCCCTCCTACGCAACCCCCAGCACAGCCACCCTCAGGGCTGTGAAGGTACAGTGGTGACTGCCCATGAGTGGGGATCACACTTCTACTGGTACCATCTGTGGGCTCATGGGCTTGCGATTTCCAAACATCCATACCCGCCAATTGTGTTCACCCACCCCATGTGTCATACTCCACCCCTGTATGCGTCTCATTTGTCTTGTCTGTTTATCTCCCCAACCTACCTCCCCAAATATACCTACTTCCTCTATCTCACTTTCCACTCTCACCTGAAAAAAAAAGGGCAATCTGTTCCCACAAAAAAAATATGCCCCATACATAGCTGCCCATTTCACACACATGTCCGCTGGACATGTAAACTGATAATTATAATTGGCAGTACAACAGACTTTGTTGTCCTCACCCCTCTCTCAGGGGTGGAAGGTTTCAAATTTCACTCCAAAAATTAGTGCAAATGCACAGCTGTTTCTGGTAAAGAAATAGGCAGCTATGGACCTTCCCTACACCCGTCCTGCACATCCCGAGCTTGTTTCCTTACTGTCTTTCCCTCTTTGTGCCTCCTTTTACACCACTTTCCTATCTCCCCATTTTCTTTTCTTTCAAAGAAATTAGCGCAGGGGTTAGCGGGAGTAAGCACTTTTAAGTGGGTTTAAGCGAGTGTGCACATGCGTGCACTTAGCCAAGCATCGCTAAGCATCACGCAAACCCACTTACAACTGCCTTAGTCACTCTGCATGGTAGGGCCCTTGTTCTGCTGAGCAGCAAAATAAAACACCTCTGCCAGTCTCGAACCCCAGACCATTGACACAATAGACTGCATGAATCACCACTAAGCCAAGGCAGATATACAAATAGCTTGGTGCTGAAATAAATATATCATGCATTACAATGAGGGAATGTAAATGGAAATTAGGAATGGCATAACACAAATCCTGTTCTGTGGGTCTTTACCAGCAGTTGCTGTGGAATTGCATGACATGACTGTGAAAAGAGAACCAGCCATTCTAGCAGGGAATAATGTTACAGTAGCACCTTACAAACACCACACAGTATCAGACCAGGATAAACACTGGCAAAGTTCAATAGGGCAGAGGCCAGACTCCACAACTGTGACTGCTTTACAGGGATGTCCCTGATTTGTAAATAAATGTTAGCTGTGCCCCTCTGAATCACTCTGAAAAGTACTAACATTAGGCAGAAAAGTGGGGAATCACACTTAATGAATAATGTCAATAGGTGAGAGTAGACACTGTTTGCACGTCAGAAAAGGTGTAGTAATACATATACTCCGATTCCCAAGAAAGTCTCAACTGAAATATGTCTGTAATATATTCCAGGTGTATCTCACTTATATGTACCTTTCACTGAGGCTGTTCAAATATATACCTGAGAATATCGGAGGCCTGGCAGAGGCAGAAACACACAGGCATATCAGCATTCCTGCTGTTACACACTCTGCAAATAGCTTTTGAAGGAGTTCCACAAGCATGCCCTTATGTAGGAGTACAACACAGAAATATGTGTGTGTGTGTATCTGCTGTAGTGAGGAGTGTATTTGTGTGCATGTGTTCATGTGTGCATGTGTGCATGTGTGCATGTGTGCACATGTTCATGTGTGCTAACATCATGTACAGATTGTAAAGTGTGTTTCCTGTCTTCCTCTCACAGGTGCTGAGGTTGGGTTGGCTGAATGTGAATGCAGCAGGGAACCTGAAGTCACTGCTACAAATAGTGGATATGATGAGACATGTATTGTGGCACAGGCAGATTTGACAGGGTCTGTTGTTGGTCTGCCAATCGACAGTACGCAGTTTTCCACCCCATCTATGTGCAAACTCATACTGCCAATATATCTCTCATCACCAATGGCCTTAGCCGAGGGACAGCATGCAGTTGGCATTGTCCAGGATAGTGTGGTATCCATGGCACTTGCATCCCCTCACAGCATTATTGCCAGACGTTGTTGTGTGTGAACATGTCTGACATATACCCTAGGCATGTACCCTCACTCACACTACTCTATAGTAACTGTCATGGGTGTGTGTGGCACAGATGACCTTGGCCACAGATTACTACAGTGGCCGGCCTTGACACATACATACATATGTGACCTACGATCTGAGAAGCAGCGGCACAATCTGTCAAAGGAAACAAATGTATTCATGTAGTATGCAGACTTCACACCCATGTACTAATTGAGGTCACATGTATATATATTTATTTGTCACACAGATACCTGATGTGTGCAATGCACATACTGTTTTAATCCTGATATGTCATACCATAGAAAAAGCAAAACCCACACTGCCACACACACAACAATTGCAGGATTCAAACCCCTACCTAACTATGTTATGATACTTGTGAGATATGCAGTAACATGACGTGCTACATGCTTTACTGGGTGCTTTGTTTTCTCCTGCTATATTTGTAGGATGCTGACATCTGCACACTTTCCAAAGAAGAATGTACCTCTTTTAATGTGTTTTCCTAGTCTCCAAAAAGAGCACTCCTCTCAAAGGTATTCATATACCACCCCCCCCACACACACATATTGTCAGCAGAATTCAAACCCCTACCTAACTATGTTATGATACTATAGAGATATGCATTAACACGATGCGCTATATGCTTTACTGGGTGTTTTGTTTTCTCCTGCTATATTTGTAAGATGCTGACATCAGCACACTTTCAAAAGAGGAATGTACCTCTTTTGATGTGTTTTCCCAGTCTCCAAAAAGGGCACTTCTCTCAAAGGTATTCACACACCCACCCACACACACACAGTCAGCGTTTATAGGATTTAAGCCCCTACCTAACTATGTTATGATACTTGAGAGATATGCATTAACATGACGCGCTATATGCTTTACTGGGTGTTTTGTTTTCTCCTGCTATATTTGTAGGATGATGACATCAGCACACTTTCCAAAGAGGAATGTACCTCTTTTGATGTGTTTTCCCTGTCTCCAAAAAGAGCACTCCTCTGAAAAGTAATCACACACATACACAACCAGCAATTGCAAGATTCAAACCCCTACCTAGCTATGTTATGATACTAGAAAAATAGGCATTAGCACAGCATGCTATGTGCATTATTGGGTGTTTTTTATTATCCTGCTATATTTGTAGGATGTTGACATCATCAGACTTTCCAAAGAGGATGTGTTTTCCCAGTCTACAAAAAGGGTACTCCTCTCAAAGGAAACACACACACAGTCAGCAATTGCAGGTTTCGAACCCCTATATAACGATGTTATGATACTAGAGAGATATGCATTAACACGCCACGCTATATGCTTTCCTGGGTGGCTCCTTTTCTCCTGCTATATTTGTAGGATGCTGACATCATCAGACTGGACATGGTAATGCGTGTACACTTTGTTTTATGCAATCCCAGGAATGAACCATGTGGGTCAGCAGGTGTTAAAAGTTTGAACAGGAACCCACAATTCTTAGCTTGTGTGATCTATCTGTGGACAAATTGCCATTCCTTCATATGACAACACATAGTTATGCACAGATTGTTGATTCTGTGGATACGACATGTGTCTGGGATGTTGATAAAGGGCTATTCAAGGTCTATGTGGGACATGTGTAGCTTTGTTCAGTGATGAATTTCCTGGGTGGCTGCCTTGCAAACAGTCTAGCATGTTTGGGAACTATGATCTGCCCATGCACATACCACAGTTGGTAGGGTTGTGTGTTTGTCAGCTTCGAATAAATCTGTTTATGACTTCAGTCATGATGGACTCCATGGCCTTGCAGATCAGACTTCATAGGCTTATTGGACTATACTTCCCATGGTGTGCTGTGCACCAACACTTGTGGGGAGTGTCATATGTTGTTGTAACCCATTCTACGGTTTCAGATCCTGTGGAGAGGGTGAGGCTCAACAGACTGTTCAGATGCAGGGTCTGTTTGTTCTGTAGTTCACTCAAGACACATATAGGGAAACAATGTAATCCAATTGCTGCCATGCTTTTGGCTTTGGGGGGAGCTGTTTACCCATTCTACATGTGATATCTCCTGGTATGATGATAGGGCCTTTCATCAGTGGGAGGTGGGTATGTATATATGGGCCTGTCTGATAGGATGTCGGCATTGTCAGTCAGGTACAGTTGGCCCTGACTCAGGACATATATGAGTGTACATTGCTATTTATGACATAGCTGAAGGAGGTGTCATGTTTAAGTCTGGACTCCTTCACAGCTACTCTTTACAAAACACCGAAAAATCTGAGCACTAAACCCCTGTTATACTCTTTTACACACTTAACACCCTACTGATCCTTTGTGATCAGTCAACAGAGTATGTCATCATAATATCCTGGCATGTCCACGGGTCGGTTTTGTTTGTATTCTCCAGTCCAGCTGGTGAATATTGAAATTTTGACACAATGTCACAACTGCCTTATGTACACTGACAACCCTCTCCTCCTCCCAACAAACTCAGATATATGTGAGAGATGCAACTATATAGACATACAGGAGGCTTAGCTCTCTCGACCCATGAATGGCACAGTTTATCAGGTGGTGAAGGTAACCACACACACCACAAATCCAGTCTCACATAGACCTATAGCAACAGCAATCAAACTACATTATCACACATAAACATACTCAAAGGCTCTAAATAAACTCTGCCTAAGTAGCAGACCTCCAAAGCAGACACACAAGCAACTGCTACCCCACTTCAATACCCACATATCACATAGTTCACAAAGTCAGTGTGCCACACAGTCACTGCCCTTAGGGCTAAACAACATACCTAATACACTTGTAACTGATGTCCCACTCACCAGGCCGAACAAGGGGATGGTCACTTTGAGGGCCTATCGGGTGCCATGATCCGCCACATAACACATGCACTCAGGTCACTCCAAAGCAAGTACAGAAATGGCTCCGTCATTGTCCATGCTGGTGCGAATAACCTCAGACGTTCCTCCCTGGACCACATGACATGATACATAGAGGAACTTCCTGATCATGTAGCCCAGGAAAGTATGACCCTGACCTTGTGTAGCATCTTACACTCACCAAGAATGATGGGACAGTATACAGACAAAATTATCACTTTTAACAGTTGGCTAACATATTGGTGTCATTCAAAGGGGATCCAGTGTCTGTCAGCCTGGGGTGACATGCTCGACATGCCATGCAGCTTCGCTATGGACAGCTTGCACCTGGCACCCTTGGACTTTCGAATACTGGCTAAGGCTCTTGCCACCCCCATAGTGCTTTTTTTAAGCGAGGCTCAAAAGACAAACCCACCTCCATAGACATTACAGGGTAAAAGAAACTAAGGGTAATGCTGTTCAACACCAGATGTGTTACCCTCAAAATGTGCCCACTCAGGACTCTTCTCAGTATGGAAAAAATTGATATCTGTGCAGTAACAGACACCTGGTTCAGGCTCCCAAATGCACACCAGCAGTACCAGGTTATGCTTCATTCCATGCTTTCTGACCACAAGACTCAAAACGGCCAACACAAATAGGGGGAGTATCCATATACATTAGAGATACACACACCTCCAGGTTAGTAGCACTGCACGAAGCATCTCAGACCATATATGTGCAATTAACAGTGTGCAAAACTGCCTTTCAGTTCGTAGCCTGCTACAGACCACCCTCCCAAACTCAGGAACCACACTCGGCTTTCTTGGGAGCACTGGAGAATATGAAGGTCTCCCCAAACACCATTATATTGGGCGACTTCAAATACCCAAACATTGACTGGGGATACTACTGAAGCACCAACAACCTTGCCCAACAGTTGCTACTATTTGTAAACTCAAATGCTATAGCACAACCGGTCACCACATCCACAAGAGGGGAAAACATATTGGACCTGATCATCACCAACATGGGGACTCTATGTTCCACACCAGACATATACCCCTCATTGGTAAGGTCAGACCATACATTTCTCTCACTGGACATCCATATCCTGCCGCCACACCCATCGTAGGTTATCTTGGTGAACTTCTCAAAAGCAAACGTCACACTTCTCCAAACCAAGGTGGTATCCTTCAAAGACCTTGGGACAGTGGTAAATACGGCTCAGACTGCTGAATCCTTTACAAACGCATTCTATGGACACCTAGTGGACTGTATGGATCGTGCCATCCCAAATAACAACAAGACTGTCTCCGCCAATGGCAGGGGACCTGTCTGGTGGTCCCCAGCCATTAATAAGCTATACAATGAACGGAGGAGGCTACTACATGATAGAGCACAATCCCAGACAGGGAAGGCATCTGTGATCTGTACTAGCAGATAGCTACAATCACTCATGAATTCATCTAAGGCCTCGCTTCTAACGGACAATTGCACCAGACACTTAGGACAATCACAAGGCCTTCTTTAGTTATGTCAGGAACCTTGCTGGACACTCACTGATATGCTGTGAGTTACTGCATACTGACTAAACATACCCTGAACCCACAGACATTGCCAACATCCTGGCAAACAGGTTCAGTGCAGATGTCTCCCCCCCATCCCCCCTAAGGAGCAACTGTCCATCCCAACAGAGTGTAACCACCCTGACATCACAAATGAACAGGTGAGTGCTGCCCTCCCCAAAGCAGACAACACAGCATCAATGGGACCAGACGGTGTCCCGGCCTGCGTCTTACACAAGCTTCATGACGAATGTAACCCTCACATTAAGTCACTGTTCAATATCAGAGTTACTACAGGATATGTACCCAAGGAATGGCGTACAGCAACAGTGGTCCCGCTCCACAGAGGTGGTGCCACAACTGACCCCGGACAATATCACCCTATAAGCCTAACTAGCCTGTTCTGCAAAGCTATGGAGCATATTGTCATGGAACTCATACACATAGACATCGGGAACCTACAGACACTAGGTCCTACACATTTCAGCTTTGTTGTGGGCAGATCTTGCCTCTTGAACCTGTTTGTATTTTTTAAACAGTTACCAGGTCCATAGACGTAGGGAAGGTTGTCCACATAGCCTACCTGGACCTTGCATAACCCTTCAACACAATACCCCACTCGGCCATTATACATAGGCTCACCAGTGTCAATATCAACACATATCTTACAAGATGGATTGCTAACTGGATCAGGGATAGCACCCACATGGTCAGTATTGCGGGTGCCATGTCTGACTATACACCAGTTACACGTGGTATCCCACAAGGCTCAGTCCTGGGACCTCTCTTGCTCAGTATATATTTCTCTGATGTACAGGCTAACATAGGAGGAATATGGCTGACCATGTTCGCAGATGACTGCAAACTGGGTGCCATAATCAACTCTCCAGCTGGCACATGCATACTCAAACAGGGTCTCACAGAGATGGATGACTGGTGCCAGAGCCATGGCCTACAGCTAAATGCCATTAGATGCATAGTCATCCCCTTTGGGAATAACAACATGCCCACACATTACCACATAGGTGGTAATCCATTACGTACGGTAGGAGTTGTTAGGGGTTTGGGGACACGACTTGTTCGTACTCTCGCCTTTGACAATCACGTTACCAAAGTGGTTAGACAGACCTTCTATATAGCCCACCTTATCCCATATGGTTTCACATCTAAATCAAGTGAGGTTATTGTGCCCCTATACTCATCACAACCATGCTTGGTTAAAATGCCCCATTTGGGGTGTACCTTACCTGACACCTGCAGCAACTGTAATGGCCACAAAAGTTCCTCAACAAGCAGATCTAGGGACTCACACAGATGCCCTGTGCAGTTTGGATACACTAACTCCAGCTCTACTCAGTCGCTTACCGTCTACTCAGATGTGATGTGTGCCTGTTGTTTAAGGAAATATCCAACCCAGAATTAATGGACATGCTCCACCTCAGGATATCCGAATCCCTTGGAGCTACACACTCCAGTGTCATAAACCTCAGTGCAGATGTTAATAGGACATGCTGGAGGGACAGATTCTTATCCCAGAGGCTCCACTCACTCCAGAATGTAATCCCGGTTTCGCATAGGCAGAGCCACCCACTGACCACCTACAGGAGACATCTTGACAAGTGGATGGGTGATCGTATGTTTACCCCTGGGATATCTTCTGTGTCCCTACTAGACAGAGGCCCACTAGACTAAACATAAATCTATCTTGTGTGACCTACTATTCACAGGCACAGTGTACTAATTTGACAGGATTGCGAAAGCCAAACACACTCTGGCTAGGCTTGTACATGCCCTAGGGCAGATAGCCTAGTATCAATCTCTGAACCTATGCTAATGTTTGGGATGCACAATGTTTATTGATGATACTGATTACAGGTTTTTATCACCTTTGCTTTCCCACATTCTATGAACAACTTAGGTATCTGCAGAACATATTTGATTATGACAGGGTTCCACTATATTATATATGTGTCTGTTGTCATATAACTGTGTGCACAGGGTGGATTGATGAATATTGAGAGGTTCCTGGGTTAACACATGCAACTGCCAGATATGTGTGGCCCACTGTTGTACTCAGACATGGCCTAAGTGTGTGAGCATGCCCAGTTCTGACTTTCAGTGTTTGGTTGCCTGACATTTGTCTCATTTATTCAAGTGTGTGAGCATGCCCAGTGTGACCTTTCAGTATGTTGCTGTCTGAGGTCCACTACATTTGTTGATGTGTGTGAACATGAACAATATTAACATTTATACTGTGTGTGTTGAAAGTCAGGTTCTATTCTTACTGCGGGACTCACCTTTGTGTCATAACTTGACAGGGATTATGTTGTGCCTGCAGGGTTTCCATGAGATACTTTGCATAGACTTATCAACATTTCTTCATATAGGCTGAGCACTGCAATACTGTCATGGTTTAGTGGTTCAGTACCATGACTATAGTGCACAGTATCCAGGGTTCAAGGCTCATTACTGCTTTATATTTTCATACTGAGCAGACCAGAATGCTTAAATTCCAGTAGAGAAAATATGAGCATGTTGGCTTTTGTTCAGCTATGCCCTACTTAGACCAAGCTTGTCCGACATTGCTCAATATTAACCAACATTGCTGGACGTTGCCCAATATTACTCAACATTGACCACAGTTGTGTTAGCTGGTGTGTGCGATTTTGTTTACATATACTACATGGTGGTAAATGCTGTTTAGTACTGCTTTATATTGCTTAACACATGGTGATCATGCCTCAGGTGGTGCTGCAGGGCTGCCTATGTCGGATGCACATACTACACTCCCTATACATGTCTGAAAACAGGCAGTGTCAAGTTAGGCATCCCTTTTACTATATGTGCGAGTCAGAGAGAGGTATCATTTCCAGAGTTCCTACTGAGCCAGTGTATGAGCTATGCGTTGCCTCTTTGCCAAGGCCAAAGCATACTGGGCATGCCTCCTTGTACATACTGGGGCAGGCTCAGGTTGTTCCTCCTCCGAGTCATGCTCTGCCTGTGATGGCCTTGGCAATGGTGGGGGGCTGTTTGGCCCGGGCCTCTGCCAGTCCCGCTGCAGCTGTTTTCGCAGGATCATATTATGTAGCATAGCACATACCATGACAATTTGGGCACATGTAGTTGGTGAGTACTGCAAGGCTCCACCAGATGTGTCCAGGCACCGGAACTGTGACTTGACCAGGCCAAACACACGCTCGATTACATTTCGTGTTTGTGTGTGTGCCTCATTATGGCATTCCTGTTCAGGTGTGTGTGCGTTTCTGATGGGTGTCTTCAGCCACGGCTCCACTGCATAGCCAGCATCCCCCACTAGGTGACCATGTGGGATGTCCCCATTGGCAAATGTCTGGTACAGCTGTGTCAGACACCAGATATGGGAATCATGGCAGCTTCCAGGGCAGCCAGCACACACATTCAGTATTTTGCTCTGGGCATCACACACGACCTGGCAGTTGATGGAGGGGTAGCCCTTGCGGTTGAAGTAGACCCTACCCCGCTCACCGGCTGGTGCTTTGATGCATATGAGCGTGCAGTCTATTGCACCCACTACCACAGGGTATTCTGCTATTTGCTGGAAGAGGCGCATATCGCTGGCCAATACCTCACAGGAATTGGGAAAATATACATGATCACCGACATGTGCTGACATGGCATCCAGAAACTGGTGCAGTACCCTGGATGCTGATGCCTGTGATATCCCCATCATATCACCAGATGGTCTCTGGAAGGTGCCTATTGCTAATATTCTTAGGCCAACATATACCTTGGTTTCCACTGGGATGGGTTCCCCTCTGTTGGTTCTGTGTGTGAGGTGCGGCCTGCACAGCTCAACAATTTGCTGCAAGAGGTCTCTGTCCACTCTATAGCGCTCCACTATCTCCAGCTCATGTAGTCGCTGGTAGGTTACCCTGGGCCTGTACACTCTTCTCCGTCTCCTCACTGTGGGTTGTCCAGCAGCATTTGCATTGTCACCATCCTCAGCATATTGCATATGTCGCCTTATAACAGCAGTGGCAGCCCCTAACATTTCTTTGTCTCAGTAAAGCTTTTTCAGTTTTCACTTCTATTAGCTTACTGCAGTGTTGCAGTGTCTCTTGAGGGAAACATAATGGACTGTTGTTTGCAGAGTTTTAAGTGCTGGGCTGGGCTAGTGTACTGCCTGTGTAATTGCCTAATTCTGATTGTTTTCACCTGCTAGCTTTGCTAGTACTCCCTGGTAACTTCCTACTATTTGTTGTGCTTCCTTTTTCCTTTCTGTTTCCTCGGGGGGCAGCGCTGCACACAAGTGCAAACACGCGCACAGCAACTCACACGCGTGCACACATGCTTACATGGACTAAAACTTGCTTATTCTTGTTAAAATGCGTGCAACCTCATGCTTACACATGCGCACAGTCTTACTCGAGTTTATAGGCGTGCACCCGCACGCATACATGTTCAGCAAGAAACTTTAGTGTTATCCACGGCATACACCTTCGATTTCTTGCCTTTACCTAGCCTACCTGTTGACACACCTCTTTCATTGATGTGTAACTGACAGCTGATACATGCCACTTTGCTCCAATGAGCTTCACTTCTTTCATACATACCCCCGTCGTGATGTCACCTATCTTCTACTCTGTTACTACCCTTATCCTACTCCTACACTCCACTGACTGTGCTCATTTGCTATGTAAACTTGTGATTCACTATCCTAACCCTCATTTGCATAGGATTGCCTACTAATGCTTGGTTACATCTCTTAGACTGAGCTTCCCCCCTTAGCAACCTCTACTCGGTGGCCATGTTGTCTTCAGCCTGCCATTCCCTTGCATTGTAAATTCATATTAGCAATAAAATCCACATTTGTGGATCTTAATTATTGATTTTCTGTTTTTTAGGGTGCAGTGTGTTTGTGCGGCACTGCGCTACGCTTAAACCCCGGAGATCGGGATTAAAAAAAAAAGTTATTTTATTTTTATTTTGCATAACTGAACCTTGCCAATGGCCGAATTTTTGGCCATTGGCATGCTTCCTCATGTAAATGCATCCTTTTTTTGGAGCTGTCACGGCTCCGTTTTGCCATTTGCAGAACCGTACTCAGTTGTCAACTGAGTACATTTCTGCAAATAACCTAGTCCTATTCGGACAGGTTTGGGTTTCCTGGATCTCAAATTTACCTCATTTGCATAGCTTTCGCCTGCAATTGAGGCAATTTGCATATCCAAGCCCTGTCTGTGTTGGACTCATTTTGAGAGCTCTGTTGCACGCTCCTACCGGCTATTCTTGGATCGCTCGGTGGTCATGTTGGCTGCATGGAGTCTTACTCTACTCTCAGACTCCATGCAAGCCTTCATGAATCCGGCCCTTTATTTCAGTGAATTATACCCTTAAAGCTGATTTGTTGTCAATTTAAGCACATATGAAGTACTGAGTTATTAATTCCCGGTGAAGCTGAGGCATTGGACCTAAGCTGCCACTCTCGGTGCCCGAGCAACATTTTCTAATCAACTCCTTTGATTTGAACGTCAGTCTTTTCCAAAACAGAAAACACAAGATAAACAAAATTTTCACATTAATTTGCATGTTTTTCTAATGCATTCTTAAAGTCAGATTTGTTGATACAATAATAATGTTGGTAAATTATTTTGCATATGGCATTTTGTGTTTTTTCAATAAAAAAAAAGGCATTTAGAACAGATTGCCATGTAAACCACACCAGCTGTCATACAGCTATATCAGCTAGGACTAACCCACCTTAACATTTTTTTATACTTAACTCCTATATCAAAATATTAAAGTATCGGCACAGCCCAGAGTTACCACATTTCTTGGGGTATTTTAAAGTAGCAGTACTAGATATAATAGGTCTTTATATAATGCACTTTATATTGATGCTTTCTGTAATAAAGTATCATAGGAGTATTACCAATTAATTTTTTAGGATGTTTCAAATATTTGAATATGTTTCAATGTTTTCCTAAAATCCCTCTGAGGATATCACTATTACTTGAAACTGAAGTAATAAACGAACCACAAAAATACCCTTGATTACTTCATTTTTGGTTAGAGAAATATTATCTGGGGGACATATTGATTTATAGACATTCTAGAATTAAGACTAACATTAAAATTAATTGTATAATTAAAGTAATCAGGGAAAAATGTGTGTGCTTTGAAACTGGTGTATCTTCTAAATCACAAAGGCTGCTTGGCTGTCCTATATGACATGAACTACCATAATGATACTTGATTTCATTCCACTGTAATATCAAACAAAGAGAAGAGAAGAGAAGAGATGGGAAGAGAGGAGAAGAGAAGAGAAGAGAAGAGAAGAGAAGAGAAGAGAAGAGAAGAGAAGAGAAGAGAAGAGAAGAGAAGAGAAGAGAAGGGAGGAGAAGAGAACAGCAAGTTGAAGAAAGGCTTCTGCTGAAGGCAGACAATTGTCTGGTATAAGGAAAATGTTTGGACGAATAGTCAGCAGCATGTGCTACAGAATAATTTAATTACATGCACATGATCTTCTACAGCTTATATGACTGGATTTAATTTCAAAGTTCTAGTTTAAAAGGATGTTTCTGAACAAGTCATATTTCCAGACTACAGCTCCTCTATTAATCAAGAGAAATGATGGTTATTCATTAAACAGGGAAAACAAATCTAAATAGGCTGAAATTTGATGCTCTTATTACATATGCATATATATGCATTGCTTAAGCTAGCAACAAAACCACACATGAATAACATGGCTGACAGCAAATACAATAAAAAGAAAAAAAAAGATTATTCAGAAGCAGCAGTCCCACAATTATAGCACAATAGAAATGGCTTGCTACAAGGTAGCAGCAAATTGGATGTATCCTTCTGGTTTATGACCCCATACCTTGAGACAATTCTTCTCTGGGGTGTGAGTAATTACTCCAGGGTCATAAACAACAGAATTCATCAAGTATATGTTACGATATTAGATATTAAAGCTGCCATAATGGTCAGCTGTTGAAAGGGGTTTATATTATGATACACATTCATGTTACTTTTTTTATGAAAGTCATTATTTGAAAATTATACAATTGCAGAACTGTTTATAATTAATACTAAGGGGTAGATTCCAAAAAAAACTGTGGATAGCACAGCATGCTGAAGAAAGATGTAAGCAGACCAAGAGCAAATGCAATTTCATAATCTATGCTAAAATAAGATCTAGTATTTATCTAATCAGCATAGGATAATTGTGAACTCTGCGCACACCTGCAGGATTCCAAAACACAAAGGGTCTGCCTGATACTATTCATAAGTGACACTGTACGTCACCAACAGCTTTCTGAAAGCACTAGGTGGATCATTTGAGCTGAGTGTTATTGCAATGATATTGTACAAATTCCTAGGGAATCCTGAGGATTTCATAAATATGATTTAAAAAACTGCAACCAGCATTCAATGCAATACAGCAGGCAAGGATGCTGCAAGCCATAATAGAAGACAATCTAGAAAGGGGTGTCAGGAGGCAGCCATTCAGGAACAGATCCAGGCTACAGTTAAGAAATCTCTCTGCACAGGAAATAATAGATCGATACAGATTACATAGAGAGATGGTGCAGAATGTCTACAGTATGTGTGCATCACACGTGTGCTCATAGTCTGTGGAGTAATCCAGTACCACTGGAAACAAAAGTGTGCCTGAATCTGCTTATACTGGCCTCTGGGACATTTCTGCAGCATATGGAAGATGTCAGTGTCCAAGACAGCTGCCAGTCACATTCTTGCACAGTTCTTGGCAGCAATGTGCACCAAGGTGCTGAATATAGCAACTGCCATCAACAGAAATGTTGTGCAATAGTTCTATGCCATAACCAATTTACACCATATTGTTGGTGCAATAGACAACACCCACATTAACAACAAAACACCATCTGTTCCTGATGTGGAATGGTATATTAGAATGAGGAAGTGGCCATTGATCAATTGCCAGGTGGTGTGCTCTGCAGATGGCCTCATTACTAACATCATGGCAACATACCCTGGTAGTGTGCATGATGCAGCAATATGGAGGGAAAGTGCCCAAAGTCTGCTTTTCAGCATTGTGAAATACCAGGTGGGCTCCTACTAGGTAATTACATGACCACTGCTCTATTGAAAGCAGTAGCCAGACATTTCCAGACAAAGGAAAATGATCAAATATTCCTTCTTATCCCTCTGAAAACAAGTGACTGCTGTTATCCTCTACACCTTTAGCTAATGACACAATACAGAGCCCATCAATCCCTGCTGTAGATGCCAGCATCAAGTATACAATGTGACACAAAACACCATCAAGTGTATGCTTAGCATGCTGAAAGCAAAATTCAGATGTCTGGACATATTCAGGGTGCACTACAATACACCCCATAAAAAAGTATCAGAGATGGTCACTGTGTGTACATACTTCACAACATGAAAGCATCAAAACATGATGGCCTGCCAGTTGTAGGTGTGGGGGACATACCACAAGAACCCCAGATGTTTGATGTAGAGCTGTCTACCTCTAGGAAGTCCTTGAGATGTATACTGGGGAAGAAATCACTTAACAATAAAGAAAGTGGAGTAACATACTCTTTGTGAGCATTTCGTTTCACGTGTTGGGCTTATGGTGCAGCTACTTGCTCATATTGTCACCTTTGAAGTTTTATAAGTCAGAAAAATGATCAGAAAAACCCTGTGGCATCAGGCATTTTAAAACCCACCTAGAGATTGACTAGTCAGTAGTCAGCACAGCAGTCATCATTGCCACGGGGTCAGAATGACACAAAAGGACAAACATTGGATCAACAGTCAGTGTTATTCTAACACAGTCAACAGCAGCTACACTATTGGCTCACAGTGCGGTTATAGCTACCCATGGTGCTGTACCAAGCAGCTAGATGCAGTAACACTAGTACTGTGGAGCACAGTGTGGGTAGGAGCAGTAGTGCAATGTGTGTGTCTGGACATGACTGCTGGGCTCTCAGTTGAGTGACCAACAGCAGATGTTTGTGCACATTGCAGCACTGACATTGATGTCCAAGGGCCATGTGTGAGTCTGATGAGTTGCCTCTCCCAGTGGAAGGTAATCTGCTCAGTACAGTTAGGGTATGTAAAACTCTGTACTACAGCACTGCACTAGAACTGCTGTAACAAGACTTTCAAAAAAGCATGGAACAGATACCACACAGTGATGCTGCACAGCTAATGCTGCCATGATCTTTCCATGTCTGCACTCTTTTTTTTTTTTACTCAAATGATTTTTATTTTGATGAAATAACAATAATTTAATACATTCATAACATTGAATAACTATTTACAGTATTTACATTCAGCCTGGCAAAAAGTATTCAGATAAAAACATTTGTAGTTAAATAAGTTAACATATAAAATATGATAGTTTGGAAGAGTTTGGTTCCATCTGTAGGGTATCAATCAAATTCAAAACTTTCCTCCACGGATTATTAACCAATAGCTTAGGAAAAGTTCTTAACTCTTTAGTTCTTTTCTCCATTAGTATGCATTTCTTCAGTGATGATAGAAATTCCTCCATTGTGGGTGCTACATTAGAGTTACATCTTCTAGTTATACATTTTCTGGCTATTGCTAACATTGTCCACAACAAATGCAGGTCATCTTTTTTGATATTATTAGTATTAACAACTTTCAATAAAATTAAAGACTTTGTCAAAAAAATATATCGGTATAGATACCTTGAAGAAATTTCTTAATCTCATTCCAATATGGTTTCATATTAGTACAGTAAAAAAAATATGAGACCAGTCAGCATTAGTAGACAGATGACATCTCCAACATAACTTGCTGTTTGAAGGGTTCATTTTTGAGAGTATTCTCAGGTGTCAAAAAGGATCTATGTAGAAATTTCCAATGAAATTCCTCCAGAATTGTGAGTAAGAAGTTAGTTTAACTGAAAATACAATGTTTGTTTTATCTTCCATTGATAATGATACTTGAAACCCTTTAGTTTGGTATTGCCAGTAAGAATCTTTAGGAGCTGTCTTATATACAATTAAAGTGTTATATAGATATGATAATTCATTCTTAACATTGATATTATTATACAGAATTCCAAACATCCAATTTATAATTGTTGGTACTATAATTTCCTTTTGAGAAATAGTTTTTTGCAGATCTAACTTCAGTTCCTCAGGAATTCTTGTTATGTTGGGAACTTTATTCTCTAACTTCTCACATTCATTTGTATTTATTTTATCTTTATGATGCTCTGCATAATGATAATTAAAAGCCTCCAGAATGCCCCCTATGTCAGGTACTTTTTCCTTTTCCCTTCATGAAAGATATTATCGATGTTATTAATTTTTGATTGCATCTTAATTTTCATAGATAGGTTATAAAGATGCTTAGGAGAGGTAGCATAAGTATTTAATTTCAGTTTTTCCATAGCTAAATTAGTTTTATGGGATAATATTTCATTGTATTTTTTATTTGCTTCTTCTATTTTCTTATTATTATCTGTAGCAATTATGTTTTTATTAGATATAATTGATAATATTTGATTTTGGAGTTGCTGTAACTCTGAGTCCCATTCTTTAATTTTATTTTTGTACCAGCTAATGGATTTACTATATAGATAGGCCTTAAGAAAATCCCAAACCATAATTATGTTTGCTTCAGGTTTAAAAGCTGAAGTTTAGAAGTTATCCAAGATTTGAAGTCTTTAATTTTTGTGACATATGAAGGAATCCTTGGAGTAATAACTAATTGATTGAATTCCAAGTGTATTGTTAACAACAGGGAATTATGATCTGAAAAGGGACAAGGTTGTATTGAAAAATTCAAGATTTTAGAATAAAGATCTTGTGAGATGTGCATTTTATCTATTCTAATTTGGGTACCATGTTTATAGTCCTGGTGTGAGAATATTAAAAAATTTGGTCCCAAAGCATTAAAGGTATCTTTTAATTTAAACATTTCTGTCCATTTTTTTAACTGGCTGAGAACAATAGTCTAGGAGATTTCCTATTGGTAGTTTCTGTAATATCTGTGATAAAGTTGAAATCACCTCCTAGTATAATATTACCTTTAGAAGTAGTTATAATAAAGTCTAAGTGTTTCTTAACTAGTCCAATCCCCATACCCATAAACCAGTATAAATTAACCAGGGTCCAAATTCTATTATTAGACTTAAGTATAACTAAGGCCATGAGTCCATCATTATCTACATGTTTGTAAATGATTTAGGGATTTAAGAAAGTCTATCTCCATAGAATTGTTACTCCTCTGGTCTTATTTTTATAAGAAGATTGAGCACGTATTGTGTATTCCTTAGGGTCCCATATAAATGTGTCATTTATTTTAAAGTGTGTCGCTTGGAGAAAAACTACTTGAACCTTGTTTAGTTTGGGATACCATAGTAGGTTGGCTCTCATATTTAAGCCATTAGTATTTAATGATGTCAAAGTTAAATCCATATCCGAATTCTTTAAAGATAACAAATAATAAAGTAACTTGTATTAATAGAATCCTGTATACATAATATTCTTCCTGAATAGACAAAAGAATATCACTTGTTGTATTTCTATTTATCTCAATCCAAATAACATTCCCTATGAAAGATAAAAGTAAAATAATTCAGTCAGGTATTTCAAAACTAGAAAACAGTTAAATAACAAAAAATTAGCATATGTCACTCTGATATAAACTTTAATACACCCTATACATGGAAGGAGATACATTCCTAGTCTAGCAAACAAAACTAAATCTGCTAGACTACCTACCCCAACCATCAACCTTTGCTGGTTAGAGCCCATGAAAACAAAGTAAAAAAATGGAGAATATATTATAAATTAAGAGAAAGATAGTGATAAACAACTAATCAGATATTGATTCCAGTTAGGTTTTAGAGATGAGTTACATACACTATTATTAAAACAATTATACAGTAATTATTCACTAAGGAAGCAAGAGACATATTAGGATATATATAATCTGAATTTAGTGCTTAATAGACCAAGGAAACATTAGCTTTATTAACAATCTAAATGATTACCCAAAATACCTAAGCATGTCATCTGTATTACTTGTAATAAAAACTTCAAAATGGCAGAACAAATCAAAGAATCATTTAGCATTTGTATTTACTTGCCCTCTGAATAAATTGTATCATGACAAACTCCCACTAAATAAAAACTTCACAAGAATTGGGTGTTAGCACATAGTCAGTGTGTGTCATTCCCAAAAGATGTTAACATAGATTTTTAGAAATATTCCATAAGACATATTTGTCCTTAATTAACTCCTAAACTTTTGGAATAGCAGATGTTTAAATAACTAACTAAAATCAATAATAATTAACTGGCATCAGTTAAAATGACAAAAATTAGTAAAAGCCATTATTTATATAAAAATTACTATGGCTAACAGGTGTATGCACTCCTGACCTTCATGCAATGCACACAGCTGGTGAACATTCATTGCCTGCAATGATAGGTGGATATCTTGAGATACACGTCATGAGCAAGTACATGCAGGCCAGAGCCATGACATTACTGTGGACATTCATTTGCCTGTAATGGTAGGTGGACATCTTATAATGCACATCTATACAGATCAGTTACACTCACATTTGTAGTCAGACAGTATCAGTTTGTCAAGGGGAAGAGTCACCATAATTTCTGGACTCTACATGGAAAAGTGGGTCACAGTCATCATCATGTCTGTCATCTGATTTCTCCTGTCACCAGAAGGGCCAGATACAATATCCTCTCTATTGGAGGCTACACCATCAACTACAAGTATGTCCCCTTCCCAGCCAGACAATGAACCCACTGCAGTGACCCATGTAAGATTGGTCATACTATCACAGTGATGTGCATCAAATCCCACCTCAGGATCAATGGAGGGGCTGCTGGAGGAGGCAGGTAGTGGACATGATGCAAAACAAGAGATAGAGATGGCACATATCATATTCCTACATAGAAGTCAAAAGATGCAACATAGTACTAGCATACAAATAACTATGCAACAATACTTCTAACTATTAACTAGACTTATCAGGTCATCTTGCCTGAGGGTGGTTTAGGGAGCCTATGTACCACTGTTATGTCATTTCAGTTACAAATCAATCACATATGCAGAAAATGTAATTTCAAGTAGTGAAACCTACCTGACATGTCCCCCTCTGGCTCCACTACCGACAGTGAGAGTTGAAAAGACACTGTAGCATAAACAATACACATACACCATAGAATGGTAAGGACATATATGGCATTATGTAGTATTAAACCTGAGGAATAACTCACAGCAAATACACATATTGGATGGGTGATGGTGATGTTCTGATCGCAAGTGTCCTGTGCAGGTGAACAAGAAGGGCACATATGTAATTATCAATAGGGAAAAACTAGCAAACTTCTAGACAGGCTTACCAGGTACAGCTTTGTTGGTTGGGGATCATGTCATCCAACATAAAGTAGATCATGTAGTATAAAATGGCAACCAACCAACCATGTGAGTATAATCCACAGTCATAACAGGAGGCAGAGGCGAACAACAACTATGGATCACAGTAATAAGATATGGAGACAATCACTTGCCAAATGGTGTACCCTTCATGCAGATGTATTTTTGCTGGGAAGAAGCCAACAGGTGTGCTAAACAGTGCTACTCAGTAACAACAGTGCGAGCAACCTTACCAGGTCTACCTGTTGCAGATGGTTTCTGGCCCATGTGTTATGTTGTTGTATCTGTAGGTTAAAATGACACATAAACAACAACATGTGAATATACTTCATAATCATAACAGGAGGCAGAGCCATGCAATGACTATGGATCACAGTAATAGGATATGGAGACACTTACGTGACAAACAGTTTACACATCAGGCAACCATTTGAAATGAAATGTCAGGACCCACTAGAGCGAGTCTCAAATTATGGAGACTGAATGGCTGAAAGAAAAGACATATATATATATATATATATATATATATATATATATATATATATATATATATATATATACACTAAGCCAGTATATACTAAGCCAGAGATGTTGTTTCTCTGAATATTCTCTTTAATCCAAGGCATGGTTATTTCAGAGTTGATATATATAGGTTTGGGGGGTGTGGGGGTTTGCTCCCCACATGGGGGGCAGGGGGGAATTAACCACTCTGCAAAAAGAAGTTTAAAAAAGATTGATTTTCGAAATTTGATTTTCTCTTGTGTCTTGGGCGGCCGTGGTGCTGCAGTGGTTAGCATTGCCACCTCACAGCAACAGGTTCTCCAGTTCGATCCTTGGCTGGGGTGCCTTCTGTGTGGAGTCTGCATGTCCTCCCTGTGGTTATGTGGGTTTCCTCCAGGTGCTCCGGTTTCCTCCCAAAGACATGCTGTAGGTGGAATGGGCACTCTAAATTGGCCCTAGGTGTGAGTGGGTGTGTGTATGTGTGCCTTCTGTGAAAGGTTGGATGCCGGGCTGGCAACTCAACACTGTAAAACTCCACTGCCAATCTTGTGTGGACAGGTGATCTGCTGTAGTGACACCTAACTGGGAAAAGCCAGAAGAAAAAGCTTTTCTCTTGTGTCTTGTGTCTTTTTTTTAACTTGTCAGCTCTCAACATTTTGAGTGCTGACGTTTCAATAGGGAGCTCACACATCATGCAGAGTTACCTGCATAGCGAAGAGGCAAACAGTAGTATCATAGATCACAGATATGTAAAACAGTGCTGCACAATAGCAACAATATGAACAACCTTACCAGGTCTACCTGTAGCAGATGGTTCCTGGTCCATATCTTGCAATAATTAATCTGTAGGATAAAATCTCACACAAACAACAACATTTGAGCATACTCCACAGTCATTACAGGAGGCAGAACCACACAGCAACTATGGATCATGCTAACAGGATATACAGACAGTTATGTGAGATGTATATCACCACAAGACAGATCTGTGGCTGGTTGTATTTTACTTATGTGAGATGTGTTGCTAATGTTCAGATGTTGATGTGCCTATGCAATTGAAAAACACAACATCACACATGTTGCTGATAGTGTTTTATATGTACTGTATTGGTAAGATAATGTGCTATAACATGTTGTTCATCCACATCCATTACACTTCCACATACATGGAGTAGTTCTGATGCTGTAACACAAATAAAACAATACAATAAGAACTGTTGAATATCTTTAAATGACAATTGGTGTATGTTGCACTGCTCATGCAAATTGGATGCACCTGTACATCCAGGAACACCTTCCTCAGTACCTCCCTAGGTAACTGATCATACTGGCAGATGTAATGATAGGAGGCCAGAAACATCATTATCTCATCTGGGGGGAGACAATGGTTGCCCACTTCTAGTGGCATTTCTCACCTTCTCATAGTGGAAGAGTTTTTTGGCTGCATGGAGGATTGTGCCACAGCAATGCCACTGACAAGCCCACCTAAATCTGTTGTGACCACCCATGGCATTTATCATGTGTGCCAGAGCCATCCACACTTGATTCTGCCACACAGTATTGCCTGTCTGTTCAAGTAGGCTGTGCCCATACTGGTGCAGAGCCTCTAATATAATTTCATTTTCTGTCTTATAATGGTTCAGCATATGGAAAACTGGGTGATATGCACATCTTAGATTTCCAACAGGGTCTCACATATTTAAATGACAATGCTAAAAACATATGTCAAATGAATGGCTCACTTCTCATTTATGTTGCATAGCTATGCAAAAGCATTCATTATGTGTATATTCCTGTCGAGCACAGATATTGGAATTAACATTAAAGAATGTATTAAGAAAGGATTTATGTGCCCTAACATTGTCAGCATACATGTGTACAGCTAGCAATCCATTCAGCAACTTTGTACAGGTCATATTTTTAGAGGAGGGATTTGAAGCCACATTGGTGGATATTATGATAAAGAAGGGACAAGCTCATCACCAATGTGCCCCAACTCCAGTACTATAAAAATGCAATTGCCACAATTACATGCACATTTGAACAAAACTATCAATTCTACCTTAATAATGGAGGACACATCTTAGATACTATTGCAGTCACTGACAAAGAGCATCATAAATGTGACTATCATGATAGGATACAACAGAAACTACTGACATTTATACAGAAACAAGATAGTAAAACAACAGCATTTGAAAATGAACTGTAATGTAGTCCTGACAGCATATCACCATAAGAAATAACCTAAATGCTAAGACATCCAAACGTTGTCTAAATCTTATTGAATGTTGTCACAACTACTGTTATATGATTCAGCATCAGAGACTTTCTGTAATTCAGTCAATGAACATACAACTGGAGGACAATCCCATAAGTCATTGGTCTACACAAATATACCTCAGATGTTACAAGCTATTCTGCATGAACTATGGATAAATCTTGTTACCATCCATAACTGTATTTCAATGGAGCTAATTGCTTGTAGCCATACAACTGTGTATGGGGAAAACCTCCTTGTTACTGATGGACATGTACCCATATGCTTGCATACTGTGGAACTCTGCCCCCCCCTTTATGTAACTGAATGATAGGAATGCAGAAAATTTCAAATAACATATGCATGAAAACAACTTCAAACAACATATGCATGAAAATGTAAAAAACCCACCCAGTGGAATGAACACAAGTATTTAATACAAAAAATAATAAAAATCGCCACCAACAAGGATGTGGCCACACTGAAAACAGAAGAACTTTATTCAAAATTCACTAAGCATTTTCACAACGCAACCTCAGGGCTTCATCAGAGTACCATAGTGAATCAGCTATCCTGTTAAATACAGGAAATAACATTACACGATCACATCCATTAACAACTCATAAATTAAATATTGCTTACTAATAAAACATTCTAAAACATAATATAAATGTATTCCATTTATTCAATTTGTATATTAAAAATGTTAGAACTCATAATCTACATTAGGAAAATGTTAATAATGCATACAGAAAAATTAAAACTGCCTAGCTCTTATTTTTAACACCGAGCTTAGAGATACATTCTCATTAACGCCCGGATACACTGTAGCATTCGTCCTGTATTGCCATTCCATTTCATGTTTCTCCAAATGGAATTTCAAATCCCCACCTCTACCATGGTCAGTCACCCTGTCAATAATAAAAAAACAGGAACTTGTTGAAGCTAACATACTTCTCAGAATGAATAAATAATACACTTTCTTTCTTTTTGTTTTTGATGTCACTAACATGCTCTAGTATCCTTTCCTTTAATTTTCTAGTGGTTTTACCCACATAGAAGGCTGAGCAGTACATACAAGTAGCCATGTATACAACCATCTTGGTATTACTATTACAGCTACCAGGGCACGGAATTGTATGATGATAACTATCTATTGCCACGTATGGACCAGAATTGACATGTTTACAGGCTCTACACATATTACATTTAGACATTTTAGAAATCAATCCTTGGTTACTTTTATGTTTTCTAAAAAGTTTTTAAGATTAGCACCCCTAGTGAAAGTAATTCTAGGTATAGAACCCAAAATGTTTTTAATATCTGGGCTAAAAACTAAATCCCATGTGTTGTTGACAATGGTTTTAATTTTAAACTTCAGTATTGTAAGGAAGTACCAAAATGCTGTCAGTTGATGTCCCTTTCCTTGTTTCAAATGTACTTCCATGATCAGTGGATAGAATAGGAGTAAACCTATCATTTCTTTTCTGTCACATATAATTCCTTGTTCTAATCAAAAGTTTAATGGGGTAACCCCTATCTTTAAACATACCTATTAAGGTGTACATCTCATTCTTAAAGTCACTGTCATCGCTTGTCAATCTCGATATCCTCACCATTTGCCCTTTCACCGTGCTTTTCGTTTGGTACATAGGGTGACAACTGTTCTAGTGAAGAAATGAGTTTGAATATGTTTCTTTTCTATGTACTTTTGAATTTAATTTCTTGTTGATTCTATCCCACATCAATAATATGTCCAAAAATTCTATACTATCTGTCCCTATCTTGTAAGTAAACTTTCAAAATGTTGTTGAATTTAAATAATCTACAAATTCCACCAACTCATTTTTTGTACCTTTCCAAAGGATGAGTATGTCATCCAAAAATCTTAGCCATATTATAGTCTTGTTGAAAAAAAGTGGAATGAAACACCCATTTTTGCTTCCATTGAGCCAACACCAGGTTAGCATATATCGGTGCATACATGGCCCCCATGGCTACACCTGATGTCTGATGATCTGATGAAAGAGCTCTCCCTCAAACAGTAAAAAAAAATGTTCAATACTATTTCCATAAGTTCCACTAATAAACACCTTTTCACATTGTGGATACCTTCATTTTCTCCCAGAGCTTCTTCAAATAATGTTAACCTGTCATGTGGAATAGCTGTAAACAAATTTATTACATCAGTTGTAACAAATAAAAATTCATCCATAATGACAGTGTCTCTGAGGGTTTCTAAACAATGCCATGAATCTTTTAAAATATGTTTAAAGCAATTAAATACAGGTTTACACCAAAAATCAATGTACATTGCAATGGGTTCGGTCTTTGACCCTGTTTCTGTGACAGTTGGTCTAAAAGGTGGGTTTTGTAGGTCTTTGTGGATCTTAAAAATTCCAAAGATGTGGGGGGTCACAGGAGAATCCACAGTCAAAAAATTGTATTCACTTGGGTCTAATAACTCTTCTGGGTTAAGAAGTCATGAAGTACCCAGTCAATTTTTGCATAAGCTCTCATCAATTCATTGATAGAAATTCTCTCATAAGTAGAGCTATCATTTAGCAACTCATATATTTTAAACACATAGTCATGGTAACCCATAATGACTGCCCCCCCACACCTTTATCAGGTTTCATGACTCTAACCTGATTGTTCAAGTTTAATTCTTTTAAAACTTTTCTTTCACCTAAAGATAAATTATCCTTACCATTTGTCACATTCAAAAAAAACCTACGTAATTATTTTTTTCATTAGATATAAAACGTGGCCATGGTGTTGTTAGTGGGTGGAATAAAAGTGCTTTTCCTTTTTAGGGACACTTGTTGAGTGCAAACATTTTCTTGCTTGTCATGAAAAAAAAAATAATTGCCTTGTGAATAATTTTAGGTTAATAAGAACCTTGGCAATATCTTGTTTGAAACACGGTACAAATAAAAAACCTTTACTGAGCAAAAACATATGTATTTCATGAATACACATTTTTGAAAAATTGCAGTTTGATCCTGTAAATATATGTCCATAGCATTTATTACTTCATAGAATGTGTGGTCTAACACCAGTGACTCACACACATTTATCTGTTCCCTTGGTAAAACTGATGAGAAGAGTTCCTCCATTGTTTGCCCCCCCCCAAGTTCCTCTGGTTCCTGTTCATCAGCCTCTGTGACCTTCTTGGGAGTTGAGGTGGTTCTAAAAATCCCTATCTCTACAAGTCTCATTATGTTTTTCACTGACTCTTACACCGTCAAAAAACTGTTCAGAGTCCACAATATTGTGATGTTTTTTGTTCTTGTCACTTGTAAAAGGAAATTAATATACTGTCTTATTATTATAGTCATGTGTATCCCTTTGTAACTTCTTTACTTTCTTAGCAATGCTATTTTTAACATGTTTTTTCAGTCTCTGTTAATATTGTACTATATAAAGATTTGTTGACCAGACAATAAATCTCTGGTAGTGTTTCTATTCATGTCTGCTGTTTCTCAATAGATAATAATTTTCATTCATTGTCTCTTATAATGATACGTACCAAATCTAAGCCGGTGTGATCAAAATGTTGTAACAGTTCCCCATGCATTACTGAGCCCGCTTCTGTGCCATTTAGGTATTTCCAAAGTTGTAGGCCCTTCGGGACCTGTTTAAGCTCTAACAAAGGTTTCAAGAATAAATTGTCAGCTTGAATAGCCTTGAATCTCCCTAATAGCTTTTCAAAATTATGTAGCTGTGTCCGGACTGTACCATGTCCTTCCCCTACTGCAGGGCTGTCAGACAATGGAAGATCTGGTGTTTTTAGGATAGATGAAAAACTTGGAACAACAGCATTATTATAGTTGATGTTACAGTCTCTATAGGACCGGTTATTCACCTCAGATCCATTTAAAAGTGTTCCTGAACTGCCTGGAGTTGTGTGAAAAGTCAGCAGTTCCATTTGGGTGTCAGTCAAAGTGGGCTGTTCTGAGTTACCGGTAACCGGAGCTTTCTGTTGTTTCAATAAGAATAGCAGTTCCTCTACTTTTTGTAGTAGTCCTTCCATGTAAAGGAATGGCAGCAAACAATGTGGGGCAATAAAACTTAATAAAATGTAAAAAACCCGCCCAGTAGAGCGAACACAAGTAACTAATACAAAAAATAATAAATATATTATATAATATATATATATATATATATATATATATATATATATATATATATATATATATGTATATATAGATATATATATATATATATATATATATATATATATAAAATACTATTATATATATATTATATAAATAATAAAAAAACAATTCACTATGGTACTTTGATGAAGCCCTGATGTTGCAGGGTTAAAGAGCTTAGTGAATTTTGAATAAAGTTCTTCTGTTTTCAGTGTGGCCGCATCTGTGTTGGTGGTGTTTCTTTATTATTTTGTTGTATTAGTTATATGCATGAAAACATGTTTCAGTTATTTTACACAGCATAATGTGAAACAGCACTGTATTACACCACAGCAAAGCAAGGAGATGACAGCCTACCTTTGGAAGTCAGCTCTGATTCAGCTATATCCCAGAGTGAAGTTAACCAAGTGCACGCTGCTTTTAAGTACCATTTGTGCCTTACATAATTAATGAGGGTTGTTAGCATTCAGTATTTTGGAATGTCATTACTCTACAGCAGCATTAGTTCTTGAATCTCAGTGCATTAACCAATAGCTTGATGGAAGTGTAAGTGTACAGTGCTCAGTGGAACTGCCAATAGTTATCAATAAACAGAGATATCCATAACACATGCTCAATGCCCTTCAATTGTCTGCCACCTTCCTGTACACACCAAATTTAAAATGCAGTATCAGTACATATTCTTATCATCCCATTGTTACCTGTGAACTGAGTGGGACAAACATCTAACAAACTGTTCCTTACCTGAAATTGTGATACAATATGGCAAAGTGAGTTTTGTTTCCCATGTGTGGGTTCAAATCACAGTGTTGTCTATTTTTTAAACATTATTGTCAATAATTCATGTACTATTGCACATCACATTTGGGAGATCTATGTTTGCTTGGTAACTTATACAATACAGATTTTTATACATCTAACATGACTATGATGCACTAACACCTATAGCACTTAAACTATGGATGAATAAGCATTTCTGCATAATCCGCAAAGCTTCTAGGAGCATTATATGGTATGACTGAATGCTGAGTAATGTGAATGCTTTAGTAAACTCTAAAGTTTAAAACTACAACTGTCTTTTATAATCCATGTCTGCTTTCATCAGTTTAATGAATCAATGCAGGTCATTATGACTGAAATATGTGTGAGTATTGGTAACATAATGTAAGTACTAGAAGTGTGGATCTGTAAGGCGTATATTGTCGTATAGCTACAGGGTTTAACAGTATGTGGAGACTGCCCTTATACGTAATTTACATGTGTAGGTTTGAATCCAACAGTTGTGCAGTAGTTTATGTCATGGCTGTTTTTATAAAGTGCATACTAATATTTTTACACAAGCTATGAAAGTTAAACTTGATGCTTAAACCTGATAGTTCTATAACACTAATAAATACACATTCCATTGTTCTTCCATAGACTTTGACAACATTGAATGAAACTTGATGTCTATTAGTTCAAGTGATTAGGACAGTCTAAATGTTGCTTAATTATGTGTGGGTTCAAATCCTAGTATAGCTTGGTTTTTAGACATTACTGTAAGTAATTAATGTACTATTGCATATCACATATGGACAATATATATTTGTTTGATAAGTTATACAGTATATATTTGTACTCATCTAGCATGGCCGTGTGGCATTTCTGCCTAAAGTGCGTCGACTGCAGATGACATCTCCATTATCCAAACAGCTTCTAGAAACATCATACAGCATACTTCTGTTGATAATGCTGTATGTCTGAATGCTGGGTAATACATACATATGTTACCTCTGCAGTTTATGTTACATATCAGCCTGTTATAATCCACTATTTCTTTTAATTACCTGCCTTCCTACATAATGTACATGCTTAGGTTTGAATAACAGTACCGAGATTGAAACCTCAATGAATATACAAAATATGATATTATATTGTATGGCAATGCTTGCAAGCAAGTACTGATAACTATTTCTTTCACTGTGTTTTTGTATATAACAGTCATTATGTACTGAGCTTAAGCAAACCTTCTATTGGTGTAATGCATCATCTTCTTTTCTGTTTGCAGATGCTGAAGATCATTCCAGGAACAGAGCCTTATGCATACAATGTATGCACAGGCTTGAGGACCACTGGAGGGAGAGAAGTATGTGTTATGATTTCCACCTTTATTTGTTCAGAAATAGTATTACTATCTTTAATTCTTCATGTATAGATGTGTAGCCTTATGACATTCAGGCATGCTAATGGTATATCAGGTGTCCCATAATGGATCTGCGAGGTATGCGTAAAACTTAGGAATTTAGTCTGAATAACATTGATGTTTACATAAATTTCACTGAGATGTAGTGTTATGTGTTATCAACAGTATTTGTTATTACATTTCTTTTCACCTGGCATATTGGTTTTGACAAGAATGTTTTACATTTTTGTTACTTATACTGTTAGTGTTGGTGGTTCAGTAGGCGGTAACACATGTTTAGGTATGGTAGTGGTTGTCAGTGAATTGTGTATAGCTCTGCCTATTCTGCTATTGAATGGGTATTTGCTGACTCAGTATTCTTAATGCTGTTGCCAGACCTTTATTACAATGCAACTTTTTGAGTACCACTGCTCTTGCAATGCTGTATAACTGCACACTGATGGTTTGTTAAGCACAGCATTACAGATCATTTTATTGTTATTGGAGTAAAAGTTCCCAAACAGATATTCCACTCACAGTAACAAGTCAGCAAAATTAATCCAACCGGTTGAGGCTGATGCAAAAAGTATTTAATATATAAAATCAATATACAAAGTTTAGCGCTTTCACTCGCAACAAAAGCGAGCTTCCTGCGAGTGAAAGCGCTAAACTTTGTATATTGATTTTATATATTAAATACTTTTTGCATCAGCCTCAACCGGTTGGATTAATTTTGCTGACTTGTTACTGTGAGTGGAATATCTGTTTGGGAACTTTTGTCCAGTATTTTGTTGTTGTCCCGAACGGGTATAGACTTTGATTCAGGAATTGTTATTGGAGTGTGACAAGCTACATGTATGTCTGAGGTGTTAAATGCTATCTTCATGACCATCATTACATTGTTTTCACTGTGCAAGTATGTATGTAAGTATAAAGCAAATGTAGGCAGTGACAGTGATACATTTAAAGGGCTGTGTGTGTGTGTGCGTGTGTGTGTGTGTGTGTGTGTGTGTGTGTGTGTGTGTGTGTGTGTGTGTGTGTGTGTGTTTCAGCTTTCAACTTCCATTTCAGTTATATACTGCTGTGATGTCTCACATCAACAAAATACCAAAAACTTCTGCTCCACATAGCTGAAAGGACAGTGGTTAAACAAACAAAGTAGAAATGAAACACCACGTTCCCACGTTTGTAGAATTTAATAAAAATAGTAACACCAAAGCTTGAGACACAGGCTCTTTTTCAATGCATAAAACACATCATAAAAACATCCTAATTTAAATAGTCAGCCAGCCAATAAGTACACAGCATAAAACATGTGACTAAATTAAAGCAATATTAAAAGCAATTCTTCTAAGCTATCAGATCTATACAAAATATTAACAAAATAATATCATACATAATATTGTAAAAACTCTTATAAGACATTAATTTCTTGCTTGGCTGTCAAAACAGGTTTAATAGTATTAGCTGAGTTCAAACCAGGTAAGGTATCACACCTAAAGTAATTTATCCATTTATATTCAGCCAGCTTTGTGGCATTTACAATATCTCCACCACATAAATTTGAATATATATTCTGCAAAATAATAAACTTGAACTTAATAGCTGAGCTTTGGCAGGCTAGAATGTACCTGAAATCAACTGGACGTGTAAGTGAATTTAAGTACACTTTTATCTGCTCTTTTTCATATAGTACAGTATTTAATTTATTTATTTGTGTTTTTCATTGAATATTAACTCAACTGAAGTTCTGGCTGTGTCTCTACAGAGTACTTGTTAGAATTTCTTTGCAGCCATTGATAGCAGTGGTGGGGGGGTAGTTTCACCTCATCACTGATATTCTGTCCTGCCTTATATAAGTGGTACATTTTGAATTATCTCTGCTTAATAGCTGAGCTTTGGCCAACTAATATCTACCTGAAATCAACTGGACATATAAGTGAATTTAAATAAACTTTTATCTGCTTTTTTTATATAGTACTGCATTTTATTTATTTATTTGTGTTTTTCACTGATTATTAACTCAACTGAAGTTGTGGTTGTTTCTCTACAGAGTACTTGTTAGAATTTCTGTGTAGCCATTGATAGCAGTGGGGGGTAGTTTCACCTCATCACTTGATATTTTGTCCTGCCTTACATAAGTGGTACATTTTGAATTATCTCTGCTTAATAGTGGAGCTTTGCCTGGCTAACATCTACCTGAAATCAACTGGACATATAATTGAATGTAAGTACACTTTTATCTGCTCTTTTTTTATATAGTACTGCATTCAATTTATTTATTTGTCTTTTTCACTGAATATTAACTCAACTGATGTTGTGGCTATCTCTCTACAGAGTACTTGTTAGAATTTCTGTGTAGCCATTGATAGCAGTGGGGGTAGTTTCACCTCATCACTGATATTCTGTCCTGCCTTATATAAGTGGTACATTTTTTATTATCTCTGCTTAATAGCTGAGCTTTGGCCAGCTAATATCTATCTGAAATCAACTGGACGTATAAGTGAATTTAAATACACTTTTATCTGCTTTTTTTATATAGTACTGCATTTAATTTATTTATTTGTGTTTTTCACTGATTATTAACTCAACTGAAGTTGTGGCTGTCTCTCTACAGAGTACTTGTTAGAATTTCTGTGTAGCCATTGATAGCAGTGGGGGTAGTTTCACCTCATCACTGATATTCTGTCCTGCCTTATATAAGTGGTACATTTTGAGTTATCTCTGCTTAATAGCTGAGCTTTGGCAGGCTAAAATGTACCTGAAATCAACTGGACGTATAAATGAATTTAAGTAGACTTTTATCTGCTCTTTTTCATATAGTACTGTATTTAATTTATTTATTTGTGTTTTTCACTGAATATTAACTCAACTGAAGTTGTGGTTGTCTCTCTACTGAGTACTTGCTAGAATTTCTGTGTAGCCATTGATAGCAGTGTGGGGGGGTAGTTTAACCTCATCACTGATATTCTGTCCTGCCTTATATAAGTGGTACATTTTGAGTTATCTCTACTTAAAAGCTGAGCTTTCTCAGGGTAAAATCTACCTGAAATCTACTGGACGTATAAGTGAATTTAAGTAAACTTCTATCTGCTCTTTTTCATATAGTACTGTATTTAACTCATTTATTTGTGTTTTTCACTGAATATTAACTCAGCTGAAGTTGTGGCTGTCTCTCTACAGTTAGTTCCCCACCCACCTTCCCTGTTCTTGTTTTAGTGTTAATGTTGGTGGCTTTGAAATTGCCTGCCCGTCTTGTAGATTTGTATTTGGATACTCCTTCTGGTCCCTTCTCATTTGCTCACTCACTGAGTTCAGCGAGATCATATTTTGATTTTAGGTAATCCTACTGTGTACAAAGAGAGCATGTGGGAAGGACAACCCTTTAGCCTCTTAATCCTGCTCTGTTCCCTCCCTCCCTCCAAAAAAAAAAAAAAAAATATATATATATATATATATATATATATATATATATATATATATATATATATATATATTTATATATATATATATATATATATATATATATATATTTTTTTTTTTTATTTAACTGCTCTTACTGTAACTGTCTTAGTTGCTCTTCTGCGTGCTATCTGCTTAGTTGCTCTTACTCTGCACTTATTACTGCTTGTTAGTAGCCTTCTAATTTACTGGCTTCTGCACTTGTTTTTTAGTCATTTGTTAATTTATTTGCATTTATTTGAACTGTATTTGCCATAGTGTTGCTACACACTCGGGTGTGCTGGTCAGCACTGCAATTTGAATTGTATTTACTGCTGTTTTAGCTGCTTTTCTGTAAAACAAAAAAAAATTCTAAGCTTGTTTCCTGCCTTTCCTGTAACTAGTCAAGTCCAGATATAGACTTGCTGTATCCATGACTGTTGGTAAGCTTCTGAGCCCCTCAAGCCTTTGCGTGTTTGAGGGAAGCCTTCTAGCTTATCAGTGGGAGTGGTAAGCACTAGGTAACCTATCTACCACAGGAAGAGTGGGTTTTGGCCCTGAAATTGTAGTTCATTGGCTGTTTGGGCAGTTTTTCCATCTCTTTCTACTTTCTGGTTAAAAGCCCGTTCTGCGTTTGGTCCCCACCTTTCCTATAACTAGTGTAGTCCAGGTACAGATTTGCTGTATCCAGGACTGTTGGTAAGCTTCTGAGCCCCCACAAGCCCTTCCATGTTGGGGAAAAGCCTTCCGGCTTATCAATGGGAGTAGTAAACCCTAGGTAACCTATCAACCACAGGAAGAGTGGTTTCTTGCCCAGAAATTATATTTAATTGGCCGTTTGGGAAGCTTTTCCATCTCTTTCAACCTTCTGATTTAAAAGCCTGTGTTTGCACTTGTTTCCTGCCTTTCCTGTTACTAGTTTAGTCCAGGTAGAGATATGCTGTATCTAGGACTCTTCGTAAGCTTCTGAGCCCCCCAATCTTTTCCATGTTGGAGGGAAGCCTTCTAGCTTATCAGTGGGAGTGGTAAGCATCAGGTAGCATATCTACCACAAGAGGAGTGGTCCCTGGCCCAGAAATTGTAGCTATTGGCTGTTTGAGCAGTTTTTTTCCATCTCTTTCAACTTTTGGGTTTGAAATCCGCACTTGCACCTGTTTCTCACGTTTCCTATAACTAGCCTAGTCCAGTTACAGAGTTGCTGTATCCAGGATTGTGAGTAAGCTTCTGAGGCCCCAAGCCTTTCTATGTTGGAGGGAAGCCTTTTAGCTTATCAGTGGGAGTGGTAAGCACTAGGTAGCCTATCCTCCACTGGAAGAGTAAGTTTTGGCCCTGAAATTGTAGTTTATTTGGCTGTTTGGGCAGTTTTCCATCTCTTTCAACTTGCTGGCTTAAAAGCCTGTGTTTGTACTTGTTCCTTGCCTTTTCTGCAACTAGTCTAGTCCAGGTACAGATTTGCTGTACCCAGGACTCTTTACAAGCTTCTGAGCCTGCCAAGCCTTTCTGTGTTGGGTGGAAGCCTTTTAGCTTATCAGTAGGAGTGGTAAGCATTAGGTAGTCTATCTACCACAAGAGGTGTGGTTCCTGGCCCAGAAATTGTAGTTTTTGGCCATTGGGCAGTTTTTTCCATATCTTTCAATGTTCTGGTTTAAAAGCCGCATTTGCGCTTGTTTCCCACCTTTCCTGTAACTAGCCTAGCCCAGATACAGAGTTGCTGTATCCAGGATTGTTGGTAAGCTTCTGAGCCCCGCACACCTTTGTGAGTTGGAGAAAAGCTTTCTAGCTTATCAGTGGGAGTGGTAAACACTAGGTAGCCTGTCTACCATGAGAGGAGAGGTTCTTGGCCCAGAAATTGTAGTTTAATGACCATTTGGATAGGTCTGTCCATCTCTTTCAACTTTCTGGTTTAAAAGACCACATCTGCCCTTGTTTCCCATCTTTCCTGTAACTAACCTACTGGGTAGCACTAGAAAGCCTTAAACTGCTACAAGCCTTCTAGCTTAGAAGAGAGACTTTGGAGTGATTAAGTATCTATTTTCTGTACTTTCTTGCTGTACTTAACTGTTTTCCACCTAAACGCAGATTTTCCAGCATTTATTGTGATTTAAAAGCTTGTTGTTTTCACATATTGTACTTATTTGACTGCCTGCACTTTTAAAAAGTTATTTTTTATTTAAATAATTTGTTTAACTGTTGTAGGCTACACACTAAAGTGTGATAGCCTTTTCTGATCATTTGTAGTCATTTACAGCTGTTTTAAGTGTATTTTTTTACTGTTTTTGCCTTATCTTTTCAAAAAAAACAAAACAAAAAAAAAAAAAAATTAATTGTTTCCCGCCTTTCTAAGCTAGTATAGTCCGGTTTTCAGGCTAGTGCTGAATTCAGGGCTGTGATACTAGTTTCTGAGTTGCTCATACTTTACTTGGATAGAAGGAAGTTTCTCTGTTCACCTGTGAACGAGGGGAGTTTGAGCAACCTCTCTGTCCCTGGAGGAGTGGTTCCAGCCCAGAAGTTAATAGTTTATTGGCCATTTTGAGCTAATTTCTCTCTCTTTCATTTCCCTACTATAAAAACCACGTTTGCAAGGTTTTGCACACTGGGCAGCGCCAGTTAGCTACAGTTAAATTATTCCTGGCTCCACTAAGTCTCCTCTTCAGTTTTTCCCTTGAAACTAGTCTAACTCTCAGCCTAAGCACTCAAAAAGCATCCTACAGCCCAGCACTTGCTCAGGCCTAATAGCAAGCACTAATACCCTGACACTGATTGCCCAGCAGGGCAAGGCTCTTTATTCACCCCTCACCAACCAAGTGACTAAGCAGCTCACCTTACTATTCAGCCATGACCAAAGGGCAATTTCAGGTGTACTCTCCAGTCCAGCTGATGAATCTGGGTATCCTGAGGCAATGTTACAACTGCCTCATGTACACAGACAACCCTCTCCTCCTACCACAAAACACTAACATATGCAAGGGATGCAATTATACAGCCAAACTGGAAGCTAAGCTGTCTCCATCCAAGACTGGAACAGACAGTCAAGAGGAGAAGGATAACACTTTCACCACACCTCCAGCCGCATACAGACCTACTAAAACAGCACTGGCAAAAAATACACATAAATCCACAAAATCATACTCAGAGGCTCTAAATAAAAACCTGCAAAAGTATCAGAGACCTCCAAAGCAGACACCCAGACAACCTGCACCTCCCTTCACAAACCAGACAGCACATAAAATACAAAATCAGTGTGCCGCACAATCACATCCCTTAAGGCAAAATAACATACCTAACATACTAGTAATAGGTGACTCTATAGTCAGGCACACTGACGTCCCACTCACTAGGCTGAATAAGCAGAAGGTTACTGTTAGCTGTCTGTCGGGAGCCAGAATCTGCCACATAACACAAGCACTCAGATTACTCCTTGGCTTTGACAGAGGATCAGTTAATTAATCAATGGGGTGGCGAAAGCTGACACACTCTGGCTAGGCTTATAAATGTCCTCGGGCATATGGCCTAGTACCTACCTATGAACCTATGTACTTATGTTGTATCCCTTTTGTTAGTGTTTAAATATGGCATTAGTTTCCACACCCGCACAAATGTCAGAAAGATGAGCTCCAATTATTTTTTTAAATTCCACATTCATTTTACCTATATAAAAAAAACTGACAGTCAACACAGTTAGCAATATAAATAACCAAAAAACTTGGAACCAGTCAAAAGGTAACTAATAAACAAAACAGACTGGGTTTCGAAGACAGAAAAACTCCACTCTTTATTGGCTCTCGAAGACAGGAAAACTCCACTCTTTATTGGCTTTTTGAAGACAGAAAAACTCCACTCTTTATTGGCTTTTTGAAGACAGAAAAACTCCACTCTTTATTGGCTTTTTGAAGACAGAAAAACTCCACTCTTTATTGGCTATGTACTAGCCAATAAAGAGTGGAGTATTTCTGTCTTCGAAACCCAGTCTGTTTTGTTTAACAGTTAGCAATATACACTACATTTTCTGTGTAACAGGAGCCAGATGCTCTAATCTCAAAGTTTTTTTTTTTGTTATTGGATGTATGAAATTAGTATCAGTGTTTATTTCATTGCAATGAACACAGTTAAGGCATGGAACTGTCCCAAATCTATGAAGCATATTATTTTTGGCAAAAGTTGTTCTCATCTCTTTATCACAAATAATTTGTTTTAAATTCTTCTCTCTTTTATATATAAACTTAGGTCATTCACCAACTATATTACTAATGTCAGACTTAGACTGCAAGAAAGACCAGTTCCTAGCAATAATATTTTTAATCATATTTGTATAACTATTGAACTTCAGCATATAGCCCAACTGATGTTCTCTCCTTCTGTTCATAGGCTGGTTACTATTAACATGCATATATGGCTGCAGAGAGACAGATCTCTCACTAACTACTTGACTGTTTATATCATCAATTAAAGTGTCTGTATATCCTCTACTCCGAAAGTCATTAACCATAGTGTCCAATTCATTATTAAAACTCGCCTCCCCAGTATTTAGCTGACTTGCTGTTATAAATTGACTTTTTAATACACCTCTGCCTGGGATGCATACTTTCATAATGCAAAAATCTGGAAGCTTGTACATCCTTTCTATATATTTTAGCCTTAAACGTGTTAGTATGCATATTAATACTGATGTCAACATCTGAGAAATGAATATTGTTACCTGAGGAATTTATGTCAAATACGAAAAAACTAGCACTCTCATGTAGTGCATTAACATAATTTTTAAGGTTAACAGAGTCAACCTTCCACAAAAGAAACACATCATCCACAAATCTCTTCAAAAGGAGAAGTGTATTCCTAAAAGTTCCATCAGCATTGTAAATGTTAATTTCCTCCCATCTAGCTAGTACCAGGTTAGCATATGTACTGGCTACAGGGGTGCCCATAGCAACCCCTGAGCGTTGATGGAAGTATTGATCATTAAACATAAATAAATTATTATTAAGTACAACATCCATCATCATACAAAGTAGTTCTATCTTACTATTAGAGAAAGAACTATGGTTATGCAAAAATTCTCTCAGAGCTTCTAGACCAAAGTCATTGGGTATGTCTGTAAATAATGATTTTATATCTAGTGTAGACTAAGAAATTATGTGGATGCACTACAAGAGAATGCTAGTTTTTTAGTATTTGACATAAATGCCTCATAAAAATATTAATTTCTTAGATGTTTGCATCAGTATTAATATGCATAATAACACATTTGAGATTAAAATATATAGAAAGGATGCACAAGCTACCAGATGTTTGCATTAAGAAAGTATGCATCCCAGTCATATATACAGAGGTGTATTAAAAAGTCAGTCTATAAGAGCAAGTCAGTTAAATACTGGGGAGGTGAGTTTTAATAATGAATTAGACACTATGGTTAATGACATTCAGAGGAGAAGCTATACAGACACTTTAATTTATAATATAAACAGTCAAGTAGTAAGTGAGAGATCTGGCTCTCTGCAACCATATATGAATGTTAATTGTAACCAGCCTATGAAAAGAAGGAGAGAAGAATTGGGCTATATGCTGAAGTTCAATAGTCATAAGGATATGATTAAAAATATTATTAGTAGGAATCATTCTATCTTGCAGTCTAATTCTGAAGTTAATAATATAGTTGGTGAATGACCTAAGTTTATATACAAAAGAGAGAAAAATTTAAAATAAAGTATTTGTAATAAAGAGAAGAATTTAAAACAAAATATTTATAATAAAGAGATGAGAACAACTTTTGCTAAAAATAATATGTTTCACAGATTTGGAACAGTTCCATGCCTTAACTGTGTTCACTGCAGTGAAATAAGCACTGATACTCATTTCATAAATCCAGTAACAAAGAAAAAAAATTTGAGATTAGAACATATGGCTCCTGTTACACAGAAAATATAGTGTATGTTGCTAACTGTGTTGAATGCCAGTGTTTTTATATAGGTAAAATAAATGTGAACGTTAAAGAAAGAATTGGAACTCATCTTTCTGACATTCGTAGGGGTGTTGAAACTAATGCCCTTTTTAAACACATACTGGCAAAAGGGATACGACATAAGTTCAAGTTTAGAATTTTGCAGAATATATCTTTAAATTTGTGTGGTGGAGATATTGTAAATGCCAAAGAGCTGGCTCAATATAAATGGATAAATTACTTCAGGTCTGATACCTTACCTGGTTTGAACTCAGCTAATACTACTAAACCTGTTTTGACAGCCAAGCCAGAAATTATTTGATGGCTTGCAAATATGTCTTAAAACAGTTTTTACAATATTATGTATGATTATTATTATTATGTATAGATTTGATAGCATAGAAGAATTGCTTTTAATATTGCTTTAATTTAGTCACATGTTTTATGCTGTGTAATTATTGGTTAGCTGACTATTTAAATTAGGATGTTTTCATGATGTGTTCTATGCATTGAAAAAAAGCATGTGTCTTGAAAGCTTTACTGTTACTATTTTTATTAAATTCTACAAACCTGGGAACATGGTGTGTTTCATGTCTCACATTAACCATGCTGCATTGCTGTTCTCATTTGCATATCGGTTTTAGGTTTACCAAGAATCGTTAATCTTCTAATATATTTTTACACATATATTTTAATCATGGTATCTAAACATGGCACATCAATTGCACAAAATGATGAGTTATAGTGGAAATGTAAATGTTACATTAACACTTAAATATATGCGAGGGAGACAATGAGTAAAGCATAGGGGCTACATTAAAAAGACCTGGTCTCTCAGAGTCTGTGACTGTCATTGCTATAAGGCTTATCTGGCAGCAGTAGCAGTAAGTGTCAGTATCAGCTTGTGCTATGTACACCAACCCCCAGATTCAGTAAACGTCTGTGCAGGAATAGCTTATTCCTGTACGAAAGAGACCATTCCTGTGCAGCATGGCAGCATGCCATGCATATTCATGAACGCATGCTGTTGCTCTGTAAAACGGGCACGGTTCCATGGACGAGTGCAGGGGTTGTGTCTGATAGCAGTGCTCTCACAATACATATGACCCCTGCACATCAGAATTGCCATATGACAATTTAAATAGAGCAAGAATGCTCGTAACACCTCCAACCTGTCAGGGTAAGAAATCTGGACAAAGCGATAAGTGACAATCATCCCTATAAAGCCAGAAAGTTGATAAAATAACAGGTTTACCATAAGCGTGAATTTTCTTTAGGATATGAAGCATACAACATGCACCTCTCATCCCATCAGAGTAAGGAATCTGGACATAGCCATAAGGGACAATCATCCCTACAAAGCCAGAAAGTTCATAGAATAACAGGTTTAGCATTAGCATGAATTTTCGGCAGGGTATGAAGTACACAACCCACACCTCCCAACCTGTCAGAGTAAGAAATCTGGACAAAGCTATAAGGGGAAATTGCCCCTACAAAGCCATAAAGTTGATAGAATAACAGGTTTAGCATTAGCATGGATATTCTGAAGGGTATGAAGTAAAAAGCACAACAAATAATTTTTTTCACATATGCAATAAAGTTTAAGCATATCGGCGTGGGTGTGCCCGTTGCTTAGCTATGCTTAGCCCAGCTAAAATTGCACAATAAATTAAATAGCAATAGACATCTAGCATAACCATAAATGCAATAGTGTAGTGGTTAAAACATACACATTGCATGCAGTCATTCATGGTTCCAGCCTCCCCAAAGCCATTTCCATTTTGTATGTGTAAATCTTACAATTTTAATTTATTTGGATATTTATGTAGGAAGTAACTTATATTTCCCAAACGGAGTAATGTATTAGGCCCAGTGTCAGTGTAATAAAGTAGTGAACCCCCATATAAACACAAGTGCCACATACAGTATAATCATACACGAATAAATGTAATTATAGCACATTGGGGATGTCAGGGAAGGTAACTAAATCTATTATGTAATGAATGATGAGTTGATCCCATACAGGTGGTAGTCCAATAAAATAAAACAAAAGCAATGCTAAGCATTGTGCAGCTATGCTGATCGGGTGTAAGCATTGTGTACATATGAATACTAAGCAATGAGTAGACCAGCTGAGTGGATTTGCCCATTGGTAAGAAATGCTGAACCTGCCTCTTTAAGCACTGTCAACCACAGCTAAGCAGGTTGGCTCATAGCTTAGCTTAGCTCAGCATTTTCAAAACTGTCCAATCATGGCAAAGGGTGGAAAATTGGCCATATTTAAATCCCGCAGGCAGGAATACAGCTCATAACTGGTTATAGCTCTCCACTGTAGGCAGTATGGCAGCTGTTGGAGAGGGCATACGCTTTTGGGTGCAATGCTGGGGCATACAGGAGTCTAAGGTCATGATAGGGCTCCTGGTAAAAAAAAAACATGATGTGAGACTGCTGCAGGACCAGTACCAGGGCTCCCAATATAAAGCTGAATCCTGGGAAAGTCTCGCCCATGATCTCACCAGTGCAACTGGTATCCCTCGGACTGGTGAGCAGGTCTGGCACCACTATGATACCTTGAAACAGAGGAAGTGGGAGCTCTTGCAATAGTGGGTCCAAGAACCAAGAGAGAGGGGAGATGTCCCAGCAGTGTGTAAGTATTCATAGCAATAACTGTTTACCAAAGTCCAGCCTGTGTATGTGATGGATAGGTATGCCTAAATGTTTCTCTATTTTCATTACAGCTCCAGTGGGTCAGCTGTGAACCAGGAAGCCCATGCCAGGTTGCAAATGCTGCATCATGAGGCTGGTGAGTAACAATCCTGCTTGTAGCAGTCATAGCAAATAAATATAAAGGAGTAAAATGTCACCTGGCAGTATAAAAAATGTGTATGGTTTGTAGTGAATAAACCAGACAATATGACAGTAACAGTGCCATATAGGTCATAGTTAAATAAAAGTGTAACTGCCTGGCAATAAAGTTCTAAATCCTGGACTGGTTGTGTTTACTCTGGTATTGTATGGCATGAAATGTTGCATTCAGCATGATCTGATATCTGAATAGTAATGTTGTGTTAACCACTGTTTGCAATACTGTGCTATACAAAAATGTGTCTTGAATGTCTTTATAAGATTGCTGTAATTACAAAGTCAGACTGTACAACCAAGAGAGACTTAGACAGAAAACATTAAAGGATGAGACAGCAGTTTCTCAATAGCTCACACTGATGATAAACAGAGTGTTGTATTTTTAGCAGACACAGCAATGGTTTGAATCCCGGGAGTGGTAGTAAGCTGTATGCATAATTTCAACTAGGATTTTGTTAATATGTGTAGAAACAGATGGGTAGTGTTAACAAACATTCCCCACACAGGTCTACCAAGTAAGAGAACTGTAATTTTCTGGCAATAAAGGTCTAAATCCTGGACTGGTTGTGTTTACTCTGGTATTGTATGGCTTGACATGTTGCATTCACCAAGATCTGGCATCTGAATAGTAATGTTGTGTTAACCACTATTTCCCGCACTGTGCTACATAAAAAAATATGTCTAGGAATGTCTGTATGAGAATGTTGTAATTACAAGGTCAGATTGTACAACCAAGAGAGACTTAGATAGAAAACACTGAAGGAAAAAACAGCAGTTTCTTAATTGCTCATTCTGATGAAACACAAATTGTTGTATTTTTAGCAGACACAGCCATGGTTCGAATCCCTGGAGTGGTAGTAAGCTGTATGGATAATTTTAGCTAGGATTTTTGGGAATATGCTTAGAAACAGTCAGGTAGTGTTAACAAACGTTCCCACCACAGGTATTCCAGGTAAGAAAAGTAGAAAGTAGTTATAAGATGGTTGAATTATACACTGTGTACAAACATACCACTGGCCAAACCAAGGCCAGAGGGTATTAAAATAATACCTGTAGAATAATGATTACAGTAATGATCATTAAAGTTGTGAGTACTGCAAGGACATAGAAGTTACTAATTGACATCTCTCTTTCTCCCCACCATATCTGCAACAATAATCTAAACACACAAATCAATGGGTATGTTTTACACCAAACCTACTGTTGGGCCATATGTCCTATTGTTCAACAAATATAGAAATGTGTTTCTATTAATGTTCCATGTTGAAATACTGTCATTTTTGGTCTGTTGCTATCAATGTAACCTGCATGCTGTTGTAATGGCCACTGTGGTTTCATATATGCATGTGTTCTGTTTGCTATGCAACTGTTCCAAATCTGTTGTTTTGGGTTCACAGGAATATCTATGCATGCTGTCATAACTAATCCTGGATTGTGTTGACTATACATAACCCACATATGTTATAAAACAGCAACATCATAGCACATTTAGGAAGGATGGTCCCAGAGGACCTACCTCTCCCACTTCATCTGGCCATGGCACTGGGACCCAGCACATCTGGGACCCACCCAGGAACCTCCTTGTCAACTGGTCCTGCGCCACCTTTGGGTGGAACCACCTCAGAGGATGGGGTTCATCCCCCTCTGGGAGCGGGCACAAACATGATATCGTCACTTGAAGCCAGATCCATGGATTGGTGTGTAGCGAGATCCAAAAGGAGTTTGGAGATCTGGTACCCCAGCTTAAGGGCCGCATGGCACAATTAGAGGTCAGCCTGCCCCTCCTGTTTAGCCCCCAGCACAGCCACCTTCGGGGCCATGAAGGTGCAGTGGTAACTGCTTATGGGTGGGGAACTCAGTCCACCTGTTTTCATTTGGAGGCTCATGGATTTCCGATTTCCAAACACCCCTCTCAGTACAAGATGTTTACCCCCACGTGTTATACACTGCCCCTGTATGCTGTCTTGTCAGTCTTCCTACCCAATCTACCTCCCCAAATAAACCTACTATCCTTCCTTAACATCCCACTCTCACCATAAAAAAGGGCAATCTGTTCCCAAAAAAAAAAAAATTGCCCCATACATAGCTGTCCATTTTGCACACATGTCAATTGGACACATGTAATCTGGTCTAATTGGCTTCACAACACATTATTGTTGTCCTTACCACTCTCTCAGGGGTTTGAGTGTCCAAATATACCTCAAAATTCACTATATATGCAAAGCTGTTGCTGTAGAAGAAATGGACAGCTATGGGCCTCCCCTACATTCATCCTGCACATCCCTAGCTACTTTCCCTATTATCTTTCCCTCTGCATGCCCCATTTTTCACCACTTTCCTATTACCCATTTTTCTTTTCTTTTAAAGAAATTAGCATGGGGGTAAGAGGAAGTAAGCTCTTTTAAATAGTAATAAGCAGGATTAAGCCTGTTTGCACGGTGTTAAGCAATGCCTACACAGATTAAGCACTTTTAAGACTAAGGCTAATTGTCTGTAAGCATATTTAACTGGAAGTCAGCATTGCTTACCACCATGCAAACCCTCTCAAACCCACTTACAAATACTTAAAAGTGCCTTAATCACTCTGTATCCAACAGCCCTTGTTCTGCCCAGCAACAAAATAAGCAGTCCTTGCAAGCCTTGAACCCAGGACCCTGCACACCATAGCAATTTATCACTAAGTCATCTGAGCTGTAGATGTGGCTGATGTTTTTTCAAACATATCATGCAGCACAGTCATTCAACAGTATGGAAATGTATATGTATATATATATATATATATATATATATATATATATATAAAAAAACGTACCCAAAATAAAGGAGCTGGATTGTCTTAAAGTCAGTTCAAATTCCCAACACGTAATTTCCTTGCTGTTATATAAAAATACACAGTCAAATACAATCCGTTATGTCCGGTGCACACCTTGCTTATAAATAATGTCTCTCTTTTTCAGCCGGTCTATTAAGCAAAGCAGTTCCACAAAACCAAGTGCTATTCAGCATAGATATCTCTCTTTTTCAACCGTTCTGATTGAACAAAACAGTTCCACAAAGCCAAATGCTATTCAGCATAAATTAGATAAATCCAATACGTCAAGTAAGATTAAAATGACAATTTATTGCACAATTAAAATAAGCGCTTTCACGGTGAGTAACACCGCTTCATCAGATACATTAAAAAATATGTTTAAAACCAACCTTTTATCCTAGCTGGTATTCTCAGAAAGCCTCATCATTCGTTGATTCGAATACCCTTATTGTTAAAAAACACCAAATAATTGAGGCGTTACACAAAACTAAGTGTCCACTGACGATGACATCATACTAAATGCGTCAGTGTGCCATTCTATCACTACGGCAACAGTATATGTTAAAAACATTCAGAAGAACTTATGTAGACAAGCATTGCATGGCTCCTATAAAGCCTACTACTAAAATTAACTTAGATTTCTCGGGACATAGTACCTGCTCACATTTTACTTATCCTGCAATAGAAATAAAAATAACATAGGAAATATAAGTTCACTTTGAGTCGTGTGCTTCGACTCTTCATATAGATATCGAAGATGAAATATCCCTCATGCGTCAACTCAATATAAAGATGTATACAGCTTATATCAATGGTGCAAATATAATTATTATAACATCTATTTAGAATAAATAATTATAGTCAATTCATGTGTATAAACACAACATGTACCGACAAAATTTAAAACAAGAAAGATATATCGGCGATGTGTCATATATCTCGATGAAATACTAAAACATTGTACACATTATAGAATCATCCTATCTTGGACATGTATATAGCGTGTATAAAATGAATTATATACAAACTGAAAAATACCATGGTGTGCTAATGCCAGTATGTTCCCAAAAAAAAAATCATATACGTATATGAATATACTAAGTAGCTCTGTCAAATGAGTGTAAGCAGTGTTGGTAAACTGTGAATGTAAGGACTGAGACTGGAAGATCCAGTCATAACCAATAAAGCTAAGATATACTGTATGTAGTGCATGTCTACGTGAGTATAAGAAACTAACTAATGACAGATTAAATGGAAACAGTGAGTGTTCCAGGGAGAATATCTAGAGTCTATCTGTAATGTGGTGTATGACTAACTAAGGGAGCTTGGTGGGATGTGTGCCAAGGGGGCGAAGTGCAGGGGTCATGTTTGAAATGCTGATTGAAAATGTAACACACTCCCATAGCTACAAATGTTCTTTACACAAATGGAATAAAAGCATATAATAAAGGTTACTAAATGATTATGTATTAGTGTATGGAGTCATAACCTTCTACCCTTTAGATGTGGTTTGATGGAAACAGTGTCGTTCAAACCTCGGCCCCTATGTGCATTAGTAACCTTTATTATATGCTTTTATTCCATTTGTGTAAAGAACATTTGTAGCTATGGGAGTGTGTTACATTTTCAATCAGCATTTCAAACATGACCCTTGCACTTTGCCCCCTTGGCACACATCCCACCAAGCTCCCTTAGTTAGTCATACACCACATTACAGATAGACTCTAGATATTCTCCCTGGAACACTCACTGTTTCCATTTAATCTGTCATTAGTTAGTTTCTTATACTCACGTAGACATGCACTACATACAGTATATCTTAGCTTTATTGGTTATGACTGGATCTTCCAGTCTCAGTCCTTACATTCACAGTTTACCAACACTGCTTACACTCATTTGACAGAGCTACTTAGTATATTCATATACGTATATGATTTTTTTTTGGGAACATACTGGCATTAGCACACCATGGTATTTTTCAGTTTGTATATAATTCATTTTATACACGCTATATACATGTCCAAGATAGGATGATTCTATAATGTGTACAATGTTTTAGTATTTCATCGAGATATATGACACATCGCCGATATATCTTTCTTGTTTTAAATTTTGTCGGTACATGTTGTGTTTATACACATGAATTGACTATAATTATTTATTCTAAATAGATGTTATAATAATTATAGTTGCACCATTGATATAAGCTGTATACATCTTTATATTGAGTTGACGCATGAGGGATATTTCATCTTCGATATCTATATGAAGAGTCGGCACACGACTCAAAGTGAACTTATATTTCCTATGTTATTTTTATTTCTATTGCAGGATAAGTAAAATGTGAGCAGGTACTATGTCCCGAGAAATCTAAGTTAATTTTAGTAGTAGGCTTTATAGGAGCCATGCAATGCTTGTCTACATAAGTTCTTCTGAATGTTTTTAACATATACTGTTGCCGTAGTGATAGAATGGCACACTGACGCATTTAGTATGATGTCATCGTCAGTGGACACTTAGTTTTGTGTAACGCCTCAATTATTTGGTGTTCTTAACAATAAGGATATTCGAATCAACGAATGATGAGGCTTTCTGAGAATACTAGCTAGGATAAAAGGTTGGTTTCAACATTTTTTAATGTATCTGATGAAGCGGTGTTATTCACCGTGAAAGCGCTTATTTTAATTGTGCAATAAATTGTCATTTTAACTTTACCTGACGCATTGGATTTATCTCATTTGTGCTGAATAGCATTTGGCTTTGTGGAACTGTTTTGTTTAACAAGAACGGCTGAAAAAGAGAGATATCTATGCTGAATAGCACTTGGTTTTGTGGAACTGCTTGGCTCAACAGAACGGCTGAAAAAGAGAGATATTATTTATAAGCAAGGTGTGCACTGGATATAATGGATTGTATTTGACTGTGTATTTTTACATAACAGCAAGGAAATTACGTGTTGGGAATTTGAACTGACTTTAAGACAATCCAGCTCCTTCATTTTGGGTACGTTTTTTTATACATTTTTTGTAACCGCATTGGTTTTTTGTTCATATATATATATATATATATATATATATATATATATATATATATGTGTGTGTGTGTGTGTGTGTCTATATTGAATTAGTGAATGCTTAGAAAAGCGAACGCTAATTCATCGATCCCTTTTAAGTGAAAGCTTAAAATCCCAAACGCCCAGAACAGTGATTTTTTTTCACAGGGCAAAAAATCACTGGGCCGGTTTCGGGAGTTTGCCATTTCCTCCACTTTGGTGTGATCTTGGAGTTGGTATATTTAAGTAGGGTGGTGTGGGGGGTGAAACTCCCAACATTATATAATGTTTTAAGTTTTTTTTTTTTTTTTTTGTGGACAAGTGATTTTTTTTCCCTGTAAAAAAATCACTGTTCCAGGTGTTCGAGATTTTAAGCTTTTGCTTAAAAATGGTCGCTGAATTAGGTGTGTACTGCATTTGGGCATCAGATCCACACTCCAAAACTCTTACTGCAACAAATCTGACCAAATGCTGTGTAAATGGGGGTGAAGTGCCCAAACTATGGACCTCTTGTAATTATTGCCCTTATCCCTTTCTCCACAGCAGCACTGTTCTGTCTTGCAACAAAATAATAAGGCCTGCCAAGTCTTGGACTCCGGGCCTTGTAAACTATAATCACAGCAATGTACCATTACACCATGTGAGCCCTACAAAATAGTGATGACATCCCAAACATATCAGTTAGTACAGTCATCCAACAGCAGGGAAAGTAATCTGTCAGGTAGTCTGTATATACATGTATATATATGTATGGAAATGAATATGTGTGGACAAATATATACATGATATATATATATATATATATAGAGAGAGAGAGAGAGATACATCCACATTCATATCAACATATATGTATACATAAATATATATGGAAAGGTTAAGAAATACATACATATATAAATAAATATATGTAGACAGAAATATATGACAGCTACAAAGACATGCAATCAGAGGGTCATGCTGCTGCACACTGGAATTCTAAATCTGAAAACTCACTCACTAGAAGTATCCATTAAAATGGGGAACAATGACATCTGTGCTGTAACAGAGACATGGTTAAAGGCAGAAGGAAGCAACCCTGCAGTACCAGCCTATAATTAATTCCACAACTTTTGGCTGCAGAACCTGGATGAAACTTCAAAGGTGGTGGTATTTTCATATTCATAAAGGATGCACACACCTCCAGAGTGGTAGACCAGCATTATGCATTAGAGATCCTGCAGGGGTAGCTGACAGTGGATCAAGTTGTAGCCTGTGATAGGTCCCCATGCATGTCCCAAGACTCACACTTCATGTCCATAAACACCCTGGAGAATATTAGTGTCCAACCTAACACTATCATACTGGCTGACTTCAAATACCTCACCATTAAGTGGGAAAGCTACTCATGTACCAATGCACATACCCATCACATTGACTTGGTCCTTCCTAATATGGGTGACTTTTGCTCTACACCAATAGTCAACACCTCACTTGTTATATCTGAACACAAAGTAATCACCTTCAGCTGTCCTACCCTTTCTACACAGGTAACCAGCATGAAAAGACTTTCCAAAGCAAACTATGGCCCCATAAAATCAGAGCACTGTAGCCATGCAAATGGAGACTAGTTGCATGACAGAAGAATCAAACAACAATGCACTATGAACATGTAAATAAATGCATGGATACTGCCTTACCCAATACAACCAGGACCCACACCTCTAAAAAACAGAAGCTGATCTGGTGGTCCCCTGCCATAAAGAAACTGTATAACAAAAGGAGGGAACTGATATGGAATAAGGTGAATTCCCACAATAGGAAATAAACCCTTAGCCTCAATGAATAGTTGAGATGCCTCATCAAATACTACAAAGTTAGCTGTGAGAACAGACTTGGAGCACATAGTAAAGACAACCACAAGGCCTCATACAGTTATGTAAAGAATCTCCATGGCAATACCAAGAATTGTTCTGAGCTACTAGACAATGGTAAATCTCACACTGAGTCAACAAATAATGCCAATATACTGGCTGGCATCATGAAAACATTAATCCTCACTCTCCTCCAAAGGACCAATCACAATACCAGTACACCGCCAGGCACCCAGTATTACTGCAGCACAGGTTACAACACCACTGTCCAAGTTCAAGAATACAGATACTATTGGACCTAAGAATATCCCTGGCTGTGTTCTACATGAACTACAGAGTGACCTGGCACCTTACCTGTGTGTCTTGTTCAAGCACAGCCTCACCTCAGGCTTTGTCCTTACTGAATTGTGCACTGCTACAGTCACCTCTCTTCACAAACTAGGTGTAACTACAGACGCTGGGAAATACTGCCCCAACTGCCTGACAATTCTGTTATGCAAAGCTATGGAATGCATCATCGTGCACCTAATAAACAGGGATATGAGAATCTGCAGGCTCAGGATCCCACAGAGTTTACCTTTGTGAAGGGTAGGCCATACCTGCTCATTCAACCTGGTCGACCTCTTGCCGTCAGTCACCTGTGCTGTGGATGAAGGCAAGGTGACACATACAGCCTACATTGATCTGTCCAAAGCCTTTGATAACATTCCCCACTCACTAAGCTCAGCATAAACCCCTATATCACTAGGTGGAACAGAAGCACAAAAACAGGGGTAGATTGGACATACTGCTGTCATACCTTGAGACAGTTGCAGATGTCACTGGGTTTGTTGTAGCATCTTTTATGAGGAATATGACCTCAGTAATACCAATAGATGTGAGTATTTACTGAATGCATTACCCAGAGTCCACAACTGATTTACTAAGGACACCAACTGTCTGGTGAACACACAAAACATGACAGGCAGACATGTGGCCAGTCTGCGGACAGCTTGTCAGTGGAGAGGTATGTCAGAGATATATCACTGTGAGTCGTGACGTCACACACCAAATGCATGTCTACACAAACCCTGTCAATCTATTAATCCACCATGTGTGCAACAGGACTGATGACATAGAATCTGTTCACAAATCTAGGGATATGTCCCCCATGATGGTTGGCTGTCTCCACATGTCCTGTCCTGTAACGTATTGCCACCCACTGTATGTGAATCTGTAGGCCACTACCTCTGTAGTGTCTTTCACACAGGCAAGGAAATGGGGCAAGGCCCATATTAAGGAATGTCCCATATGTCAGAACTAGCAGCAGTGTCCAGGCATACAGCACAATACAGTGTGGGAACCTACATAGTGGTATGGCCATAGCAATACCTGACATCTGCACATCTGTATAGAAAGTAGATAGCCAACAGTTTATGCATTAGGATGGATGTTTCGAAAGATAGATGTCTGAAACTGAAAGGTATGCCATTACTACATGACAGCAGTCCTCAATGACATGAGGTGAGGTGGATACTGTCACGCACTATATAAAGTAATGGCACCAGGAGGTGGTCATCAGCAGTGTTTGCTATACACATCAAAATGGTATAAGCCACATATGATATGATCCACACACACACACACACACACACACACACACACACACACACACACACACACACACACACACAAAGTTGCCAGCATTAGAATTAGAACTACTGCCTATCTAGTTATTCCTACTACAGTGCTACATAATTATCAGACACGCCACAGAGCTTATACATTTCCACCTATTCCAAAGGTACTTTTAACAACTGAAATAGCGTGCAGGAACCACAACCGAACAGCTATAGACAGCACAAACCACACACTACTGCTGGAACTCACAGAGCCAAGTCGCACAAAGCCACAGAACTGCAAATAGAATTAAAAAATACTGAAAATTTAATGGTTTAGCGCTTTCTCTCGCTAAAAGGCGAGCTTCATCAGAACCAAGGTACTTTTAAGGTGGATGCCATCAACAGGTCTACTAAATAGGAATGAAGGGAAGTGTAAAGGGTAGTACACAGGTCAAAAATGGAATGAGTCAGACAGGACATGATTCACACACACATACACTTGCCAATATTGGAATTAGAACTCCTGTCTATCTAGGCATTCCTACTATAGCACTACGCAGTTATGAGACGTGCCACAGAGCTTATAAATATCCAATTTTACCAAAGGTACTTCTGAGGTGGATGACATCAACAGGTCTACTAAATTGGAGTGAAGGGAAGTGCAAAGGGTAGTATACAGGTCAAAATGATATGAGCCAAATAGTACATGATTCACACACACATACACCTGGCAGTATTCTGATTAGAGCTCCTGCCAATCTAGGTATTCCTACTATAGTGCTACCTAGTTATGAGACATGCCACAGAGCTTATACATATCCAACTCTACCAAAGGTACTTCTGAGGTGGATGACATCAACAGGTCTACTAAATTGGAGTGAAGTGAAATGTAAAGGGTAGTACACAGGTCAATAATGATATGAGCCGGATAGTATATGATTCACACACACACACACACACACACACACACACACACACACACACACACACACACACACACACACACACACACACACACACACACACACACACACACACACACACACACACCTTCCAATATTAGGATTAAAACATCTGCCTATCTAGGTATGTCTACTATAGTATTATGCAGTTACCACATGCTGCAGAGTTTACTGAACTTTCACATGGCCAAAGCTGGTGATAACTGCACAGCTGTGGTAAAGTATTACAAGTGGCAGTCTGCCTTCTGTTCCACATGTACATCATGCCACTTCTTTCTGTCCTGCAATTCAGCTAGCATTATGGCTTGGCACTTCACCAGGTTATTGTATCATGAAGTGTAGCACACCTATGAGCCGTAAGCAGTACTCATTTATCACAGATGAAACCCCAATACTTACTGGTTATGTCCACCCCTCCTGGAATGTTTGAAATGTGGTTATCTGTGCTTTCACCCAATTAACCTGGTGCACATGTCCATTCTGGGGCACTGTTGCAAGTGCTGCATGTACACAGAAAACCCTCCCCTCTAAAATTCAAACACTCAGATGTGAGGGTTACACATATATCACCCAATGCAGATATATGCACTCACCAGAAAAGACTGGACTAGTAGGTCAAGAGGATAAGATCAACACCTGTACCACACCATGTGGAACACATAGCTCACCATGACACCCACTTTGACAGCCATGACATACAGTGAAAAGCCATACACCCACCTTCTCGGAGGCACTCAATGGACATCTACCAAGACATCACAGACCAGCAAGGCAGACATCCACTCAGACACCACAACATGGCACATGCCAAGGGACACTTATTAAACCTACACAGTGTGCCCCCAACCTAAGCCCCTAAGGCTAACCACCTTGCAGAATACATTGATCATGGGTAACTCAATGCTGAGGCACACACATTGCACTCACTATGTTGAATATGGAGCAGGTAACAGCCAAATATCTATCACATGCCAGCATCTAACACATGACGCAACCAGTTATGTCACTCCACAACAACTATGAGTATCACTGCGTATCCATGTGGGTGTGAAAGAATTGGGACACACCTCCCTGGACTACATGACAGGAGACATGGTTGAACTCTCTGATTATGCAGTCCAGACAGGTGTGACAGTAGCCCTGGGCAGTGTACCGCTGTCGCCCAGAATGATGCTGCAGTACTATCAACAGATGGTTGACTGCAATATTGGCTTATATGTTTTGTATCATTCTCAGGGGATTCAGGACCTCTCTGCTTGGGATGGCATGACTGACAGAACCCAATGACTTGCCACAGATGTTCTACATCTGCCATCGCTGGATTGCCCGGTACTGGCTATGTGTCTTTCCACCCCTATGGTATCTTATTAGGCAGTGTTCCTAATGTTATTACCACCATAACAGCTACATATGTATGCAGTCTGAGGGTCACGCTGCTCAACACTGGACATCTGTTAGGATGCAGTCACTCATAGCAGTTGGAGTAGAAGACACATGTCTGCTGAAATGGAGAGGTGGTTCACAGCAGCAGACAGCAGACCTGCAGTATCAGGCTATGATGCATTCCACATCTGTCAGCCCCCAAACATGGACCACATCACACCTCCACAGGTGGTGTTGTCTCCATATTCATTATGGATAGGAATACCTCCAGAATAGTATCCCATCATAATGCATTGGAAATAATTCCGGTACAACTGCCTTGGGGTAATAGTGCAATCCAGACCATAGCCTGCTATGGGTCCACATCTATGTCCCTAGACTGTCAATGCACATTCCTCATCACCCTGCCATCTCTGATGGTCCAATGGAATGCTGACATAGTAAGAGTCTTCAACTAGCCCTCCATCACCTGGGGAATGTAGCCAATCACCATACAGTAGCCCAACACTTCTAGGATTCATCATTTCCATTGGCCTAGACCAGCTCATACTGACCCCTGGTAGGGGATGCAACAACCTTGACCTGTGTTGACCACTTAAATATGGGACCGTTGCTCATCCCCAGATGTCAGTCCTTGCATGGTGAGATTCAGAAAGGCTGTAATCAACATGGAACTCAACATGCCAGCCACACCTCCCAACAAAAATAGACACTTAGTAAAAATTCTCCAAAGCTGATTTTGCATCCAGGAAACCAGGGGTGGATGTCTTCACTGCACCCATGGTAATGGGATGTAGCTGCATGACTGTGGAGTCATACACATACGCACTGTACAAACAGGTACATGAATGCATGGTACTAGCCAGAACCAACAGAACCCAGACACTGTCCTCCAAACACTGGGAAAGAATGTGATGGTCCCCTGCCATTACTAAAGTGTACATCAGATGGAGGACACTGTTGCAGGGAAAGGTGGTTTCCCATGACTGTTGAACTCCCTTATTACCCTCAAACACAAATTTGGATCCCTCATGTAGCCCCACCAGGCATCTATGGCAGCAGAGATGCAGCAGACACTGATGACAGTCACAACAGCCTTGATAGTTACATGAACAACCACCACAGCATTAAACACAGGTCCTGCAAGTTACTGCACAAAGCTAATACCTATCCTGAGACAACAGATGTCTGCCACAGTCTTGGCAACACATTCAGTGCCATCTTTACCCCTCTCTCCCCATAAGTGAAGTGCTGAGTGAATGTGTTCTCACATGCTGTATCCCATTTCCATTCTAGGCATTTGTGTGTCACCAGGATGTGGCCCTGCAGCAAGGCCAAAGGGTATGGCAGTGTGGTGACACATCCACCATGTCATAGGCAGGGTACAGTATGTGCATGGTAATTCCTGGTCTGTAACACAGTGATTGTATATGCCTCACAGATTATAGGGCTGAAGGTTGTACTTAGGTACATGTTGATATACAATACCGGCTGTAGAATGGAGAATGGTACATGTTCTAGTTTGGACACACCTCTGATTGCTAATAATCACAGCCACAAGGGATATTCATCAACCAAATACACTGGGATTATTATTCACTCACACACACACACACACACACACACACACACACACACACACACACACACACACACACACACTTGCCAGTACTGAGATCCATGGGTTCATTGCTTCATTGGTGTGTAGTAGGTAAATGGGCTTGAAGGTTCTACAAGGCTAGCCCAAGGGAATACCTAGGCATCAGACCACATGACAAGAGTCCCCAGTGTGGCTCAGGAGTATAGTCAATGGAATGGTCCCCAGAGGTGGGTATTGTATTCCCATCCACTCATCCAGATTTATATTGTGGGTGGCCAGTGATGTGCACTGCTTCCCATGTATGTGATCAATATTCCATAATGCGGACAGTGTCTGGGCTGTGCACATGTCCCACATGCAAGTTCTTTGACGTACGGAAGTGTACTTGAAATCTCTGGGGCATGTTGTGTGGACAGACTGGTATCTTCTGATGTAGCATTCCTGACCTTATTTGGTGAGACCTGGCTATGTAACTGAGGTAAAGATTGCATCTACATTGACAGTATGATATGGGTATTCAGTGGAGTTATTGGTGTCTGTCCATACAGGGCATGTGTATAAGGCATGATATTCCCTTTGTGGGGTACATTTGCAGACTCTACAGTTGTTGCAGACATCCAGTGGGGAACATGGCTAAAGGGCCACTGTACACATTGACTGGACTACTGAGAGGATTGAACAGGGTGCAATGTCCTTTTACTTGCTGGATAACACACATGCAGTCAGGAGATGTAACACATCAAAGTACTTTCTGATGTCAGTAGCACTGCTGTGGTCAACAGTCATGTAGTCCACTGCAATCACACCATGGGTACTATCTGTGAGGCAATATGCATGAGAACTACTGATATAGTGGTTGTTGACTAGCCAAGTGTATTTGTGTATGATATGTGGGTGGAGAGTGGTCTCTGAGTAATAAAAGGATTGCCTATCTTGTTCACTAATTCATACTGTCACACTTAGGGTGGTGAATTGTCTACACCAACCTCTACAGTGTTTGACAACTGTTGGCCTTGTAATGTGGACATTGTGACATATACTAGGTCCTCAACATAATAATTTAGAAAAATTCACCCCCCAATGAATCCTATTATTACACACACACACATACACACACACACACACACACACACACACACACACACACACACACACACACACACACACACACACACACACACACACGCATACTGAATTTCAAACCTGTACCTAGCTATGTATTGCTACTATATTGTACTGCATTTATCACATGCGGCACATAGCTTATAGGATGGATGTTGTCCCAAGGTACTTCTAAGGTAAGGAACATCACCAGCCCTTGTAAACACTGGCACTGGGTGATGTAGTGGGTGAGACAAACAATGTTCCCAGTAGAAAAAACACTTTAATGCGAAGAGCAAAGCTTTCGGATAAAATCCTTTATCAATACTGAAAATACAAATGTAAATGCAGAGTATATATAGGTCTAAAAAAGTCATATGACCGGCAGCCAAGAAGTCACATGACTCAACCATTAAAACAAAACATGTAAAAATAAATAAATATGCAAAGCTAAAAAATGCAACAGCATAATGCATATATGAAAACAAAAAACATTTAAAAAAAGCAAGAATGTATATTTTTAAAAAAAAGCATACTTTTATACCTAAAAATCAAATGTACAATCATATACATAGAAAGAAAATCTCATAATCTAGATCTACTCATTCTAACCAAAATAGGTTTAAGGCTGACAGTACTATTCAAACCAGGGGGTGAGTCACCCATCAATCTAATTATCCAGTAATATTCTTTAATTTCTAATTTGTTATTGATGTCACCACCTCTGGGTGAGGGTGAAACATGGTCTAAAGCTTTAAATTTAAATACATGCTGTTCACCAAAACATAGCCTGTGTTTATATAAAGCATTAGTGTCAACACATCTTTGGATTTCAGACTTGTGTTCTGTGATCCTATCTTTAAGTTTACGCGTGGTTTTACCCACATAGAAAGAGTTGCATAATACACAGGTAGCGAGGTAAACCACGTGGGTGGTAACACAAGTAGCAGTTACATTGAACCTAAACAGCCTCTTACTGACTGGGTGTTCAAAGATACCTAAATGTTCATCATCAATGTCATCACAGCATGAGCAATTATAACATTTTCGTGTACCCATAGTGCTGGATGGATGTGTTGTGATATTTGTAGGAAAATCTTTGTAACAGAGGACACTCTTGAGGGTTCTCATGTTACGATATGCAAAAAATGGGACATTGCCCAGCATTGCTTTTAGCTCTTCAGATGCCATCAAGATTAGCCAATTCTTATGGATAATATGTTTAATACATGGTGTCTTTGTACTAAACAAAGTAACGTATCTTACTTTCATCTCATTCTGGATGGACACATTGGGCAAGCCAACAGCTTGTATTTCTATGGCGTCATTTGACATAACAGGGCCACCCTCGACTTTCTTTCCTCTAGCACATTTAGTTTCTCATTATTTAAGATGGTAGCATCATAACCACTGTTAGTGAAATCAGCTATCATCTCATTCAACTGTTCAGAGAAGCTAGGATCTTCCGTGTTAAACCTACTGGCTCTATAAAATTGAGACCTGACAGTACCTCTAAAAACATGTGGCGCATGCATACTACTTGCATGAGTGTACCTTCCTGCACAGACTTCCTTTCTATGGAGGCTTGTTCTAAGTGTACCACCATCAAGACTCAAGTTGATATCCAGAAAATTAATAGTGATTTCAGATGAACACATTTTGAACTTCAAAAAAGATGAAATTGAATTGATGTACAGCATAAAATCATTCAAATCCTGTAACGTGCCCCCCCAAATCAAAAAACAGTCATCCACAAATCGTTGAAAGAACTTTACATTATCTTTATATGGATTCAAACCACTAAATAAATGTTTCCTTTCCCACTGGTATAAAACTAGGTTGGCATAAGTATTGGCTACCAAAATACCCATAGCCACACCTGTGAGCTGAAGATACAAGGATTCATTAAAAAGGAAAACATTATTTCTCAACACCACATCCATGAGAGTACATATTTTTTCTATTTTGTGGAAGTTGGGATCAGGACATGAGACTAAGAATTCCCTCAACAAATCCAGGACAATATCAGTTGGAATGACAGTAAACAAAGATACTATGTCTAGGGTTACCAAAAGGTACCTTCTTAGATGTAGAGACGGCTTCTCTATGTTATACCATTGCTTAAGCTTCTGAACAAAATCAATGGTATCACGTAAGATAGAGTCACATTGACTAAGATATGGTTGAAGTTGATCATGCAAATAAACTGAAAGCGGCTCTGTTACCCAACCAGCACCTGAAACAATTGGCCTCATTGGTGGATCAGTGAGGGATTTGTGGATCTTAGGAATACCATATAACTGTGGGGTGATTGGGCACGGTACGGTCAAATAATTGAATAGATCTAAGTCTATGTCACCTTGGATCTGTAGGTCATAAATCACCATATTCACGTATGAGCTACATTTCTTAACATCCAAAGGGGTGATTTCCTTAAATGCAGTGTCATCACTAAGTAAACTAGACATAGCCAAAAAATATTTGTCTCTATTCATAAGCACAACTGCACCCCCCTTATCAGCTTGCTTAATGACAATATTTATATTAGATTGCAAGTCTCTGTATGCTTGAAACTCTTCATAGCTAAGGTTAAAACATTTTCTATCATTATATTTCTTATTATTTATATCAAACATTTGTCTCATTTCTGCTTCGCATACATCATGGAACGCTTTAACAACAGGTACATTGACAGGGATGTATGTACTAAGGCGTTTGCAGCCTTGAGTCAATATCTGTGAATTGCCAAATAACAGTTTTAGATTTAACAGTCTTGTGAACCTTTTCAGATCTGTCAGTGTCGAAACTAAATCATCTGCACATGTGGGGATGAAGTTCAAGCCCTTAGAGAGAACAGAATAGTGTGTCTCGTGTAAAATGAAATCTGACAAGTTTAACGTACCTCTGTAAACTTGCGGCTCATCTTGCCTGAGCCTAAAGGGCTATCCAGTTTTCTTTTGTTCATTCTATTTGGTGTTTCATTCCATGTATTCGACGAATCTCTCGTGTTAATTACACGCTCTCTAACCGCTTCTGGATGGTCCAGACTGAAGCGTTTATTGGAAAAGTTTATTTTAGTCTGCTGCATCTGTGGCATTTTTTTGTATGCATGTGTATTCCCAGTAGTAGCACTAGCATGTCTGCCATCTGTGAGGCTCTCAGAGGAGCCAGCAATGCCTCCTGTTGACGTTGAGGACGTAGTGCGGACAGAACCATCAGCTCCGTGTACCAAGGGGGTAGTTGACTTTAATTCCGAGTCATTCTGAGTTAACTGAACACTACTCGAGCCAAAATCATCAAGGGAGTCCAAGCCATCATCATGAACGTGCACAGGGACAGTTACATCAGTTTTTCTGTATTTATGACTGTTGTCTCTAGGCCAAGAGAAAATGTTACTTCTTGTGAAATCATTTACATCTCAGAGAAGCTTACGCTTTTTGGTAGCTTCCATCCTTGAATCAAGTAACTGCATTTTTTCCACCATGCGCTCATAATTACTAGATAGGCTCGTAAATGCAGGCATATTAACTAAGTCATTCTCCATTGACATAATCTCCTTCTTGAGATCATCTTCAATAGTCTGGAAGAAATCATTCATCAAATGCATGTAGTCTATTCCTAGTTTAATGTTTAGCTGTTGCCATTTCTTAAGTAACTCAGGGTAAGTGTTCCCATAAGAGGGCATTTTCAGGATTCTCAGCCCTCTGGGAACAATACCTTTGTTAATATAAGCAATGAAGCTAAAGCGCTGCCATTGCAGCCACTTAAACAAACTTGTTTTCCTCTCCAATAATTGCAAGGATTTGTTAAAATCCAAAATTACATCCTGGGCAGGTACAGGTACATCCATGGATAAGCTACTGGAATTTTCAACAACAGTTAGCAGAGGATTAACCTCAAAGTAGAGGAAAGAAAGTCGAGGGTGGCCCCTGTTATGTCAAATGACGCCATAGAAATACAAGCTGTTGGCTTGCCCAATGTGTCCATCCAGAATGAGATGAAAGTAAGATACGTTACTTCATTTAGTACAAAGACACCATGTATTAAACGTATTATCCATAAGAATTGGCTAATCTTGATGGCATCTGAAGAGCTAAAAGCAATGCTGGGCAATGTCCCATTTTTTGCATATCGTAACATGAGAACCCTCAAGAGTGTCCTCTGTTACAAAGATTGTCCTACAAATATCACAACACATCCATCCAGCACTATGGGTACACGAAAATGTTATAATTGCTCGTGCTGTGATGACATTGATGATGAACATTTAGGTATCTTTGAACACCCAGTCAGTAAGAGGCTGTTTAGGTTCAATGTAACTGCTACTTGTGTTACCACCCACGTGGTTTACCTCGCTACCTGTGTATTATGCAACTCTTTCTATGTGGGTAAAACCACGCGTAAACTTAAAGATAGGATCACAGAACACAAGTCTGAAATCTGAAGATGTGTTGACACTAATGCTTTATATAAACACAGGCTATGTTTTGGTGAACAGCATGTATTTAAATTTAAAGCTTTAGACCATGTTTCACCCTCACCCAGAGGTGGTGACATCAATAACAAATTAGAAATTAAAGAATATTACTGGATAATTAGATTGATGGGTGACTCACCCCCTGGTTTGAATAGTACTGTCAGCCTTAAACCTATTTTGGTTAGAATGAGTAGATCTAGATTATGAGATTTTCTCTTTATGTATATGATTGTACATTTGATTTTTAGGTATAAAAGTATGCTTTTTTTAAAAATATACATTCTTGCTTTTTTAAATGTTTTTTGTTTTCATATATGCATTATGCTGTTGCATTTTTTAGCTTTGCATATTTATTTATTTTTACATGTTTTGTTTTAATGGTTGAGTCATGTGACTTCTTGGCTGCCGGTCATATGACTTTTTTAGACCTATATATACTCTGCATTTGCATTTGTATTTTCAGTATTGATAAAGGATTTTATCCGAAAGCTTTGCTCTTCACATTAAAGTGGTTTTTCTACTGAGAACGTTGTTTGTCTTGCTGGACCTCTTGGCATTGATGTAGTGGGTGAGACATTCCAAAAAATATTTTACCCTACACACACACATTTGCCAGGGGTGAGGTTCAAACCTCTATCTATCTTTTCGGACTATTACGGTTACACATTTACCACATGCACCACTGACCTTTTATGGCTTTAGGGTTGCCAACAGATATTTCTAAGGTGGATGATATCTGCAGGACTGCTAAAGTCAGGCACTGAGATGTGTACTGGGTGTAAATGGGGTGAAAATCTTTGTGGTGCAGACATACACATGTAGATATATGTACACACACAAACAATTGCCAGGGCTGAGATTCACACACACAAACAATTGTTAGGGCTGAGATTCAGACCCATACCTATGTAGTTATTGCTATTAAATTGTTCCGTATTTATCACATGCGCCATGGAGCTTACATGTTGGAGAGCTCTGCAAAGGTATCTTTGAAGGTGAGTGACATCAGCAGCAATGCTAAAGGAGGGGTAGGAAAGTGTTGTAAGTGTGAATGACCACAAAATCAGGTTTCTACAAGGATACACACACTCTCTTACACATACACTCACATTTACCAGGGTTAGGATTGGAACTCCTACCTAACTAGTGTGCTACACTATAGTATTTCACAGTTTTCGCAAGCACCATGGAGATTATATGCAGGGGGAGCTGTCCAAAGCTATCTTTGAAGGTGAGTGACATCAGCAGCAGTGCTGAAGGAGGGGTATGGGAGATTTGGTGGGTGTGAATGGCCTCAACCACATTCATCTAGAAACACACACACACACACACACACACACACACACACACACACACACACACACACACACACAAAACTTTACATTTGACAGGACTGAGATTACAACTGCTACATGGATACCTATTTGTACTGTTGTTACACAGTAATCACAAGCACCACTGACACCATGGGCTGAAGGCAAACCAAAGATATTTCTACAATGAATAACATCAGCACATCATGTGATACAGCATACATGTGGACCCTGCTAGACAGGGGTCCAGGGAAGTAAATAGTGTGGGAAGAAATAGCCAGGGAACTGTTATGGCTAGGTTTGTATAGGCCCTAGGGCCAATAGCCTAGTACCAACCTATGAACCTATAGGCCAATGGGATGTGAAGTGGGTGGGACAAGTCTCATAATGGGATTCTCTCTGTCACTATCTGTCTTTCTCTTCCCCACATCTCTGTGTCTGTATGTTTGACATATTATATTATGTTGGCCTTCAATATGTGTGTGTATTCCTATCCAATGTGTGTGTATGTGAAGTATCAATGGTGTACATTTTGGTGTGTGTGCACAGACAGCTGCGAACAACTGATATCTATAGTCCTGTGTTGTGAGATATGGGCTTCATTTCTCTAAGTGTAGGAGCATGACCAGTATGACCTTCTATATTGAGTGTGTGCATCCATTCCAGGGAGGGTTGGACTCCAGTTCAGGGTTTTGTGTGCTACAGCTACACCTAGCAAACTGTTTCTGCAGTATATCTGTAGATAAGTTGCCAATATGGAGACACAATGGACTTAAAATACAGGGGATACTGTAACTATTGCTGTTTGTCCTGCTTGTGTGACATATTTGGTGATAGCATAGATATTCTGACATATGTACTGTTTTACATTGTGATGTGTCATGTCATCAACTACTGACAGTTATCATTCTTTGCTCACAGTTATTTACTGAGAAATACAAGATGAATGAAGCTGAGACCAATATTCTGAGGCATATAGACCACACATTCTGGCACACATGTGCCATTGTGGAGGAGTAGCTACAGACAATAGACTGCTAGTTCTGTGTAAATGGTGCAGCATCTTGTTAGTATGCTGGCTGGGGTTCCCCTCCTTGTGTTTTTTTCAACTTCATGAAATGGCCATATCCTGCAGGGGCCATACCTCTCAGCTGTAAAGATACACCCAGGTTATCCAGAGGCAGGACTCATATATATGGTCAGGTTACCTTCACATTGTGGTTTACAAGCGGTTTTGTGGCTATTCATTCATGAGTTTGCAGTTAGGAGTAGTATGGGCGGACATTAGAGTTTCAGACTTCACACACTCCATGACATCCATGCTTTAACACCCCCCTCTGTTATTTTCTCCTCCACCTAACATTATGTAAGCGATATCTCAGAGGTATCCCTACAGTTGGGCATTTATCCCAGTAGTATTTATTGCCTAATCCACAGTCCTTGCAGTAGGACAAGGGGAGGCATGCTACTGACATTTGTCAACATGGCCTTGCATTTGTTTTCTATTTACTGTTATGTTGTTAGTTGTGACCCCCTGCCATTCCATACATTGTCACTATGGGTGAGGAATGGGCCTTTGCCAAAGGACTGTAGGCCATATGAGGGTGCTGCAGGCCATCTGTTACTGCATTTCTACATGGGATTGTGGGGGGGGTGCACACCTGCAGACTTTAACATTTGATATGACTGTACTGGTATTTTGGTTACTTTTTTGGCTTCCATTTCATATTGTATTGTGACCTATCATGCAGACAGGAGGCATATCAGTAGAGTGCACATGTTAGATCTTAATTTCAATTTCAGACTGCTTACCCTTCAGAACTGGAATGCAGCTGCCAGACCTTTTGTAGTCTGTCTGTGTAGGTCTGGTGTGGGGGGGGCTGTTCACCATTACCATCATTTGGGGCCTTAGCCCAGCCTTGCCTCATGGTCATCTACACCTGTCCTGCTGGATGAGACTGGTTTTGGATATGTGACCCTCTTTGACATCCATGTGTGTGACCTATTGACACCCACAGTTCTTTGGGCCATCACATGTACTGCAGAGGGGGTTGTCACTTTGTGTAGTGCTGCCTAGTATGTTGACACCAGTATTTGTTATGAATTTCTTACTGTCCCATATAGCTGTCTGCTGCTGTCCCACCCAGCTACCCATTTCCCTTGCATGCTTGCATCCATATCATACATACAAGTATGAGAACATACTACTCCATTCAGCAGTTTATAGGAAGAGTGACTTACCTTGTTGCTGGGCCAGTATTGAGGACAGTGCTGGGGGGCTGACTATGTTGGATGCACATGGTACACTCCCTGTACATGGTATATTTCAGGTAGTGTCATGTTTGACATCCCTTTTACTGTATGTGCAAGTCAGAGAGAGGTATCAGTCCTTGGGTCCCTACAGTGTCAGTGTGTGTGCTATGCATTGCCTCTTTGCCAAGGCATGGGCATGCTGTGCATGTCTCCTTCTGCCTACAAGGTAGGCTCAGAATGTTCCTCCTCTGAGTCCCTCTGTGCCTGTGCTGGCCTTGGCAATGGTGAGGGGCTGTGTGGCCCTGTCCTGTGGTGTTCCTGCTACAACTGTTTCCACAGGATCATATTGTGTAGCATGGCACATACTATAAACATCTGTGTACATGTAGCTGGAGAATACCGCAAGGCTCCACCAGATATGTCAATGCAGCAGAACCATGACTGAAGCATCCCAAATAAATGCTCTACAATGATCCTGGTTTGTACGTGTGCCTCATTATGGTGTTCTTGTTTGGGTGCATGTGCATTTCTGATGGGTGTCATGAGCCACGGCTCCAGTACATAGCCAGCATCCCCACTAGATGGCCATATGGGATGTCCCAACTGGCAAATGCCTAATACAGCTGTGAGTGATGCCAGATGTGGGAGTCGTGATAGCTTCCAGGGCTACCAGCACACACATTCATGATAATGCCCTGGGCATCGCACATGATCTGGCAGTTGAAGGAGGAGAAGCCCTTGTGGTTTATGTAGACCCTGCCCTGCTCACCAGGTGGTGCTTTGATGTGGATGTGAGTGCAGTCTATAGCACCAACTACATCAGGGTATTCTGCTATATGGTGGAAGAGATGCATACATGTGATTAGCACCTCACAGGTGGTGGCAAAATATATGTGCTCATTGGCATGTTGTGTCATGGCATCAAGGAACTGGTAGAGTACCCTGGATGCTGATGCCTGTGAGACCCCCATGATATCCCTAGTTGGTCTTTAGAAGGTACCTGTGGCTAGTATTCTTAAGCCTAGACATACCTTGGTATTCAGTGGGATGGGTTCCCCTCTATTAGTTGTGTGTGAAAGGCATGGCCAGCACAGCTCAATGATTTGCTATAGAATGTCCATGTACACCATAAAGCGCTCTACTATCTCCAGCACATGTAGGCCCTGGTAGGTTACACTGGGTCTGTACACTCTCCTCCTCCTCCTCCTTACTGTGGGTTGGTTGTCAGCATTCTCCTACTCACCACCCTCAGTCTCTAGCACATATGGATGGAGTAAAGCAGAAACAGCCTCTAACATATTTAGTTATTTTTTCCAGTTAAAATTCCCCTGTCTGTGTACACCGGTGGTGTAGAGTTTGTGGGAAAAACAGTCTGTAGGGTGTTTTCATAGTTTATATTAGTGTGCTAGGCTGCTGCATGTGTAATTGGCTGATTCTGATTTATTCCACCCACCAGCCATGCTAGTTCTCCTTGATTGCCTTCTTACTGCTGTTTCCCCTTCCCACTTCCTCCCTATTTAAGCCCTGAGGAGCATAACCGGTGCTCAAATTTAAACAGTTCTGCTATTTTCTATGTTTTTTAAAAAAAAAAAATTAATTTATTTATTTTTTTTTAGGCCCGCTATGTGTCCCGCACACCCGTTTAGCTAATGTACACACTTTTAAGTAGAAATGGCCTCCATGGACGTGAACACACTCTGCATTTCATGGAATAAGACAATACAGCCTCAGACACACCCCCTTCCTTAGGTGTGCTTAGCTAAGGGCAAACATGGGCCACAGATCTCCAATGAGCTTACAGAAAGCATGACACACCCCCTTATGAAGTCATCCAGGTCTTATACTTAAACTGTTGTATCGCTGCTCCTACATGGTTAGGTACAAGCTGACACTTTGAGGAAATCTGTGATTAAGTATAACTCCCCTCATTTGCATACCCCAGTGTGTAAGTCCTTAGTTACTGCACTTAGATGGACCCTTTCCCCTTGACAACTAGTGCTCCCTGGTATTGTTTACATTCTGCATGCCATTGACTGTAATGGAAAAAATGCAGAATTATCTTAAAATTTACTTTTCTCATTTTTTTTCAGCACAATCCCATTTGCATGCCACTGCCCTAAGCTTAAACGGCTGTGATCAGCCAAAAAAAAAAAAAGTTTAATCTAAAAAAAAAATAAACATTTATTAATTCCAATGGCCTTATATTTGGCCATTGGCATGTGTGTTTGACTGTAATACATGCTTTCCACGAGCTGTCCTGTCTCTGTTTGCTCAGATGCAGAAATGTATTACAGTTACTAACTGAATATATTTCTGCTCTGACACTGTTCCTGCACGAAGTCCGGCCACCTTCATGGATCACAAAATCACTTCATTTGCATGGCATTTACCAGCAAATGAGGTGATTTGCATCCCAAATGGCTTTCCGTGCAGTAACAGTGTAGGGCCGCTCATGCATCTGAAAGTGACACTTTTCTGGATTGCTCAGAGGCCATTTTCCATGCAGGAGCTCCACACACTGTTCCTTCATGGAAACCAGTCATTCTTGAAGCCCGGGACAAGTCTTTAGGAATGGTGCTCCATGTTAGTGTTATGTGCTGAGTGGCATAGTATACCTGTCTTACAAATTAATGATATATCTGTCTGAATGCTGTGCACATCTATGCTTTGCTGAAAGTTGAGATGGCAAAATTTGTAAGTAATAGCAGACATATGTCTGATAAACTAATTACTGCATACCATGTAATGTACCAGAGTAACTTAATGACAGCTAATGGTGGGTACTCTGACCCGTTCATGGCCTTCTATCTATATCACTAATACATGACTATTATGGAATTTGGAATGTTGCATAATCATGATATTACCCTTGTTATTATTATGCCTCTGTGACTTTTGTTATACGATATACAAGCAAACCTTATGGTGTGGATCTGGTGGCAGTTATGTTGTCACAGCAAATTTACCATAATGTAATGTACATTGGGAAACATTACACGTCAAGTTTCATGCATTCTGATGTTGTTTCTTGCATATCCTACAATCTCTTTATAGTTATGTTGGTTCACACCTGTCATTATAGTGATACATAGTTGATTCATACATTTGCCTTTAAGGCTGATGGTGATATATGTCACATGTCAATACGTACTGTGAAGCAGTAGGTAGATGTGGCAGTATAGGATGACATGCCATGTGTATTACATCCTCATACATATCGGTACTGTGATATCTATCGGATATAATACATATCAGTATTGTGAGATTGACTTCTTTTTCACTACCTTCTTTATGTTTCAGTAGCATTTATTGTACATAGTTTAATTTACTTTAATTTTTGTCTTGTTTATCTCAGTTTTTCGGTTCAGTCCGTAGTTTTTTATCTTTTTGGTAGTTTAATTTGTAGCTTGTTGCACAATATGTATGCATATGACTACTGTCATGTTTTGTAACAGACCTGTCATAGCTACACATTGTACAAGGTTGCACCATGTATATGATGTCTGCCTGTATACATATATACATATGTAATAGAAATGTATTTTAATTGGCATATGCAGTTTTATGCATATCTTATCACTGATTTGGTTTTATTTCAGACATGTTTAGCATATGACTTTGATGTACGTTTTACACCACATTATAATTTATTATAAATTGGATGTATGCCTGTCATCACATGAAGTCCTATACTTGGATAAAGTCAGATAGTTGTGTAACAACACATACATACATAACAGTTATAACATTTCGATTCAGTGACTATTGTATGTGTTTTCATTTATTTATCGATTTTAGGTTAATAACTATCATGCAGGAAAAATCTTTAGCTCCTGTGTTCAAATTTGACAGAGTATGAGAACCATGCTGGATCACCAGTTGGATGACAATGATGCACCAGACCACTGCTTTCTATGTTGGTCTCTGATGACCTACAGCATTGTGTTCACTCTTAGCTCCTACCTTTTATGATACAGAATAACCTAATTTCCCAAACACAAGATGGCGTCTGCCCTCACCACAGCACCAATACTGCTCTTCTAACATTCTTAAATCATATTCACCTTCTTAGAAATATTGAAAAATTAGTCTCCTTCATATTCTTGGACCAATGCAAGGCCTTTGATATAGCATCCCACCCTAAAGTACTCCAGACACACTAGCAATATTTGACTAATCAGACCATACCATGAACTGGTTCACTAGCTACCCAAGCAACACAGCCCAATACATTAAATGGTAATCTGCTCACCCAACTGACCAAACAGTCACAATCTGAACCTCTCCCGGCTCAGTGCTGTTCACTCCGAAATCCCTGGTTCAGAATGAGCAATATTTCTCATCACTTCTTCACAAAACATCCAGACTGACATAATACTAACTGCTAAATTCTTATGAGTCACTATAGACAATAACCTAAAATTTGATGCTCATATTCAAAAAATGATTAAGAAAACCCAGTAAAAGCTAGGGACCTAATCCAGACCAGCCACTACCTCTCTGACCAAGGCTACAAAACCACATCCACCTCATACTTCCTACACTGTCTACTTTATGCATTTCCCCACTTCACCCACCTCCAATCCACTCAGGTTTACAGTCTAGAGCTATGCTACAATAAAGTCACCAAATTTGAAGTCCACCCCCCCCCAGTCAGACTCATCACTGCATTGTACTACAATGTCTTTCTTGTTTGGAGTTTCCTAGCCAACTAAATTTTGGCCAATTAAAAGCCACACACAATATATTGTACAAGTCTTAAAAATGCCCAGCAACACAAACACTTATGCAATGATACATTCCACCATGATCCTGAGGCTCAGAATCCTCCCAACTGGTGTCTGACACCAAAAGCAACAATTCACATGGCAATACCCTGTACTGCAATCAGGTGGCCAAATTATGGAACAGCCTTCCCATAAGTATTAGAGAGAGTGCCACCGTAATTTTAAATTCAGTCTAAAATATCTTCTAATTAACACACCACAATGCAACTGTTCACTACCCCCTACAAACCACCCCTATACACAACTCACATGTCATCCCTCCCTTAAACCCCCATAATATTCACCTGCCTCCTATCCCACTTCTACCCCATTCTACCCACCCTCCTCAGCATATCTTTATTCTACCCTTTTTGTCCTCAACACACACACACACACACACACACACACACACACACACGCAGACACACACACACACACACACACACACACACACACACACACACACACACACACACACACACACACACACACACACATCTCCACAATATCTACTAAAGATAAAACTATACTCATCCACTATCCAACCGGTTATATCTTCCTTCTCACTTTCAGCTAATCACCTATTTTCTAGTGCTCTGTAAAATCTTCTGTCACTAGACAAGGCAATGTTTCTCCTTATCATTACTGTCTCTAGATGATGCATTTGTATTGTCTCTCAATACTACAATTATTATTCTCACAATGCATTGTGTTTGCTGTAAATCTATATGGAAATCACTATAACAATAATTCTCAGTAAATAAGGTATACACCACCCACACTGAGATTGTTCATGCTTTAAACTGCTTATCTGACATTCAGTGATATTTACTATGTAAATAATGTGCATAGTGGGATGTAAGGTGAAGTAAACATGATAACAGGGCTATACTCCCAGGGCCTCCACTGAAAAAGTGTTTTTTTTTTTTATAAATCTCAGTTGAATTCTCCTGTTAAACAAAACAAATAAAATAAAATGTTTATAAGTGGGAAGATAAACATTCCCCGGGATTCATGAAGCTCGGCGCAAGGCCGATGTAAGGCTTGCGCCGGCGGAGCAGTGAATAGTCGGCGTAGCAGCGCCATATGCATAGTAATGAGTGCACGCCACAACCACAGACACGTGCGTAGGGCACGTGAGCGAGCGCAAATAGGATGCGTCCGGAGGCGTGGCCAAGCCGGCAGGCGATGAGCCACCAAAAGTGCTGACTTCCACAGTCCGCCTGTAATAGTAACCGCACCAGCCAGGGCCCGCGGAGAATGAAACGTACGCAGACTATGCAACATAGTACCCGTTCCAACAAAACAGAGAACCAAACATTAACCCACGAAGTCCTAAGTGTACCCGTCCAAGGAACAAAGGATACGCATAATACCGTGTCCGTCCCGCAATGCACTGTCAGTGGGCATACCCAGTGAAGGTGTACCGCAGCATGTCAGCGCCGCACCGACATAGAAGTAGCGACATGGGCATGGTCACCAGCAGTAGTGAGAGTACACAGCCGGGTAGCCGTGTCGATATAACAACAAGAAGGAAACAAGATACCCTAAACACAGGCAAACATGGGCATAGCAACATGTACCACACCCAGCAACGTGCTCGTCGCATACACATAGGACGGCGTATGTCTAAGCATAATATCCAGAAGCAGAACTCATGCATGCAAATGTAATACACAACAGCCCCGTCATAGCATGTAACCCGCACCCACGTACGACCGTGCACCCAACCCAGCTAGCAGCCTTGCCCAGCTACACACCTACACACGATGGGCATACCTGAAAAGTGGTAAGAAGTATTGTCCTATGCAGTGCCACGCGGGCAAATATGTACCCCACATGTTAACAACCCGCCTCAGGTGCAGATATCCAAATGGCTGCATGTGAATGTGTTGGCAGAATGTGTACATCCCGCATGTGGTATGGACCTGTCGAAACCCCATAGGTGTGCACACGCCACGGTGCCCATAACTGCACACATCTGGACAAGGCGGTATGTTCAGCCACCGTACCGATGATTAGCTATGCAGACATGTCAAACACAACACATATAGCGGAACATCTGCCTACAAAACAGGACTCCCTAACAGGGTGCCACAGGCACAGAAGGGGAAGGTGGGACATCACAAGTTGAGAGTAGCGTTGCCGGACGGCCAAACACCCACGGCCAACGCAAAGGACGGAATAACATGCATATGCCTGGATGGATGGGTATGTCATAGCATGGGAATAGGCCAAGCCATCCACCATAATAGCCATGTGTACCACATACAAACAGCCAGTAACACGCAGTAGTAATGCATGAAGGCATACACGACTGTGGGAATAGCACAGGACATATGGCACGTGCCAAGTGTAGATGCATGACACAAAGGTCCAGGATGGGGCCCCCTGCAAAGAGGAACATGTGCCAACCCCACCTCCCACAGATGTACCGGCAGTGAAAACACATGCCAAACACACACCAACACCACCGTCCATCCCACGACAGCAACGGAGGCTGGTCAAAGACCACCATGACGCGCACAAACAGGGACACGTGTAACCGTTGCCTTAACACCCCCCCTTAGGCCAAAGAATAATAGAATGGACATATGCATGTAATGCTGTGAAGGATGTGTGGTAGTCCTCAGTATCACAGAGGTAGGTACACAGATACACTGTAATCAACCATGACGTATGTGCACTGTAGACAGCATACCTGAGGTAATACAGAGCTCAATCACGTGCCACAGAAATATACACATGAGAAAGAGGATAGGGGATAGACAAGTGTGAATGGGACAAACTATGAACATAGGTTCATAGGTCCATAGGTACAGAGTAGGCTATCTACCCAAGGGCAGCCATAACCCTAGGTCATAGCTAGGTTTCCTTTGCCAACCCTCCAGTCTGGAGATAAATGCCTATTATATTGCTGTACCTCTGTCAAGCAGTGACAATGATGTAATCCCTGGGGTATATCTGCAATCCCCCATCCAATGGACAAGATCCCCCTCGAACAAGGCTAGCAAGGTTCTCTGCCTCACATGTACTGTGATGTAGATCCACAGCATAGTGAGTGTCTGGGTGATGTATGTGTCACTCCAACACATTCTATTAATGACCGTGTCAAGGTTCACGTCACCTGCCCTTGTGGTTCCGAGGGATGTAGATCCAGTAGTTGAAGCATAGTCATCAAATATGGGTCGACATGGCCTCATATGTCAGGCACAGGTCAACACTGAACAAGAGGTATGTGACTGAATGGAGCAGGAGTCCTTACAGTGGGGCAGCATAACACAAATCCCTGACACCTTGCATCTGTCTGACGATTAACCTATGGGGCCTTCCCAGCCGCTGTAGGTGTCGGGTCAGATACCTTCCGAATGGGGCAATGTACTCAATCATAGGTATAACGAGTAATGAGTACAAGGTGACGATAACCTACCCCGATCTAGATGTGAATCCCTGCACGATCAGGCGGGCAATGTAGAAGTTCTACCGAAACACGACAGCAACGTGTGTGTCGAACGAATGGTGACTGACAACCTGGGTCCCCAGATCCCTGGTAATTCCCCCCGTGCTCAGTGGACTGCCACCCATATGCCGGACAGGGGTGACCTCGTTCTTCCCGATGGGTATGACTATGCATCACCTGGCATGTAGCTGTAGGCCATGTCCCTGACAGCAGATATCCATATCTGGGAGGCCCCTTTGAAGGATATCTGTGTCAGATGTCCGTCCCACTATGGCACCCGGTTCGCAGTCATCTACAAACAATGTCAGCCATAACACCCCTGTGTGTGTTTGTACTGTGGAAATGTAGATGTAGAAAAAGAGTGGACCCAGGGCAGAGCCCCGTGGGACACCGCCTGTGACAGGCAGTAAGTCCGACATAATGCCAGCAACTATGACCGCGTGGGTTGTGTCACCTAGCCAGTTTGCAACCCATCCTGCAATGTACATCCAAGCCGATGGGTTTATCAATGATACCCGAGGGGGGTATTGTGTTGAAGCCCTTTGCCAGGTCGAGGTAGGCTGTATGGACTGCATGACCCTCAACAATGGCCTTGGTGACTGTCCCTAAAACGTCAACCAGGATTTAAACGCATGAACCGCCCCTGACCAAGCAAAACTGGGTTGGATGCAAAGTATGCAGGTCCCCTATGTCGTCATCTACGGGCCGCAGTATGATCCTTCCCCATGTCTTTGCAGATAAGTCTTCTCATGGTAATGGGACGGTAATAACCAGGGTCAGTGGAGGCACTGGCCCTGTGAAGTGGGACTACAGTTGCCGTGCGCCACAACTTGGGTACGTTACCCAAGGTGAGGCTAAGAATAAACAGCTGTCCCAACTGTGGGTCTAATTCCTCAATGAGATCGCAGAGTACACAGTCGGGACACCATCTGGTCCCATGGATGCTGTGTTCACTACCTTGGACAGAGCATGTCCCACCCGTGCGTTACAGAACATTCGGGGACCACAAACCACTGGTACAGACATCTCTCCATGTGGGGGGGAGGGGGTGGAGATGTCTTCACCGAACCTGTCAGCCCGTATGTTGGCAATGTGTGTATGTTCAGTAAACTCCACATCATTGTGAACCCAGTCAGAGCATATCTGGGAGTTACCTCCCAGGTGTCCAGCATAGCAAATGAAGGCTGTATGATTGTCTGTCGAGTCCCTGGAGATATATCTGTGGAACCTGCCCCGGACTATGTCATGTCAGCCTGTTGCTCTTCACATATAATGAGCAAGGGTGTCATACCTCACAAGGTGTCTGCTCTGCCTTGTAGTAGGCACCTCCTCTCGTTGTACAGCTTGTGTATGGCTGGGGTACACCACACTGGATGCTTGGCATTGGTACAATGAACCACAGTTGGGTAAGGGAATGCCTGATCCATGCAGTCCTGTAGGTGCCGGTAGAAGGCATATGTAAGTGATGCAGTGGCTTGAGTAATGTTGACCACTGGCTCAGGGTCCTTAAAGGAGACCACAGTAGTGTTCAGAATTGTGAATTCGGCCTTTGAGAAAGCCATGTGTATGGTAACCGGCAACACCCACAGCATCGTATGTCAATAGCAGAATCCATTGTCCAAATAACATAGATTAACTTCAGTATTATAATATGTATTATTATACATTTATTGATATGTGTCTGCTAATTACACTTGCAAATGGCCGGTAAGACCGGGCCAAAGTGCTCGTGATTTACCTGTTATGGTGGTGCATTCTGACAATAAAGTGGCGATACTTCCCTACTGGGACCTCTGGGGATTATTTAAAGCAGTTGTTAACCTGCATCATTGGATGTACACCATTTGGTTCCGGCTTTGGAAAACCTGGTTTCTGTAGCACTACACACTATGGGTAGTCAAGCAGACATCTGCGATTGGGGAACATACAGCAGCAGTCAAAACCACTGGCCACATGGACACAGTCCGACAAGCTCTACACTTTACATATGCACATTGGTGTCCATTGTAGGACCCAAAAATTGTCCCGTACAGAATACCTGCCAGCCTTCATCGTCCAACCAGGAGAAGCGACAGTCGTGACCACGGCACAGCTAGACATATGCACCACCAGCGTGTTTAATGTTGATGACAAGTGTCCATGAAATGCAGGACATATGAACAGAAAACCCCAGACTGTCGAGTCCATAGAAGTTCGTCCACATCCCAGTCCCGCACACATGAAGGATTCGTAATGGGTACTGACGACTGTTGCAGCCATGGGATCCTGGGTATGCAGAAACGGGGCTCGGTGTTGTTTGGCAGATAATCCGTCCGCCCGTAGGAGGGATGTGGGTATAGCACATGCGTTATTCCCCACTAATAATGCAAAACATCCACCGGAGAATGCTAAATGCAGCTGTGAAATGTGTACAGCCCTATACCAGTGTCCAGTAGGCATTACCCATGGACGGACAAACGATGGCCAAGATGGCACCCATAACTGCAAACCCGTGGAATTACACATCTGCAGGAATGCATAACACAGGAAATACAGGTGGGAACTACAGTGGACACTCCCCATACAAAGTCGGACCGCCGTGCGAATACCGGCGTACGCAGCACTCAATCTGCCAGCACCAAAATGGGGATTACTCGCTGCCATGCTGCGGAACAAATGGGCGACCTGTGGAACACATACTAATGGCACACCAACAACATCAACTAGGAAGTTCAGTCAAAACCACCCGCCAGATGGACACAGTCCAACAAGTTCCACACTTTACATATGCATATTGGTGTCCATTGTAGGACCCAAAAATTGATACCTATGGAACATCATATAGCCGTTATCGTTCAACCAGAAGAAGCAACACCCATAACTACGGCACGGCTAGACATATGCACCACCAGCGTTATTACGGTTGATGACAAGTGTCCATGAAATGCAGGACATATGCACAGAAATCCCCAGAGTTCCGAGTCCATAGAAGTGCGTCCACATCCCAGTCCCGCACACATGAAGGATGTGTAATGGGTACTGTCGAGTGTTGCAGCCAAGGGATCCTGGGTATGTAGAAACAGGGCTCGGTGTTGTTTGGCAGGTAATCCGTCGTCCCGCCCCGTGGGAGGGATGTGGGCGTAGCACCTGCCTTACCCCCCACTAATAATGCAAAGCATTCACCGGAGAATGCTAAATGCAGGTGTGAAATGTGTACAGCCCTATACCAGTGTCCAGTAGGCAATTCTCATGGATGGACAAGCGTCATTTAAAGATGGCACCCATAACTGCAAACCAGGTGGAATTACACAGCCGCAGTAAGGCATAACACAGGAAATACACATAGGGACTACAGTTGACATTCCCCATACAAAGTTGGACCGCCGTAACACCGCGCATACAGCACTCAATCTGCCAGCAACAAAATGGGGATCACTCGCTACCATACTGCGGAACAGAAGGGTGACCTGTGGAACACATACTAATGGCACACCAACAACGTCAACTAGGATATGTAAACTATGTATGCTCCCACCTATAAAGAAAACATGCTTCAATGAATACATAGGGGATCAACATGTTCTGGTGGTGTTATGTTGAAAATACAGTGACGGATATTTCCTATTGGGACGCCTGAGGTTAATTTAAAGCAGTTGCTAACCTGCATCTTTGGATGTACACCATTTGTTCCCAGTTCTAAAACACCTGGTTTACGTAGCACCACGTAGTATGGGTAGTCAAACAGACATCCGCGATTGGGGAACATACAGCAGCAGTCAAAACCACTGGCCAGTTGGACACAGTCCAGCAACATCTAACTTTACATATGCACATTGGTGTCCATTGTAGGACCCAAAAATTCATCCTAACAGAATTCCATCCAGCCGTTACCGACCACCAGATGACGCGATAGCCGTGACTACGGCACAGTTAGACATATGCACCACCAGCATGTTTAAGGTTGATGACAAGTGTCCATGAAATGCAGGACATATTAACAGAAATCTGCAGATCGACAAGTCCATACATGTGCGTCCACATCCCAGTCCCGCACACATGAAGGATGTGTAATGGGTACTGTCGAGGGTTGCAGCCATGGGATCTTGGGTATGCAGAAATGGGGCTCGGTGTTGTTTGGCAGATAATCCGTTGTCCCGCCCCGTGGGAGGGATGTGGGTGTAGCACATGACCTACTCCCCACTAATAATGCAAAGCATCCACCGGATAATGCTAAATGCAGGTGTGGAATGTGTACAGGCCATAACAGTGTCCAGTAGGCAATTCCCATGGATGGACAAGCCTACAACCAGGATGGCACCCATACCTGCAAGCCCGGTGGAATTACACAGCTGCAGTAAGGCCTAACACAGGAAATGCAGATGGCAACTACAGTAGACACTCCCCATAGAAATCCAGACCGCTGTGCGAATACCGGCATACACAGCACTCAATCTGCCGGCAATCAAGAAAAGACGTGGCACATACAATGGAAACCGCCAACTGGAACAAGGATGGTTAAAAC